>NC_137801.1:28897116-29105521 GCF_963383645.1 Muscardinus avellanarius | reverse complement strand
AGTTAAACACTGATTATTTTGTCTAATATTTATTTGTCTTTTTCTACAAGCTGAGAGAGAAGAGAGAGAAAAAAAGGTTTTAACCTTTGGATTTTTTGATCATTGACTCACAGTCTTAGAAATTATATGTATTTGGGAATTTTTCCATGTTATTTAGCAATTATAAAGATGGGATTATAAAATTTAGTTCTTACTGTGTTTATGAGTCTTGAATTAGATACTCCTTTTAGACTTCACATAAATGTCAGGACGAAAATGAGATCTTATTAAATATATACTTCCTGATTCTTATACTACAAGATGTGTGTGTGTGTGTGTGTGTGTGTGTGTGTGTATTTATTATAATTACTTTTAGTTGGGGACATCTTAACATGTTTCTATTGTTGCATATCACACCAAAAAACGGGTTTTATTGAGGCATACTTATACATGTATATGGCATATAACATGATGTCTCCTTTCGCTTCTCTTCCTGTACCTCAACTGTCAGCAAAACTGTTTGATGATGTCCCTACATTTTCAGGATATTTTACTATTTATTTCAGCATGGTTTGCTGAATAGGTTTTGTCTTCCTTTTCCATTAGAACTGACTTGCTATTGGTCTTGTATATCTATATCTCTGTTATATCACTACCTTCTTCATCTACTAAGCTAGGTCATGGCATAGATAATAGAGAATAGTCATTATTAGTAGTATTATCTTATGGTGATTTAATAATGTTTTAATATCTTAGATAACATTTTGAAATAATAGATACAGAAAGTATTATTTTTTCAGATTTGAAGAGACATAACTGCACATTCTTATATACATACATATATGAATATTATGTATATTTACAAATATACTTGTTTGTTGACTTGTGGTAAGAAGCCAAGACTTCCCCCATTGTCTTTCAAGTAAGTCTTAATGGGAAGTTGTACTGAACACTTCAATTTAAAATCCAGGTAAAAGTAGAAATAGATATTCTAAACCTCATTGTGAGCTATGATGAATTATTCAATAATAGCAGTGTCATAAACTCTCTCAATGCCATCTGACTGCATATTACATTATTAAAAATATAAGGCGCATTATAAGCCATGATACCCAACGCACCCACCTTCCCCTCTACAGAAGATGAAGAAGAAGACAGATGGGGGGAAAGAGTTGGAGGAAATTTTAAAATCCTTCTAATTTGGTAGATTAGAGAACAAATAGGTTCTTGGAAAACCTGTGATTTTCATCAGCTCATAGCCTCCTTATTTTCCCCAACCTCCAGAGCAAAACTTGGCATCTTTAAACCTAATTGGCATCTCACTCTCAGGGATTTTTATTGAAATTTCTACTCTGTTGACATATTTGAACAGTCTTGGCACCAATATTTGAAAGGAAGCTTTAATCTCATGAAGGTGATGAAATGCTGTCATCCTTAGACAAAGTGTCTGTCACAAAGTGCTCTGAACAATGCAACAAAGGAGTCAGGCGCCATTTTGGTGCTTCCTCTTGGGTTTCCTTTTGTATTTCTCAGATGTTCTCATCTGCGTGCAGCAGAGTAGTGATCATCTGCTTCTTGATGGTTGAACAAAATTTGATGATAAATACTGTATTCACATTACTAATGCACACAAATACATATTTCAAAATAGTAACTTCAAAATATGACATTACTAAATTAACTATTAAAGCTTAAGTTACTGTCAAATATGGACTTTCATACAAGTTGAAAATTTAACAGAGGCTCTTAAGACCTAACAGTTATGTTTTTCAAACTATTGGTTTCACTTAAAGATCAGTGGTGCTCTGGATCATATCTGACATTTTATTTTCAGTTGATTGTTTAATTGATGACCACCATCTTCATAAATCTGTCAATACATCAAAAGTGTTTTGGCAGAATAGAGAAAAGGGCACATCTCTGCAAACACGTAACTCCCACAATTCCTCTCAATGACAAGCATCACTTTACCTCGTTTTAGTTCCAAAGGTCCCTTTTCCTTCTTTTTTACATCTTAAGGCATGTGTATCATCTAACAGATCCTACTAAGATCTATACAATGATTAATTAAATTCACTTCGCAGAAAACCAGCACAGTTGACTGAGTTGAGTTATTCCTTCATTCCCTCAGTCAGGCTTTCAGTATACAAGAGTTGAGAATTGGTTAAGTGTGTTGATGCGAAGCAATTTGAGTACAATGAGTGTGAAATACAAACATTAAAGTCAGAGCAATGACTCACAGTAATTCACACACAGGCACGCACGTGTGTATGAATGTTCCATGGCTTGATAGCACCACACTAAGAAAATGAGCTCTGCACCCGTGTTTCTTAAGAGAAGGGAAACAACTTCTATGCCAAAGGGAGCAGAAAGATTGAAGGTTAAAATTACATTTAAATTGTATCCTAAATCAGAGAAAGGGTTCGAGTGGCAGAAACAGGGTTTGAGGAAACAGATTATTTCTATGGCATGATCAAAGACATAATGTGAGAAAGCACAAGACATTTCCAGGGACTGCTAAGTACTTCAATTTCTGAACTATAATTTGGTTGATTTGCAGAAGGGAAAAATATAGGTTGAGTACATAAGGGGAAGTTTTGAGTACTAGATTAAAAAGTTCAGATTTATTTGAAAGGCTGCAAGGAACTTAGGAAAGTTTTAGAGCAGAGAAGAACTTATTTCCTAAAAGACTAAGTCGATTGTTTTGTGTTAACTTGATTATGGGAAGAACAAGAAATGTGAGGGGGGAGGTCAAGTGGGCAGTGACTGCAGAGGGGACATGAGAGATTCTAAGTCAAGGTGACCTCAGCAGACTCAGAAGAGCTTATAAATAAGGCATTCCACAGATTAAAAAGCATGTGCATCGCATCAATAGAGTAAGTGTCATTCCAAGTTTTCAGACTTATTACTGTGAGCCAGATCACTTAAATTTAAATTCCTACTCCGCAATTTTCTATCTGGAGACCTTGCAATATCTTCATATTTGCAATTATTTTATTATATCACTATACGTTGCTATTACCTTGTTTGTAAAATGGAGACTATAATTTATAGTAGCTTATCTCAGTGCAGTGGCACATCATGATATTAATCCTAATATTTAAAAGGCTGAGACAGGAGAACTGCAAGTTCAATGACAGTCTTAGCAACCTAGCTACACCCTGTTTCAAAATAAAACAAATAAAACAGGGATGAGGGTGCAGCTTGGAAGTAGAGTGCACCCTGGGTTCAGTCCCCAGCAACACACACACACACACACACACACACACATACACACACACACACGTACACACACGTACACACTAAATGAAAGTCCTTTGAAACACCTTTGTCATTGTCAATTTAGACTTTAGCAAATAGACTTATGGGGGCCGTGGGCCTCTTCAGAGATCATAGCTGCAGAGAAATAGATACGGGCCTGCACTACTCCTAATCCAGAAACTTACAAAGCTCATCCTTTAATTTTTGGTCTGTATTTTTAGAGCCACATAATTGTTAAACAATTGGCCTAAGAGTGCTAGGTAACCTGCTATAATAAGATCATGAAGTCAACTCCAAGTTCTGTCACTCAAATCCTATCAAAGAAATCCTAATTGACTAGTAATACGATGAGTACAGGGGCTAAGAGTACTTGGTAACCTGCAATAATAAGACCATGAGGTCAATTCCAAATTCTGTCACTCAAATCCTATCAAAGAAATCCTAATTGACTAGTAATACAATGAGTACTGGGGAGGGCACTTGCTTTTGGGCCCTGATATGGGAGACTTTCCACTATGCCTACTTTTAAATATGAATTTTTTTCTGTAGATGAATAAAACACAAGTGCAGCATGCACACACACACACACACACACACACACACACACACACACTGTACAACTGAATCTAATCAAATGCAAGAAGGTATGGCAAAAATTTAGTTCAACTAATTTGCTTTCCCTTGCCTTTTACAGCTAACCCCTATGAATGTCTTGGATACATTAACCTTGTTTGGGAATTAGCTTTTCAAAATAATTCCAAGCAGAGTAGGTAGTTAAGATGGAAGATTCTTAGAGCATTTATCTCATCCAAACACCTAAATCGCAAGGCACTTTTTAAAGAAAACAGTGAAGAGCATTGTGTTCTGTGTGATCCGACGATCAAGTAAGTGGCACATTTTCTGGGTCTGCACTGCTATTCAGTCATGTCCATGGCCTGTAGCAAATTGGAAAGAGCAAACTGTTCAACCTCATCAGATTCCAGGGGCCTGTACAGACACAGTCTCAGAGCCTGGCAGACTCTCCACCAGTCTTTTACCACCAAGCCATGCCTATGTTCAAGATGATAATTAGCACCATCAGAAATGTTCTCAGCTAAAAGCAATGCCTTCATCTGTTGCTTTAATTTACCTTCCCTTGGAACCTTTGCTGACTGAATAACAACGTCCTAATTTTATTATTTTTGACAGATCAGTCTTGGTATTTTGTTTCTTTAGGAATATTTATACAACTATTTTAAGGTTAATTGCCGAGCTTCATATTAAAGCTGCTAGACACAGTGGGGACAACACTTCTGGACATTTTTTGTGATTTTGGTTTAAGAAACTGAGCTCACAATCCTCCCTCCTTTCCCTTTCTTTTATCTTTCCTTCTTTACTTTTAAAAAAAATCCAAAATTTTTTGTACTTCTGAACCCTTTTTTATTGAGACATAATACTTGTGCATCTTTATGGGGTACATTATGGTAATTTGATACAGGTATACAAGGTGTAATAATCAAATAAGGGTAATAACATTTTCATCTCTTTAAATGCTAATCATTTTTATGTGCTGAAAATTTCATATTTGTGTTTCCTAGTCATTCTGAACTATATAAAACTCTTTACCAAGGCAAAGAAAAAAAAAATGCCCCAGTCATTCTTGCCCATACTTGCATTTTAAGCTCCCAGTAAATTGCACTAAAGAATTTCCTCAGTGCTTGCTTGAGCCTTCCTTCTTTTTTTTTTTAAACTCATTACTGTATTTTCTTAGAAATAGACCTGATTTTATCATGGCTACCTTCTTCTCCTGATTAGTGTAGCACTTTTATCTGTCTTGTTACAGCTTCTAGTGTTGCATAGTATTTGTTTAACTGCGTTTTGTTTGCCTTATTTTCTTATCTTTACTAATTTTTAAGCTTCTTCAATTCTGTCTGTTGTTTCTAAATGTAGTGATTAGCACACACTAATCAGTTAATGCATGGTGTACATTAATGAGAACCTTGGGAATATTTTTGGAAGGGAATATGGGAGTGAGCCAATGTTTGCAAGATGTTAGCAAATATTTAATGAACTCCTACTGTGCCTTCAGCACTGGCTAAAAGACAACTTAACTGGACAGTGCATGACTGTAAGCATCATCTCAATGGATGAGAAATAGTAAAATACAGAATGATGAGTGGGGCTGGAGTCAAGATATGCTCACCAGCGTTTACCAACTCTAACTACACATTAGAATCACCAGTGACTATCAAGTACCCTTAATAGACCCCTTTCTCTACCAACAAAGATGATAACTGAGGAAGATGAGTATGTGCTGTTCAAGCATCGTGTGTGTGTGTGTGTGTGTGTGTGTGTGTGTGTGTGTGTTCTTAGAAATATTTTTAATATTTGGCTTAACAGAAACTGGTAGCTCCTTCATTTAATTTATGATGTCAAATATTATCTAGCCACTGAAAAATTACCCACTCATGATAAAATTAGAAAGCAATATGCAAATAATATCTTAGCATAATTTTGAAAATAGTTCCGTCCTTACAAACCTGAGACAGAAGGATCGAGATCGTGGCTAGCCTCAACTACTTAGTGGAGCCCTCTGCAACTTACTGAGACCCTGTTTCAAAAAAATAAAATAAAATAGAGTTGGAGGCTGTGGCTCTGAGGAAGAATGCCCCTAAGTTCAATTCACAATATCTCAATAAATAAATAGATAAATAAGTGGATCAACTTTATATGTCAAATATCTGCATTTTATTGTTTCCTAATAATTCATTCTTCTTGCATTTCTCTTTACCCAATTATTTTCTACTTATGCTTGATAGAATAATTCATGCTATATCAATTCTTTTTTTCTTTACAAATATATATATTTTTAAACAGACTGAAGACTATGGAGACAGATAGTGTTGACCCAAATACTTCTCATGCTCCGGGGCTACAGCAGATTCCTTGCAATAGGCCAGGAAATGTTGATAGTGACATACATGCAAACATAACTTGGTGGGCTTTCCCTGGCTCACTCCTCATTTTTCCTTCCCCAAACAGGGCACTAAGATTGACACTGGTATTCTCACATAGCTGAATGAAGCCAAAAGTAGTAACTCCGTTATTGATCCTCACTTTTCCCCCTCCCCTTCCCCTAGACGTCCTCCCTGGCTCTGTAGAAGTTTCTCTTCCATGATCTAGAGTCCCTCTTGTATTTCAATTACTCCTAGCTTCCTGTACATTAAAGAAAACATATGACCCTTCACTTTGGGTGGCAGGCTAATCTCATTTAACAACTTTCTCTTCCTTATCCCTTTGCTCTTTTATTTTATAAAAATAGGTCTGTGAAAGTCTATTTGTGAGAATCACATTAGGCTGTATAAATTTTTGTTTTTTATTGCTTTCTTTCCCCCAATTTGTCATTATTATTAATTCCTTTCTCATTTCTTTCAGTAGTCCTGTTTCTCCAGAGGTTCACCTGGCTTAGTTAACATCTGTACTGCTGGATGCTGACCACTAGGTGGACACCTTTAAGTCTGTATTCCCTGGATGGCTGTCTATATAGAGTTTTCTAATTACCCAAGGTGAAGGGTCTTCAATATATTTTTCTCTGTCAAATATAAAAAAATATTACTATATATAACTAGGTAATTTGATTATTATTTATATAAAAATATTTGAAAATTTTCCATGAAATTTTGTAAAACAATTTGCATATATATATATATATATATATATATATATATATATATATATTCTGGTTTGACTATGTTTTTGTTTTCTTAAGTTTTTCCCTTCTTTTTTTCTTTTAACAACTTTTTATTGAACATAAATAGTATACATTTAAACTATATTTGGTGCCCTCTCCCCCCGCCCCCGTTTTCCCTTCCCCCCTCCCACCAATGGTTGTCCAGGTTAACCATGTCTTATTCATAATTTTATACATGTTCAGATGTAGACCCTCATTAATCAAGATCAGCCTTCCTCCTCTCCTATCTTTCCATTCTAACTTTGCTGGTATTTCCCCTTCATTATCTGGAGTCCCACTGGTATCCTTTGTGTTTCCTAGTTTGGGCATATTAGAGGAAACATATGAACCTTCTCCTTCTGTGCTTGGCTGATCTCACTTAACATATACTATATATTTTCATTTGTGTAAATCTCATAGTCCTAAGACATAAGCATTGTTACATATACTTTTGAGCAATATAAATCCATATCACCTGAGTAACTCAGTCATTATTTTCTAGAATTTAGAAGCTATGAGGGAAATAAAACATTCCTAATTAATTCCTATCTCTCTGTTTCTCATACAACTTCCTATATAGATACAAAGATATAGAAAAAGCAAGAGAAAATAACATGTACATGTTATTTATATATAAATGTTATGGTTACATATTTTTCTACATTGTTGAGGTACAATAATTTAAACACTCTTGGTTTTTTCTAAAAAAAGAATTAAGTATAACTATGTCTTCAGGGATCCAGCTTGCCATAAATGCAATTCTCTTTTATGCACTCTCTTCTTTCTCCAACGAATATCTGAGATTCCATGTCTTACAGAAAAACATAAAACAAAATAATAAAACACAGTGAAATAGCTCAATCCTCAGTCCATGGTGATTTCCACTTTTATATTTGTTTTTGCAGCCATATTTCTATGATAGGGGGTGTTGTATGCGTCTCTCAGATTAGCCCTCCTAATTGCCCACTCAGTTTACACATCAACCCATTTGCTCATGCAGCACTTTGGCCTCTAACATATAGCAACAAGGAAGGAAGGACAAGTAACTTCTTCACAGGATTGGATTGTATATTCTTTTGGGATCTATGAGGAGGTAGATGACAAATAAATACGGCAAATAAATACATGGAAATGTGGTTCTGGATCTTTACAGGGCTAACAGAACAGGTAATGGGGTAAAACAAAAAGGAGAGTGCTATGTTGCTCTAGTGATTGGGAACAATCTTTCTGAAAAATCTATTATGCTAAGACTTGGATAATGAGAAATTAAATACCATGTGGTCCTGATATGAATGTGTTTTGGTGCAGCAGCAGTACATTGGCATTATGTACATATGTGAGACAACCAATGCCAACCTCAATGTTCTGTATGGAGAAGGGGGGAGAATGGGGAGACAGGCTGGGAAAAGCCCACCAAGTTTTGTGTTCATGTATGTCACTATCACTAGGAACTACATAATGTGATACTATAATGCACCAAAAAATATAAAAATGCAATTTCACTTTTTCCCCCCTCACCCCTTTGTACCTTCATTTCATTGAATTGTTTCTCATTTTGCCACTGTATAAAAGGTCAGGTGGGTGATTTTCCCATCATTTTTAGGAAATAAAATAACACCACCCTTATAAATTACAATTATCCTGTCCAAAATGTTAATCAAGTTTAATATGTATTCATAATAGCACTTAGATCAGCTAGGGTTGATTAAAAGTATGCAGGTAATCCTGTAATTCTTTCAGGGATCAGACTATTTTGCTATTCCTTGCTTCTTATTATTTATCTTTGTCCTTTATTTTCTTTACCAAACTTTCTGATCTCACCAGTGTCTAAGTGGAAGTGGGAAAAAAAGGTAAATGTCAAAGTCATACATAACTGGGAAATTCTACGCATGGTCTTTTCTTCTTTGAGCAGTTGTGTAAAGTTGAGTCATTCTCTTGAACAGTGTTTCTACAGCTGCTTCAGCAGTCTTTCCCTGCTTCATCCAACTGTATTCCAGGAAATAGCAGGTTCCTTTTACAAAACTCTGTGTTAGTCATCCTTCGACCCTTCCTTGATTTCTGTCTTCTTCAGTGTCTTTCTGAAGGAGGCAAATGCATAGTTGACCCCCTCAGGTACATATTAAATGGCTTCTTCCAGGACTTCTATTCCACTCATGCTCTGCCACTTCTTTTCTGTGAAACACACATATGTCCCCCAGCATCAGAAGTAAAGGTATTTCCAAATACAACAAAACATACTTCTGTTTCTCTTTTTTCTGCCAGCGTAGGCTTGTTGCCATACACACACACATTTAGAGTCCATAGTTTCATGTCAGACACTAGTCCACTGTTCTCCATATTCTGCAGGAAATGTAAACCACGTTCACTGAGGAGCCACCAGAAAGCTACTCTCACTAGGTCTAAAGAAATAACAATGAAGGAAGGTCAAGTAACTTCTTCACAGGATTGGATTTTATATTGTATTGGGGTCTATGAGGACCAAGAACAACACTCCATGTTTCCCTTCTAAAAAAGAAATACATAGGATAATGTTTCAAGTATAAGCATCATTGGCCTGACATTTCTCATGAAAACATAGATTCCTTTTTGACTCCCTACTTTGATGACAAAGACTGTGAGTTATTAGGCATAAAATAATGCCACCCCACCTCTCCTCTTTCTACAAGGCACCCCTTAAAGAAAGAGCCACCTTAAGAAAGACAAATTGAAAGAGCGGAACATCGTTTATCAGGAAAGAGCATTTCTGCCTAATGGTCCCTGGAGTAAGTGTTTCTTTAGGACATCACAGCTTGTGTGGAGACAGATTTAAAGGCCAGGGCATCAATTAGAAATCCACAGACTTGCTGCCTAATCGTTCTTTGTACAGCTTCTTTTAGTAAGATAAAAATACCATCAAAATGGAAAATGAGACTTGCCAAACAATCTCAACACTTCCCTTAGGCCACTCGTCCACAGTACTGTCAGACACAGCATTCTGAGCCCCGTGAGCTGAGAAGGATTATGTAATATTTCATGTGGTCTGTTACTCTCTGCAATGCCGATTTAAAATGACAGACGTCAGCAATGAGCAGCTCGGTCCTGACAGATCAGCATTGGTAATGACAAGTTTTAAAATCAGTGACTCTGAGGCAAGTAGGCAGAACTACGCAATTTATTTCCTTCCTGTAATGGTGTAATTCATTGCATGCATTAGCAATAGTGATGTGTACGTCCACGTATATATGGATGTGTATGTTCATACATATAAATGTATGTATATGCATCTGTGTACATATGTGTGTCTTAAATGTATACATATTTGAGATATATATATATATATATATATATATATATATATATATATATACTTGTCTTACATTTTTAAGATAAAAATGCAATAGCTACATATCCTAAAGAAGCACAAAACTTATAATAAGAATCTTTCATGCACCACTATAAGTGTTTCAATGGGTATTCATCCCCTCTTATAGCCATGTTGTAGGCTTCCATTTTAGTCTTCATTCCCAATGTAAGACTTTCATTGTGATGTGATTTCTTTAACTTTCTATATGATTTCTTAAAATTTACCAGGATCTGGAACTGTTAAGTGGCCCATGTTAGGTACCTGCTAACACTTGGCTCCTTAAGAGTCCTGCTGCATTTGACCTAATAAATTTTCACTTTTCACACTCATTTTGTTGGGTTCACAAAACCTCTTAATATTCAGTATATTTTTAAAAAAAATTAAATAAAACAATTGCTTTTACACTTATTTTGCCTACTTTAAACTCTTAGATGCGGTTCAATAAATAATGCTATGATTTTCTCTAGTCATACATATGTGGGCTCAACTGCATCCATACAAAACACTCCTTTGGTGGATGCAGGTTATTTGCTTCCTTACTGCTCCTGTGTGCTCCCTCTGAGCATGGAACTCTTACTGACTGTTATGGCAGTTTCATAACCCACCTCTTTCTCTGTTACTCCTGTCTGTCAAAGACTGACTATGCGCAGGCATTCTCATAAGATTGAGTCCTTGTTTTCTTTACTTTTAGGTATATATTTACTATCTAAGTATTTAGCTGAATCTCTTGATTCTGAGTTTCTCAGAACAAGATGGATGAAATTATTATTTAGGTAACATATACCAAAAAAAGTCAGAGCTGGGCATGGTGGTGCACGCTTGTAATCCCAGCATTCAGGAGGATCCTGGTTTGTGGATAGCCTCAGCTAGTGAGGCCCTCTGCAACTCAATGAGACCCTGTTTCAAAACAAAGAATAAAATATAGGGCTGGGGGTGTAAATGAGAGGTAGAATGTCCCTGGGTTCTATCCCCAGTGACACACACAAAAAAAGCCAGTTTTGATTTAATTATCCAGTGTTTACCTTTTCTACAGATGTAAACCTCAATACAAGTTCATGTTGCTTTTTTATTTCTGAAGTGTTTCCAGAATTTCAGTGTTCATTGTTTTCTGTAATTTCTCTGTGTATTTGTAAAGAGAGAGCATATGTGAAAGGTGTTGGTTGAAACTGTTTCTGTAGAAAGGTGATCACTATTTTTAGATTTTGTCTGCTAACTACAGAGAGAGCTAAGAAGCTTTGATAAAATTACACGACCATTTGAACTATATATGTTGTCATTAGAAACTATTATTCATAAATCTAAGAATATAAACAAATTAAATCAGATTTTGTATTGGTATACTGTAATTATACATAACGGTGAGGTTCAGAATGATAGAAAGAAACATGCACACAGCACTTGCTGGGTTTTCCTTTGAATCCAACCCACTTCCTTCCCTTTTCTGTACCCAATTGAAATTGGAAGTAACACAATAGCATTATATAAACTGTTTTCTTCAGTACGATTTTCCTTTTGCATCCCTGTTCAACTCTCCACCTCCTTCTCCAAACCCCCTTCCATTGTGCTACTAGTAGTTTCCTTCATTTATCGGAAGTCCCTTTGTTTTCCAATTTCTCTCTAGCTTCCACATATGAGTAAAGACATAGCTTTTCACTCTCTGAGACTCCGAGACTGGCTAATCTTGCTTAGAATAATATTCTGTATTTCAATCCATTTTTCTGCAAATAACATCTTTATGGCTGAGTAAAATCACATTATGTGCATATATCATAGCTTCATGATTCATCTGTTGGATTTCTAGACTGTTTCTATAGTTTGGCTGTTGTGAATTATGCTGCTACACAAATAGATATGCATTTATTGTCATAATATTCTGACGTCAGTTCCTTTGAAAAGATTCACAAGAGTGGTACAGCTGGGTCTTCTGTGGGTTTCATTCTCATCTCTTGGGGAGCCTTCACACTGAACTCCATTTGAACTAAGTTGCAATCTCCCCAACAGTGTCTAAGAGTTCCTATTTCCCCACATTCTTGCTAACATTTATTATTGTTTATGTTCTTGATGGTCACCATTTTAACTGGAAATAGTTGAAATATCAGTGTCATTTTGATTCACATTTTTCTGATGGCTTATAATGTTTATTAGTATAAAAAGAAACAAGTAGATATCTTAGAACTTTAAATATAATGAAGTTCCTTAAAATAGGATTAACCTAGGATGAAAACAACAGGAAAATGAAAATTGAGACAATTAAATTAAAACATAATTTCTGTTTTAGAATTATCAATGGTTTTCAACTATATATAATACCAATAAGGCTAAAATTTAGATTTGAAATTTTAGATAAAATATAAAAACTTTATAAAAACATAATATTTTACAAATGAAAGACTAGAAGATTAAGTCTTAAATAAAAGTCACCCCAAGTAAAAATGGAGGCCAGGGAATACTATCAAAAGATTAGGAAGGAATAATATGTGCTTTCCAAATGATTTAAAAGTAAATGAATGTTATTCATTATTAAAAAGTAAGTACTCTTCTCAACTTATAAGTAGGCCACACTTATACTGATTCTGAAATCAGACAAATAAATTACATAAAAAGAAAGTACAGTATAAAAACATATATGAACTCAATATCTTTTATATTGGCTCAAACACATTCAGCAAAATCTTATCAAACAAATTTATCATAATTCATAGTGGACACACATCACAAGTAAGAATATTTCCTACCAACAGATCTATTTAGCATTTTGTTGGGAATCACAATGTAAAACATAATAAAAAAATAAAGGATGTGCATGTTGAGAAGAGAAAAGTATTTTTACCTTTTTTCCACAGAAAACATGATTATGTATGTAAACATTTAAGGGGAAGTACAAGATATTAATTAAGGATTAAATTTAGTAAGTATATAGGATTAACTCTTGAGCAATGTCAGAGAGGCTAATAAAATATAACTGGAATTTCAGGAAAAGAGAAAAGCATGGTTTAGAACATATTTCCAGCTGGGCGGGGTGGCGCATGCTTGTAATCCCTGCTCTTGGGAGGCGGAGACAGGAGGATCGTGGAGGTTCAAAGCCAGCCACGCTGGTTTAAGAGACCCTGTTTCCAAGTAAAAATATAAAAATGGGTCTAGGAGTGTAGCCCGGAGGTAGAAGGGTCTCCAGGAATCCCAGTAACATCAAAAAAAAAAAAAAAGAAAGAAAATATTTCCAAAGAAATATCAATAAATCATTGTACAAATTTTATAAAAATCACAAGCAGTAAGTCCAGGACTACAAATTGTTTAGTCTCCATTCACTAAACTAGATAGAAGAAGGGAAAACCCTGCATAGCTACATTATTTATCAAAATCTTACCTCTAGATAACTGTAATATTATCCTTCTTTATTTATATGCCTGCATGTAAGAAAACTTATACAGTAGGCATATTTATTTTTTTTATTTTTTTTAATTAATTTATTTTTTAAATTGGTGCATTGTAGTCATATATCAATCACATTGGAGTACAAGACTTGAGAGGATATACAAGCACACATCATCCAATTAGCCCTCCTCCAGCCCCCGTCCCATTCCCTCCCCCTCCCTCCATCCCACACATCTTTGGTGATTTACTTTGATACATTTGTTTATGTACCTCCTGCATTTTAAAGAGGCTCCGTCCTCCAGTATTACATACCCTCTGATTGGTCACATTAGTTGCTTCACTATAGGGCCCTTTCTATAGCTCAACCTCTTCCTGTTGCCCTTTTCCTCCTAGTTATTGCTGATTAAGAGAAGCGTCTGATTTATATTTTCTGCGATATTTCTCTGTGCATGCTGCGTTGCAAGTACCAATCCCACTCTTGATGGTCCCAGTAGTGGCCTGGCTACTCAGTGGACTGATCCAGACCTCGCTGGCTCACGCAGCGGCCTTGCCTCATGGGAGGACCCAGTTCTGGTCTCGCTGGCACCTGAACCGGTCAAACACCTAAGCTGACTTTGGTCCCGACCTTGGAGGCCGCAGGAGTGAACTTGCCTCACGCCAGGCTCCGATGCTGGCCATTGGCCCCTGCACCGGTCTAACCCCTTGGCAGGATTCCAATCCTGGCCTCGGAGGCCCCAACACTGGTAATGCCTCACGGCAGGCTCCGATGCCGGCCTCACTGGCCCCAGCACCGGCCTAACCCCTTGACAGGCTCTTATCCTGGCCTCAGAGGCCCCAGTACGGGCCTTGCCTCACGGCAGGCTCCGATGCCGGCCTCGCTGGCCCCAGCACCGGCCTAACCCCTCGGCAGGCTCTTATCCTGGCCTCGGAGGCCCAAGTACCGGCCTTGCCTCACGGCAGGTTCCGATGCCAGCCTCGCTGGCCCCAGCACCGGCCTAACCCCTCGGCATGCTCCGATCCCGGCCATGGAGGCCCAAGCACTGGTCATGCCTCACGGCAGGCTCCGCTGCCGGCCTCGTTGGCCCCAGCACCGGCCTAACCTCTCGGCAAGCTCTTATCCTGGCCTCGGAGGCCCCAGTAACGGCCTTGCCTCACGGTAGGCTCCGATGCCGGCCTCGCTGGCCCCAGCACCGGCCTAACCCCTCGGCAGGCTCTTATCCTGGCGTCGAGGCCCCAGTACCGGCCTTGCCTCAAGGCAGGCTCCGATGCTGGCCTCGCTGGCCCCAGCACCGGCCTAACCCCTCAGCAGGCTCTTATCCTGGCCTCGGAGGCCCCAGTACCGGCCTTGCCTCACGGCAGGCTCCGATGCCGGCCTCACTGGCCCCAGCAGCGGCCTAACCCCTCGGCAGGCTCCGATCCCGGCCTCAGAGGCCCGAGTACCGGCCTTGCCTCAAGGCAGGCTCCGATGCCGGCCTCGCTGGCCCCAGCACCGGCCTAACCCCTCGGCAGGCTCTTGTCCTGGCCTCGGAGGTCCCGGTACCGGCCTTGCCTCACGGCAGGCTCCGATGCCGGCCTCGCTGGCCCCAGCAGCGGCCTAAACCCTCGGCAGGCTCCGATCCCGGCCTCGGAGGCCCCAGCACTGGTCATGCCTCAAGGCAGGCTCCGATGCCGGCCTCGCTGGCCCCAGCACCGGCCTAACCCCTCAGCAGGCTCTTATCCTGGCCTCGGAGGCCCCAGTACCGGCCTTGCCTCACGGCAGGCTCCGATGCCGGCCTCGCTGACCCCAGCACCGGCCTAACCCCTCGGCATGCTCCAATCCCGGCCTCGGAGGCCCCAGCACTGGTCATGCCTCACGGCAGGCTCCGCTGCCGGCCTCGTTGGACCCAGCACCGGCCTAACCCCTCGGCAAGCTCTTATCCTGGCCTCGGAGGCCCCAGTACCGGCCTTGCCTCACGGCAGGCTCCGATGCCGGCCTTGCTGGCCCCAGCACCGGCCTAACCCCTCGGCAGGCTTTTATCCTGGCCTCGAGGCCCCAGTACCGGCCTTGCCTCAAGGCAGGCTCCGATGCCGGCCTCGCTGGCCCCAGCACCGGCCTAACCCCTCGGCAGGCTCCGATCCCGGCCTCAGAGGCCCCAGTACCAGCCTTGCCTCAAGGCAGGCTCCGATGCCGGCCTCGCTGGCCCCAGCAGCGGCCTAACCCCTCGGCAGGCTCCGATCCCGGCCTCGGAGGCCCCAGCACTGGTCATGCCTCAAGGCAGGCTCCGATGCCGGCCTCGCTGGCCCCAGCAGCGGCCTAACCCCTCGGCAGGCTCCGCTCCCGGCCTCGGAGGCCCCAGCACTGGTCATGCCTCAAGGCAGGCTCCGATGCCGGCCTCGCTGGCCCCAGCACCGGCCTAGCCCCTTGGCAGGCTCTTATCCTGGCCTCGGAGGCCCTAGTACCGGCCTTGCCTCACGGCAGGCTCCGATGCCGGCCTCACTGGCCCCAGCAGCGGCCTAACCCCTCGGCAGGCTCCGATCCCGGCCTCAGAGGCCCCAGTACCGGCCTTGCCTCAAGGCAGGCTCCGATGCCGGCCTCGCTGGCCCCAGCAGCGGCCTAACCCCTCGGCAGGCTCCGATCCCGGCCTCGGAGGCCCCAGCACTGGTCATGCCTCAAGGCAGGCTCCGATGCCGGCCTCGCTGGCCCCAGCACCGGCCTAACCCCTCGGCAGGCTCTTGTCCTGGCCTCGGAGGCCCCAGTACCGGCCTTGCCTCAAGGCAGGCTCCGATGCCGGCCTCGCTGGCCCCAGCAGCGGCCTAACCCCTCGGCATGCTCCGATCCTGGCCTCGGAGGCCCCAGCACTGGTCATGCCTCAAGGCAGGCTCCGATGCCGGCCTCGCTGGCCCCAGCACCGGCCTAACCCCTCAGCAGGCTCTTATCCTGGCCTCGGAGGCCCCAGCACCGGCCTTGCCTCACGGCAGGCTCCGATGCCGGCCTTGCTGGCCCCAGCACCGGCCTAACCCCTCGGCAGGCTTTTATCCTGGCCTCGAGGCCCCAGTACCGGCCTTGCCTCAAGGCAGGCTCCGATGCCGGCCTCGCTGGCCCCAGCACCGGCCTAACCCCTCAGCAGGCTCTTATCCTGGCCTCGGAGGCCCCAGTACAGGCCTTGCCTCACGGCAGGCTCCGATGCCGGCCTCACTGGCCCCAGCAGCGGCCTAACCCCTCGGCAGGCTCCGATCCCGGCCTCAGAGGCCCCAGTACTGGCCTTGCCTCAAGGCAGGCTCCGATGCCGGCCTCGCTGGCCCCAGCAGCGGCCTAACCCCTCGGCAGGCTCCGATCCCGGCCTCGGAGGCCCCAGCACTGGTCATGCCTCAAGGCAGGCTCCGATGCCGGCCTCGCTGGCCCCAGCAGCGGCCTAACCCCTCGGCAGGCTCCGCTCCCGGCCTCGGAGGCCCCAGCACTGGTCATGCCTCAAGGCAGGCTCCGATGCCGGCCTCGCTGGCCCCAGCACCGGCCTAGCCCCTTGGCAGGCTCTTATCCTGGCCTCGGAGGCCCCAGTACCGGCCTTGCCTCACGGCAGGCTCCGATGCCGGCCTCGTTGGCCCCAGCACCGGTCTAACCCCTCGGCATGCTCCGATCCCGGCCTCGGAGGCCCCAGCACTGGTCATGCCTCACGGCAGGCTCCGCTGCCGTCCTCGTTGGCCCCAGCAATGGCCTAACCCCTCGGCAAGCTCTTATCCTGGCCTCGGAGGCCCCAGTACCGGCCTTGCCTCACAGCAGGCTCCGATGCCGGCCTCGCTGGCCCCAGCACTGGCCTAACCCCTCAGCAGGCTTTTATCCTGGCCTCGAGGCCCCAGTATCGGCCTTGCCTCAAGGCAGGCTCCGATGCCGGCCTCGCTGGCCCCAGCACCGGCCTAACCCCTCAGCAGGCTCTTATCCTGGCTTCGGAGGCCCCAGTACCGGCCTTGCCTCACGGCAGGCTCCGATGCCGGCCTCACTGGCCCCAGCAGCGGCCTAACCCCTCGGCAGGCTCTTGTCCTGGCCTCGGAGGCCCCAGTACCGGCCTTGCCTCAAGGCAGGCTCCGATGCCGGCCTCGCTGGCCCCAGCAGCGGCCTAACCCCTCGGCATGCTCCGATCCTGGCCTCGGAGGCCCCAGCACTGGTCATGCCTCAAGGCAGGCTCCGATGCCGGCCTCGCTGGCCCCCGCACCGGCCTAATCCCTCAGCAGGCTCTTATCCTGGCCTCGGAGGCCCCAGTACCGGCCTTGCCTCACGGCAGGCTCCGATGCCGGCCTCACTGGCCCCAGCAGCGGCCTAACCCCTCGGCAGGCTCCGATCCCGGCCTCAGAGGCCCCAGTACTGGCCTTGCCTCAAGGCAGGCTCCGATGCCGGCCTCGCTGGCCCCAGCAGCGGCCTAACCCCTCGGCAGGCTCCGATCCCGGCCTCGGAGGCCCCAGCACTGGTCATGCCTCAAGGCAGGCTCCGATGCCGGCCTCGCTGGCCCCAGCAGCGGCCTAACCCCTCGGCAGGCTCCGCTCCCGGCCTCGGAGGCCCCAGCACTGGTCATGCCTCAAGGCAGGCTCCGATGCCGGCCTCGCTGGCCCCAGCACCGGCCTAGCCCCTTGGCAGGCTCTTATCCTGGCCTCGGAGGCCCCAGTACCGGCCTTGCCTCACGGCAGGCTCCGATGCCGGCCTCGTTGGCCCCAGCACCGGTCTAACCCCTCGGCATGCTCCGATCCCGGCCTCGGAGGCCCCAGCACTGGTCATGCCTCACGGCAGGCTCCGCTGCCGTCCTCGTTGGCCCCAGCAATGGCCTAACCCCTCGGCAAGCTCTTATCCTGGCCTCGGAGGCCCCAGTACCGGCCTTGCCTCACAGCAGGCTCCGATGCCGGCCTCGCTGGCCCCAGCACTGGCCTAACCCCTCAGCAGGCTTTTATCCTGGCCTCGAGGCCCCAGTATCGGCCTTGCCTCAAGGCAGGCTCCGATGCCGGCCTCGCTGGCCCCAGCACCGGCCTAACCCCTCAGCAGGCTCTTATCCTGGCTTCGGAGGCCCCAGTACCGGCCTTGCCTCACGGCAGGCTCCGATGCCGGCCTCACTGGCCCCAGCAGCGGCCTAACCCCTCGGCAGGCTCTTGTCCTGGCCTCGGAGGCCCCAGTACCGGCCTTGCCTCAAGGCAGGCTCCGATGCCGGCCTCGCTGGCCCCAGCAGCGGCCTAACCCCTCGGCATGCTCCGATCCTGGCCTCGGAGGCCCCAGCACTGGTCATGCCTCAAGGCAGGCTCCGATGCCGGCCTCGCTGGCCCCCGCACCGGCCTAATCCCTCAGCAGGCTCTTATCCTGGCCTCGGAGGCCCCAGTACCGGCCTTGCCTCACGGCAGGCTCCGATGCCGGCCTCACTGGCCCCAGCAGCGGCCTAACCCCTCGGCAGGCTCCGATCCCGGCCTCAGAGGCCCCAGTACTGGCCTTGCCTCAAGGCAGGCTCCGATGCCGGCCTCGCTGGCCCCAGCAGCGGCCTAACCCCTCGGCAGGCTCCGATCCCGGCCTCGGAGGCCCCAGCACTGGTCATGCCTCAAGGCAGGCTCCGATGCCGGCCTCGCTGGCCCCAGCAGCGGCCTAACCCCTCGGCAGGCTCCGCTCCCGGCCTCGGAGGCCCCAGCACTGGTCATGCCTCAAGGCAGGCTCCGATGCCGGCCTCGCTGGCCCCAGCACCGGCCTAGCCCCTTGGCAGGCTCTTATCCTGGCCTCGGAGGCCCCAGTACCGGCCTTGCCTCACGGCAGGCTCCGATGCCGGCCTCGTTGGCCCCAGCACCGGTCTAACCCCTCGGCATGCTCCGATCCCGGCCTCGGAGGCCCCAGCACTGGTCATGCCTCACGGCAGGCTCCGCTGCCGTCCTCGTTGGCCCCAGCAATGGCCTAACCCCTCGGCAAGCTCTTATCCTGGCCTCGGAGGCCCCAGTACCGGCCTTGCCTCACAGCAGGCTCCGATGCCGGCCTCGCTGGCCCCAGCACTGGCCTAACCCCTCAGCAGGCTTTTATCCTGGCCTCGAGGCCCCAGTATCGGCCTTGCCTCAAGGCAGGCTCTGATGCCGGCCTCGCTGGCCCCAGCACCGGCCTAACCCCTCAGCAGGCTCTTATCCTGGCTTCGGAGGCCCCAGTACCGGCCTTGCCTCACGGCAGGCTCCGATGCCGGCCTCACTGGCCCCAGCAGCGGCCTAACCCCTCGGCAGGCTCTTGTCCTGGCCTCGGAGGCCCCAGTACCGGCCTTGCCTCAAGGCAGGCTCCGATGCCGGCCTCGCTGGCCCCAGCAGCGGCCTAACCCCTCGGCATGCTCCGATCCTGGCCTCGGAGGCCCCAGCACTGGTCATGCCTCAAGGCAGGCTCCGATGCCGGCCTCGCTGGCCCCCGCACCGGCCTAACCCCTCAGCAGGCTCTTATCCTGGCCTCGGAGGCCCCAGCACCGGCCTAACCCCTCGGCAGGCTCTTATCCTGGCCTCGGAGGCCCAAGTACCGGCCTTGCCTCAAGGCAGGCTCCGATGCCGGCCTCGCTGGCCCCAGCACTGGCCTAACCCCTCGGCATGCTCCGATCCCGGCCTCGGAGGCCCCAGCACTGGTCATGCCTCACGGCAGGCTCCGCTGCCGGCCTCGTTGGCCCCAGCACCGGCCTAACCCCTCGGCAAGCTCTTATCCTGGCCTCGGAGGCCCCAGTACCGGCCTTGCCTCACGGCAGGCTCCGATGCTGGCCTCGCTGACCCCAGCACCGGCCTAACCCCTCAGCAAGTTACGGACCCGACTCGGAGGCCCTAGCACAAGCCTTGCATCATGGCAGGTTCCAATGCCCGGCTCGCTGGCCCCAGCATCGGTCTAACCCCTCTGCAGGTTCCAATCCCGGCCACGAAGGCCTCAGTACTGGCCTTGCCTCACAGCAAGCTCCGATGTCGGCCACTGGCCCCGGCGCCCGCCTAACCCGTCAGCAGGTTCCGATCACTGTCTCTGTGGTTAG
Source organism: Muscardinus avellanarius (assembly GCF_963383645.1). Lineage (NCBI taxonomy): Eukaryota > Metazoa > Chordata > Mammalia > Rodentia > Gliridae > Muscardinus > Muscardinus avellanarius. The sequence goes on along the minus strand of NC_137801.1, from coordinate 29,084,880 downwards.
TATTTCAAAGGTTCCAGTTGTAATGTATCAGATCTCTGCCTCCCCCGAATATTGGCCACTGGCATTGCCACTGCCTCCACCGTTTCAAATCCTTCCCAGGCTCTTTTTCCACTCTGAATGTTGTCCAGTGTTCCTAAGCATGCGTGATGGTAGCATTCGACATTTGGTGTAATTTCTCCAAAAAAATAAAGTTGGTAAGGTCCGGTTTCTGCTTCTCCTGAATACAAGTCTCTACCACCATCGCGAAGAACTCTTTCAACACCGCATTTTTCCTTGGTCTCCGCTAAACTCTCTCCTTATATGTGATGTCTGAGATTCTTAACAATATAGAGAAATAGCAGTCCTCTTTCACGGCGAATTTTTCCATAAGTTCCAGTGCATTTAGATAAGTTTTGTCTGCATCTCCAGTGTCCTTGCATCCATAACGGCTTTCTTACCACCTCTCCGATATTTTTCTTTATCTTTTTCTGTTCTGGGCCCGGTTTCTCCAGGGGTCTGGCGTGCTACGCGCAGTTCGGCAGGGACCCAGAGTCCCGCGACCTGGGCCCCATTAGGCGTGCCCCGCCCGCGACCCCCGCCCAGAACCCAGCGTCTTACTGGGCCTGGTTGGGGTCTGGCGTGCTACTCGCAGTTCTGCCTGGGGCCCAGAGTCCCGCGACCTGGGCCCCATCTGGCGTGCCCAGCCCGCGACCCCCGCCCAGAACCCAGCGTCTTACTGGGTCTGGTTTCTCCAGGGGTCTGGCGTGCTACGCGCAGTTCGGCCGGGGCCCAGAGTCCCGCGACCCGGGCCCCATCTGGCGTGCCCAGCCCCCGACCCCCGCCCAGAACCCAGCGTCTTACTGGGTCCGGTTTCTCCAGGGGTCTGGCGTGCTACGCGCAGTTCGGCCGGGGCCCAGAGTCCCGCGACCCGGGCCCCCATCTGGCGTGCCCCGCTCGCGACCCCCGCCCAGAACCCAGCGTCTTACTGGGCCTGGTTTCTCCAGGGGTCTGGCGTGCTACGCGCAGTTCGGCCCGGGGCCCAGGGTCCCGCGACCCAGGCCCCGGCTTTTGTGCGCCGCGCGCGACCCCTGCCCAGAACCCAGCGTCTTACTGGGCCTGGTTTCTCCAGGGATCTGGCGTGCTACTCGCAGTTCTGCCTGGGGCCCAGAGTCCCGCGACCTGGGCCCCATCTGGCGTGCCCAGCCCGCGACCCCAGCCCAGAACCCAGCGTCTTACTGGGCCTGGTTTCTCCAGGGGTCTGGCGTGCTATGCGCAGTTCAGTCTGGGGCCCAGAGTCCCGCGACCCGGGCCCCATTAGGCTTGCCCCGCCCGCGACCCCCGCCCAGAACCCAGCGTCTTACTGGGCCTGGTTTCTCCAGGGGTCTGGCGTGCTACGCGCAGTTCGGCAGGGGCCCCCAGTAGGCATATTTAAACCATTATAATTTATATATGCATCTAGAAAGGTAATCATTTCAGCCCATGAATATATAACAAACTGGGTGAAGTCTCTATAAAAGAGGAATTAATGAGAAATTATGAGATTAATTTGTTTTGTTTTTAATTTGATCAAAATATGCAATTCAAAATTATAAAACACACTTTAAAGTCAAGTGTTTTGTAAATGCTTAATAGCTATGATTTTTTCACATATCATAAAAGTACTGATACATTTTAAAATATAAAGCTTTATTTTCTAGGCTTATGTATAAAACAAGATATATAACATTTTTTAAGATACTGTCTTTACAACCTTGCTTGTGATATCTATGCATGCTTTAATTCTCTTTTTTTAAATTTTTATTGCTGCATTGTAGTCATACATCTTAATGGGGTATAAGATGGAAGAGGCCTACATGCACATATCATTCTTTTTGTCCTTCCCCAATTTCCATAAAAAATGTCTCCCCTGTTCCTTCTTTTCATGTTTGGCTTAGTGATTGACTGATATTTTTTTGTGAATGTACATCATGTACAATAGAAAATTTTTCTCTCCCCTCTTACATCCCCCTCAGTTAGGTCACATTATTTGCTCATCTATGCTTGTTCCTTTTTCTAGATTTCCTCTTCTGATCCTTTTTCTCCCTCCTTTCACATATTTGGAAGGACATCAGATTTTCTTACTTTTTGTGACTGACTAATCTCACTTAGCGTAATGTTCTACAGTTCCACCTATTTCTCCACAAATTATGTAATTTTATTCTTTTTATCTGAGTATAATTTCATTGTGTACATACACTATAGTTTTGTAAATCCATTCATCTCGGTGGACATCTTGGCTGGTTTTATAGTTTCACAATTGTAAATTGTGTGGCTATGAATGTAGATATGAATGCATTAGTTTGATAATTTGTTTTCCATTCTTTTGGGTAGATACCCATAACTGATATTGCTGGATCATATGGTAAGTTCATTCCCATTTTTCTGAATTAGAAAGTTTTTACCTGTGCCTATGTTTTGAAATTTTGGACCTATGCCCTTTGTGGTCTGATTTCCAAGTCTTTGAACTATCTTGAATTGACTCTTGGGCGGGGTGAAAAAGTGTGGCTTTGTTCTGCTCCACTGGTCTATGTGTGTGTTTTCTTTTTAATTTTCTATATAATATAATCATCACCCTTTTCATACTTCAAAATAATACTGAGGTTGATTAATGGAGGAGCTACATCCAAATATGTGTAAAAGTATGAATGTAGCATGGTTAACCTGGACACTCATTATTGGGAGGAGGAGAAAGGGAAGTGGGGGAGGAGAGGACACCAAGCACAGTTGGAATGTATGCCATTTTCAATATGATACACATAAAAATAAAAAATTAAAAAATACTGTAATTTTATTCTATATTTCATTAATTAAATAAATTGTAGTATTTATTGTTAAAATGGTAAATGGACAAATATCATTTGGGGGTCTCAGTTTAAAAAGTTAAAAGGAATTCTCAGTTTAAAGTCACTTACCTAAAAAGCACAGAATACTGTTTTGATTAGTTTTGACAACTAAAATACACATATATATGAACAAACAGGCCCAATAGGAACACTCAGGAGCATTTAATATATTACTCATTTTGTTTTGTTTTGAGCAGTGTTAGAAATCACCTTCAGAATGACTTATAATACTAAGCACACATGAATAAAAAGTGTATAATATCCAAATGAATAATTGAATCTCAGAAAACACTGAAATTTCTGAGCAAAGAGAATTATGGGCTAAAGGAACAGGAAGTCAAGGGGCAAGCACTAGTTTAGGTAAGACATCACAAAAGCATGTTCTTCTCACTCTAACCATAAATTCTTATCAGATAATCTACTATATCAAAAATAATGAAAGAAAAAAATCAGAGAGAAGAGGAAGGAAAGAAACACAAACTAAACTGCAGAAAATGACAAGTCCCATCTTAGGGAAAAGAGACACATGGCTTCTTCCATCATTATCAGAGTATTGTTAAGAAGAAAAATTCACAATGAACAGAAATGAACAAAAACTATATAAATATTTAACGGATGTTAATAGTTGTGTGTGGACTGGTATGATACATTAATATCCTCAAGAGCTTCGGTGAATAAAGAAGTATACATCTAACTACCTAGGTTTTCTCACATGCCTTCCCAAATCTATGATTTAGCATGATGAAGATTAGATGCATGATTAGAGCACCGAGAAACCTTGTTCTGGGAAAAAGTGGATTTTTCTCTATGTGAATCAAAAGCCTTTGTAAGGTGGAATTTATAGTAGAGGAGATGAGGATAATACCTGTGATATGTCCCAGTCCTAAACACTAAACTGAAACAACATCTTGAGTAAAATAGCAAAATAGAAAATGATTTCTACAGATGCAGAAAGTCATGGGTGGGGTGAAAAAACGGAATAAACTTTTTAGAAATTCAGAAAAGTATCAAACTGAAAAGCAGAAAGAAATCCTGCCATTTTGGAAAGTTGAGAGCTGAGCTGTTCATGAAAAAGAAAGTCACCATAATGTTGTCCATACATATATCTCAAGATCTACTGAAACAGAAGCCCTGATTCTGCCTTCAGAGTATTCAAATTCAATAATGAAATGAATCCTAGTTAAATATGCTAAAAATTCAAGAGTCATTTTCCAAACAAGTAGCATTAGAGAAAAGACTTGAAATTAATAAAAGCAAATACTTTTACATTAGTCTCTACAGTTTTATTTTTAATAACTTCTAGCATAGAAAAACAAAAACTATGGAACATTTAACTGAGCAAGAAAAAAAAAAGTATGAAGCAAGAAAGAAGAGTACTAATGCAGGCATACTAAAATTGAAATAGATGACCCAATTATCAGGGAGGGGCTTTAAAATAATACCAATAAGTATGTTAGAAAATATACTGCAAAAATATTTTTAAAAATTTTATATGTAGTTTTATTTTTGCATTGTAGTCTCACATCATAACACATCATAATGTAGTTCAGAGTGTTAGGGACATACACTCACATGCATCGTTTGATAATCTTTCCTCCCAGCCCCCTCCCTACTTCCTTCATTTTCCTATACAGGATACTAATATTGGCATTGATTTATCCACATATACGCATGATGTCAATGGAAATGTTTCCTTCATTAATTCTTCCTTCTCCACCACCCTCCTCAAGACCCTCTACAGCACTCTACTAGGGTTTTTCTTCCATTCCCTAAAGTCCCTCTTGTATACTGATGACTCTCCAGCTTTCACATATAAGATAAAACAGAAGACCATTAAGGATAACTTTTTGAGTAAATGTACATAAATATGTGTAAGAAAGATAAAGGCTTAAAAGTAAAAGAGAACTGAAATGCTAGGGAAAAATTAGGATATAAAATAAAGAACTCAGTGGAAAGAATAATGCAGTTGAGACAGCATGAGAAAGAGGAATGAACCACAAGGCAAACTGATAGATACAGAGAAAATAGAAAACTGAGGAGAATGTCTAATTCCTGTTAGACATTCTGAGATGTCTGATAAACACATGCTTTGAAATATACACAATATGGGTTCTCAAAAAAAGAGGAGAGAAAGAACATGACTCGATGAGGACAAGTTTAAGGTGTGTTTGTGCATGTGCATACACATATGTTGAGGGGGTACACCTTGGCATAAACTAGCCAATCAGCCAAAACCAGAAAAAAGGAACATTTCTTCTCCTCCTCCTCCTCCTCCTCCTCCTCCTCCTCCTCCTCCTCCTCCTCCTTCTTCTTCTTCTTCTTCTTCTTCTTCTTCTTCTTCTTCTTTCTTCTTCTTCTTCATTATAATAACAATTACTGTATTATATATTATATATATGTTTATATATAATATATTATTATATACTATATTATATTATATATTATTATATACTATGTTATATATTATATTATAATATAATATATAATATTTTATATATAATATAATATATTACATATAATATATCATTATATACTATGTTATTTAATATAATATATTATATATTATTATTATTATTATTATTATTATTATGCAGTACTAGGGATGGAACCTAGGGGTATTCTACCTCTGATGTATACCCCCAGCCCTATTTTTTTTATTCTTTATTTTAAATCAGGGTCTCATTGAGTTGCAAAGGACCTCACTAAGTAGCTGAGGCAGTCTGTGAATGGTGATCCTTCTGTCTCATCCTCCCACATGCTGGGATTACAAGTGTATGCTACCACACTGGCTCACAAAAGCAAAATTTCCTAAAAGCAACTAGGGAGGGAAAGATATAAAATCTAGACAGAATAACATTGAAAAAATAATGGGTGACTTTTCATATACAACAGTGGACACTTAAGAATATAGAATAAGAGCTATAAAGTGCAGAAGGAGAGTGAAATAAAGGAAGAAAAAAAGAAAGACTCTAATTGTCAACCTAGAATTTTGTAGTACTATTATAAAGCTTTATATGGTTTGAAATCAGAAAATATACATCTTCTAGCTTTGTTCTTTTTCAAGATCGTTTTGGGTATCTAGAGTCCATATTCCATATTAGGATAGATTTTTTTCTGAAAAATAAATAAATAAATGCATGATAGTTTCACAAAAAAAAAGAAAAAAATATTCTCTGGTAAGAAAGAAAACAAAAAGAAATATTGAACTGTTATCTTTAAGTCATCAAAAGTTTGGTATCAGACAAATGAAACTGTTATGTGAGATTATCACTGTTAATTTTGAATAAATTGCTATAATACTAGATGTCAACCACTAAGCCAAGCATGGGAAGGAGGGATGGGGAGGGAATGGGGTGGAGATCAGGTAGGGGATAATTAGTCGATGTGTACATGTATGTCTACAAAGTTTTTTTTTTATCCCATTATGATGAATGAATACAGTGCACCAATAAAATTTAAAAAAATAATTTTGTATACAGAAAAATATTTTTCAAAACTGAGGGCAAAGGGAAAATACATTCAGACAGCTGATTATTTAGAACATGCATATGTGGCAGACTTTCACACCACAGGAAATGCTGAAAGAAGTTTTTTAAGGCAAAGATATGTAGAATGGAAGTCAATTAGAACAAAGGCAAATAAAGGAGCAAAACAGAGCATAACTGTATATCTAGATATTAATTGACATGCTGATTATGGGCATGTATTAAATGTAGAAAATAGATAATGAAATATTTAAAAATTCAGAGATACCCTTATACTGTCAATTGATTTTCAGTGATAATAAGCTAAGTTGATCAAATAAAAAGTTTCTTTAATAAATGTTGCTGAAATAACTAATTACCCATATGGAAAAAAAGTGAATAAAACTTACTTTACCAATTATTTTACATAAAAACGAATGGATCATAGCAAGAACTATACAAATTTTAAAAGAAAGCAAAGAGAATATCTTAATGGATTTAACAATAAGAAAATATTTCTTAGAACTAATAACATGAAATATAGAAAGATGGGAATTTTCATTTATCAAAAGACACAAATAAAGTGAGCATAAGACTCTATCCCCATCTTTGCCAAGTTGAATTGCAAAGTGTCATACCCAGGGAATTTATTGCAGCTTTGTGAGTCCTGGGGGTGCCACACTGGGCATTCTCCCACAGGGAGAGCGGCTTCACTTATGGTGTTGTTGTGTGCTGGTCTGGATCTCTGGAGGACACAGTGAACTCAGCCGCCACTGCTACAAGCTGTAGCCAATGTCTGTGCAAAACGAACATATGACCCACAGTTCCAATGATCAGCAGCTGTCCATTTCAGGTCCCTTGTTGCACTCCTATTCAACCCTGGAGTCAGGTGCAAGGAGGGAAGATGGTGCCAATGTGGTAACCCTGGCCACAGGCGGGCAGGTTTTCCCTCAGGTGTTCTGGATCCCTGAAGGGCGGTGAGCTTGGCTGCCAGTGCTGGAAGCTGCAGCCAGTGCTTGCGCAGGAATAACTAATGGCCCACAACTTTGATGATCTGCAGCTGCTCATTTTAGGCCCTTGGGTGTTTTCCTGTTTTTTTCTGGAGTTGGGTGCGGTGAGGCAAGATGGCGCCGCTGCAGTGTCCTCCGCAGCAAGGTGAGTAGGGGTTTTTTTCTGCTCTCTGATCAGTTTTCTAACCTTTATTTTCTTCCAGCCTTGTACTTATCTTGTTATTCCTCTACTGGTAGTATTTTCTGGCTTTGTAGAGTGCTGTTTTCAAGGCAATGGAGATCTGGTGTTAGCAGGACTTATATGTGCTGTTTCCCTCAGTTGCCATCATCCCAAAAGTTTATAGAAATAATAAAAATATTTATAACAGACACACACAATCCAATTCAGAATATAAATGATTCATACTCAAATTATATAATGGGAAATTAATAAGCATATAATAAAAAGATATGCAATACTGTAAATATGAGCAAAAGATATACTCAACATTATTTGTCTTTAAGAAAAATTTATAATACAACTACAATAAGTTACAAATAATCACATAGCAAAATGATTAAAATACAAAACATTGCTATTACCATGTACTGGTGAAATGTGACACAAATTAAATATCTACACAACTAGTTCAAGGAGTATTTATTTATTTATTTTACATTTTTTCCTGTGAGACTATTATATATTAGGCAATGTTTAAAAGATTATAAGTAAAAAATGGCATGGCCTCTATTTTACTTAGCATAATTTCTGTTTAAATAGTTAATAATAATATAGCTAGTAAAATAAAATTGCCTCTTCTGAGGTGTAGTATGTGTAGTGTGCATGGACCTTTTATGTAAGGCAGTTTGATAGGTTGCTGAGAGACCAAAAGAGACATCTGGAGGTGGAGGGTGAAACATAAGGTTTATTGGAAAATGCGTTAAGTGGAAGGCTCAGTGAGCAGCAACAGGCTGAAGAGGTGCTTTGCTAGAATCCTGTGACAATCTGCTGAACAGTGCGCCTCTGTTCTTAGGGAAGCCTATGGTGTTTTGTCAAAAGATAGTGTCCCACACCCTCAAGATACTTTGAGTGGCAGCCAGCTGGATGAAGCCCTTTCCTCCCCATGGTGCTATGTTCTGCATCAAGTACTGTAAGGAGAGGAGCTTTATAAATTAGACTACAAAAAGAGTGACTTCATTAATTTGCTTTGTTTTTGTATGACTAGTGTCCCTAGGATCAGCTGTACTAACATGCATGCAGGAAAGAAGCTTTCTACAGAAAAACACTAGTTTACCATAGTTCTCGGAGGCATACACTAGAGAAAGTCAGTGTCTTTTTAGTTAAAATTTATCCAACCACTCTGGCTTGGGCCAGCTTTCATAAATGGGAGATGAAAAGGGCATTTCAGGGAAGATCATGGCAGATACAAAGGTACTAATATAATGGGCAGTGAGAGTGTACAGGAAAGCAAATAGAACATGATGTGAGACAATGATAGAAATACAAGAAGCTGTTGGAAAACCTGAGCTTTATAAAGAATAGAAACTATTTTTAAAAAGTCAAAGTGTTAGGAATTAACTTGAAGAGATGGGGCAGTTTTCTTTCAAGATCTCAAGAAATAAGCTCAGGAAAAAGCCATGAATCATCAATTTCTCACAGATCGTTGTGGTAAAGTTCAGAAATAGTTATTACTGTTTTTAATTAGGTGGGCTCATAATAATAATAAATTTTACTGACAGACATGAAGTGCTAAAATATTTTGGTTAGATATTTAGAAAAAAAATGGCTTTGGATATTGCTATGTTGAAAAACAGTAACAGTATCTTGGGCAAATCTTCTCATCTTTCTTGGTCTTGGTTTCTGAATTTATAAGACTAGTCTAATTTAATTCTGTCACACTTCCTGAATCTTCAATCCTATGACTACAAAAAACTATAACTTTTGATTACACTGAGAATAATGTTTCAATATGATGGCACAAGATGATCAGAGTCTTTCAGATGAGCCAACATAATCATTTTAGCCAGAGTACTAACTGAAAATGGATCTGGGACTACCTTACTAACTCATACATATGATATTTAGAAGCCAATATATAAGTATTAGCTGTATTCATTGCTGATAGAGTGACACTTTTATTCCTTCTTGTACTTTACATATACTTATAAATGCATTTATTTTATCTATTTATTGGTAGACAACTACACATCAATATGATTTATGCATATCTATTTAAACCTAAGAATTGAAGCTGATATCTGCAATTTCAGTACAACATTGTCTATTTTACTCTAGCGTCTCCTTTCTCAATTATAGATTGATTCTCTAATAAGGAGAAATCTGTTTGCAATATTTCAAATATTTATTACAAATATACTCATTTATTTTCTGAGTAGAATGTTCAAAATATAGTTCCAGAGTTATTAATCAATGATTTTGCAAAAATAAGCCTACTGACCAGAGCTTAATATTTATGTAGCATTTCTATTTCTTTATCCTGAAGGCATATAAGTCAACTTTTGTGTTTAGATTTTACTTCATTGGTTCTGTTCACCTGTTTTATGTTTCTGTTCATTTTCAAATTTGTATTCCAAACTTCTCTCTTGCGCTCATTAAGACAGTGGCTTTCAGGTGGCACTACTCTCCTGCAGGGCTTTAAAAATGACATTAATGAAAAATCAGTGCTAGTGGAGCTTAGCTTTTGTCATTCCTTATTCTCAAAGGGTGCTGACCTTGGGTTCTGTGTGTATTGGTTTCTCTCTTATGCCTTCTGATTACTGCCAGAATGAAAGTCAATTATAGTTATTTTTGTGTGTGCTTTTATTGGTGCATTATAGTCTCACATCATGATGTAAATCATGTTGACAGTAATATGCATGTACACTGCTCTTGGTGCCCCCATCTCCCCAATTTCCTCCATCAAAATACAGAGTACTCAGGTTGAAGTTAGTATATATTCACATGTATACATATAGTCTATGTTAGTATTTTCATTAATGAACCTCAGTCTTCCTCCTCCCTTTATATCTCTTCCTGGCTTCAGTGAGATGTCTCCTCTATTATTTGAAGTCTCTCTTTTATCTCAATTGCTTCCTATCCTGCACATATTAAAGAAAACATATGGCCTTTAATACCCTCTTACTGATTACTTTTAATTAACATAATGTTCTCCAGGTCCTTCTATTTTGTTGTAAATGACATAATTTTATTTTTCTTTATTGATGAGTAGAACTCCATTTTGTGTATTTCCCAGTTTTGTAATCTATTCATCTACTGATAGACACCTAGGTTGGTTCCATAATCTGACAATTGTAAATTGGGGTGCTATAAACTTGGGTATGTATAATATTACTGTAGTTGTCTGGTTTCAACCCCTTTGGAAAATACCCAGTAGTGGAATGTTTAGATCATATGGTGAATTTTTCTCAGCTTTCTAAGGAATCTCTTCACTGATCTCCATAGTGATTGAACTAGTTTACAATCCCACAAACAGTATAGAAAAATTTATATTACCTCCTAGCCTCACCAACATTTATTGTTATTTGAATTATTTATAATTGCCATTCTGTTTAGGGTTAGATGGAATCTTAGGGTAGTTTTGATTGGTATTTCCCTAATTGCTAATACTGAGCATTTTTTCCCATATATCTATTGGTCATTTGAATCTCCTATTTTGTGAAATGTCTAATCAATTCAGTTGCCCATTTCTTGATTGGGTTATTTATTTTTCTAGTGTAAAGTTTTTAATATTCTTCATATATTTTATATGTAGGGATAGCTGGCAAAGACCTTATCCCATTCTGTAGGCTTTCTCTTTAGACTCTTGATGACTTTTTTTAATGAGCAGAAATTTTTTTAGTTTGATGTCATCCCACTTGGTAAATCTTATTTTAATTTACTGAGCTTTGGGGGTTGTATTGAGAAAGTTTCTACCTGTTCATATATGTTGGAAGGTTGGACTTATTCCTTCCTCTAAAACTTCATAGACTCTTCTTCTAACTTCCAGGTCTTTTATCCATCTTGGGTTGATTCCTGTGAAGGATGAGAGGTAAAGATTTAGTTCCATTTTCTACAAATGGATAGCCGGTTTTGACAGCACCATTTTTTGAAAAGTCTGTCTTTTCTCCAGCATATGTATTTAGACCCTTTGTAGAAGATCAATTGACTACAAGTGTGTGCATTTGTTTCCTTATCTATTCTGTTCCGTTGGTCTGTGTGCCTGTTTTTATTCCATTACCATCCTGTTTTAATTTCTATAGCTCCATAGTATAATTTGAAGTCAAGAATTGTGATGCCTCTTGCATGGATCTTGTTGCTGAGAATTGCTTTGGCTATTTTAGGTCTTTAGTATCTCCATATGAAGTTTATAACAAATTTTTCTAGGTCCATGAAGAATGACATTTGTATTTTGATAGAAATTGTATTGATTCTGTAGATAACTTTTGGTAGAATGGTCATTTTGATGATATTTATTCTGCCTATCCAAGATTAAGGGAGATCTTTTCTTCTTTCAAGCTCTTCTTCACTATCTTTCTTTAATGTTTTATAATTTTTATAGTAGAGGTCTTTTATCTCTTTGGTTTGGTTTATTCCTAGGTACTTTATTGGTTTTGAGGTTATGGTGAATGGAATAGTTTTCTGTATTTCTTTCTTTGTAGATTCATGGTTGGCAAATAAAAAAACTACTGATTTCTTCAAGTTAATTTTGTATCCAGCTACTTTGCTGAATTGGTTAATCAGCTCTAGTAGTCCTCTGGTTAAGCTTTTTGGGTATTCTAGATATAGAATCTTGTTATCTGCAAACAAAGATAATTTAGTTTTTTCTATTTGAATTCCTTTGCTTTTCTTCTCTTGTCTTATTGCTCTCTCGAGAATCTCAAGGACTATACTGAAAAGGCATGATGATGGAGGACATTCTGGCCTTCTTCTTGATTTTAGCAGAAATTTCTGTAGTTTTTTACTATTTGATGTGATATTGGTTTTGTGTTTATTGTATATAGCCTTAATGATGTCAAGATATCTTTCTTCTATTTCAATTTTCTGCAATTTTTAAATTAATGTGTGTTAGATTTTGTCAAATACTTTTTCATAAACCACTCATATGATCATGTGATCTTTGTTCTTAGTTTTATTTAAGAGTTGAATGACATGTATTGATTTGCATATGTTGAACCAGCCTTACTTTCCTGGGATGAACCCAAAGTGATCTTAGTGTACAATTTTCTTGATGTAATTTGAATGTGCATGGCAAATATTTTGTTTAGAATTTTTGAATCTATGTTCATCAATAATATTGCTCTGTAATTTATTTTCTTGTAGTATCTTTATTTGATATTGGCGTTAATGTGATACTGGGATCATAGAAGGAGTTCAGAAGAATTCTGTCTCCTTTGATTTCACAAAATAACTTGTGAAGTATTGGATTAAATTATTTTCTAAAAGTTTTTTAGAACTCAGATGGAAATCCATCTGGACCTGGGCTTTACTTTGATGGCAGAATTTTTATTGTCATTTCTATTTTTTTGCTTGGTATTGGTTATAAGTTTTTATATCCTCTTGGTTCAGTTCAGGTAGGCTATATGTGTTTAGAAATCTGTCAATTTATTTCATGTTTTTCAGTTTATTGGGGTATATATTTTCAAAATAATTTCTGATGATCCTCTATATTTCTGCACTGTGGTTATATCTACTTTTCATTTCTGAATTTAATAATTTGTATTGTTTTGTGAGTAATAATTTTATTTATTTTTAATTTTTATTGGTGCATTATATTCATACATCATATTGGGGTAAAAAACTTGTGTGGACATACAAGTACACATCACTCATTTAGCCCCTAACCAATTCCCACCACACTCCCTCCCCATCCCTTCTTCTCATGTTTGGCTTAGTGGTCGACTTTGATATATTTAAGTACATTGTGTGTATTAAAGAATTTACTTCTTCCTCCCTCCCATCCGCTCATTTAGGTTGTCTTGTTTGCTCCTCTATAGGATGTTCTTTTTCATTTAGATTTCCTCCTATGACCCATTTCTCCTTAGCTATCACATATTAGGGAAAGCATCTGATTTCTTATTTTTGTGACTGACTAATCTCACTTACCATAATGTCCTCCAGTTCCATTTTCCTAAAAATGATGTAATTGAGGTTTTTTTTAGTGGCTGAGTAAAATTCCATTGTGTACATATCCCAGAGTTTTGTAATCCATTCATATGTTGATGGATATCTTGGCTGGTTCCATAGTTTGGTTATGGTGATTTGTGCAGCTATGAACATAGATACATATGTAGTAGTTTGATAGTTTGGTTTCCTTTCTTTTGGGTAGATACCCAAAAGTGGTATTGGTATTGCTGGATCAAATGGTAGATTTGTTCCCATTCTTCTGAGGATTCTCCATACTGTTTTCCAAATTGGTTGCACTAATTTGCAATCCCACCAATAATGTTTTAGAATTCCCACTTCTCCACATCCTCACCAGCATTTGTTGTTGTTTCTGTTTTGAATCATTGGCATTCTATTTGGAGTTAGGTGAAACCTTCGGATTGTTTTGATTTGCATCTCTCTGATTGCCAATGATGTTGAGCATTTTTTCATGCATTTATTGGATATTTGAATTTCTTCTTTTGTGAAGTGTCTGTTTAGTTCATTTGCCCATTTTTTGATTGGATTTTTTGTTTTTTAGTGTTGAGTTTCTTGAGTTCTCTGTATATTCTAGATATTAGTCCTCTATTGGAGGTGTAGGGGGCAAAAAACTTCTCCCATTCTATTGGCCCTCAATTCAGGTTCTTGACAGTTTCCTTTGCTGAACAGAAGCTCTTCAATTTCATACAATCCCACATATTGATTTGCCTCTTAATTTGTTATGCCTTTGGGGTCTTGTTGAGAAAATATTTTTCTATGCCTATGCATTGCAGTGTTGGACCTTTGCCCTCTTCAAGAAGCTTCAAGGTCTCAGGTTTAATTTCCAAATCTTTGATCCATCTTGAATTGACTCTTGTGCAGAATGAGAAAGTTGGATTAATTTCCAATTTTTTGCATATGGTTAACCAGTTTTGCTAACACAATTTGTTGAACAGGCTATCTTTTTTCCAGTGTATTTTTTTTTTTTTTTGGCCCCTTTGTCAAAAATCAATTGGCTGAAAGTATTTGGACTTGTTTCTGGGTCTTCTATTCTGCTCCATTGGTCTATGTATCTGTTTTTGTGCCAACACAATGCTGTTTTTCATTACAGTGGCTTTGTAATATAGTTTAAAGTCAGGTATTGTGATTCCTCCTGCATGGTTTTTGTTGCTGAGAACTACTTTGGTTATTCTGGGCTTTTTGTTATTCCAAATAAATTTAAGGACTGATTTTTTATGCCTGTGAGGAATAATCTTGGTAGTTTAATGGGCATTGCTTTAAATCTGTATATCACTTTTGGAAGGATAGCCATTTTAATGATATTTATTCTGCCTATCCACAAACATGGAAAATCTTTCCATCTTCTAAGATCTTCTTCGATTTCTTTTTTCAATGTTTTATAATTGTCTTTGTAGATATATTTACCTCCTTGGTTAAGTTTATTCCTTTGTATTTTATCTTTTTGTGAGAGATCCTGAGTGGAAGTGTTTTCTGAATTTCTTTTTCAGTGGATTTATGGTTAGTGTACAGAAAAGCTTTTGATTTTTTAAGATTGATTTTGTATCCAGACACTTTGCTGAATTTGTTGATTAGTTCTATAAGCCTTTTGGTTGAGTTTGTTAGGTTTTCTAAACATAGTATTATGTCATCTGCAAATAATGAAAGTTTGAATTCTACTTTTCCTGTTTGTACTCCTTTGATTTCCTTTTCTTGTCTTATTGCTCTGACTAGAGTCTCTAGTAGTATATTGAAGAGAAGTGGTGATAATGGACATCCTTGTCTTGTTCCTGTTTTTAGGGGGAATTCTTGAAGTTTTTCCCCATTTAATGCTACTTCTAGGAAGATGGCGACCTTGAAAACAGCATTTACAAGTCCTGATAACACTCGATCTCTACTGCCACAAAATCAGTGTTTTTCATAGCCAGAAAACACTATCAGCAGAGAAATAATAACTGTAAATATAATTGACAGAGAAAAAGAAGACTAGAAGAACAACCAGAGACTAGAAAATAAATCAGCCTGCATTGCTGTGCAGATGAGATGCTGGCGCCATCTTGCCTCACAGCACCAGGCTCCAGAGAGGAAAGGTAAACAAAGAACTGAAGTGATCAGCTGCAGGTCATTCGGGTATAATTCAGCAGTTCTTTCAGTGCAAAGAAGGTCTAAAACTCCCAGTGGCCAAGATCATCATGCCCTCCAAGGAATTAGAATGGAGCTCAAAACCAGAAAAGAAATACACCAGCCTCAAGCCAAGGACTTGGAAGCAGTGCCACATTGCCAGCAGCAGTGGCGAATTCACCACACCTGCAACAGCTCTAGATCAGCACGCACAACAACCGTAAGTGAAATTGTGGTCCATAAATGAGAAATCCCAGCACTGTACCTCCAGGGACTTGCGCAGCTTTGATAATCTCCCTGAGTCTGAGATTTTGCAGTCCGACCTAATGAAGGAGTAGTGGTGGCAGAGATACCACACCCTAGCCGCAGCTCCCCATGAGAAAACACCCTACCTGGCACCCCCACCATCTTGTGCAGCCTTGATTAACTCTCTGGGTCTGAGACTTTGTGATACAACCCAGTAAAGTAGTAGTGGAGGCTGAGATTACCACAAACTCGAGATCCATTGCACCCTAAGTGAAGTCATGGTGACTCAGGGAAGAACCCAAGGATTTTAATATTTTGGATTGATTATTTCTTTTGTTTAGGTTGGCTAGGGGCTTGTCAAATATTATTAATCTTTTCAAAGAATCAGCTTTTGTATTTCTTCGTTCTTCATATTGTTTTTTATTCTCTATTCCATTTATTTTGTCTCGTATTTGAATTATCTATTGCCTTCTACTGGCTTTGGGGTTGGACTCTTCCTGTTTTTCAAGCTCATTGAAGTGTGTCATTAGGTTGTTTAATTGGTGACTATCTGTTTTTCTTGTTTTTAAATTTTATTTATTTCATTTCTTATTGGTGTATTGTAGTCATACATCTTAATGGAATACAAGATGGTAGAGGTATAATTCTGTTTTTCTTATGTCAACTCTCAGTGCTATAAACTTTCCTTTTTTTTTTTTTGTTTGTTTTGTTTTGTTTTACTGGGGATGGAACCCAGGGGCATTCTACCTTAGAGCTACACCCACAGCCCTACTTATTATTCTTTATTTTCAAAATAGGATCTCACTGAGTTACAAAGGGCCTCACTAAGTAGTTACTGAGGCTGTTCACAAACCACAATCCTCCTGTCTCAGCCTCCCAAATGCTGGGATTACAAACGTGTGCAGTCACACCTGACTAAATTTTTCTCTTAACACTGCCTTCAAAGTGTCCCATAGATTTTTAGTATGTTATATCCCTATTTTTGTTTAATTCTAGGAAATTTTTTATTTCTCACCTTATATTTCTTCTGGTCCAGTCCTCATTTAATAGTGTATCTTTCACTCTCCATGTATTTATGTTCTTTTTGTCTTCCTGTTATTGATTTCTACTTTCAATCTGCTGTGATTTGAAAAGATTCTGGGAATTATATTACATCTTTTGAATTTGTTGGTGCTTGATTTGTGGACCAGGATGTGTTCTATTTTGGAGAAGGTTCCATGTGCAGCCAAAAGATATGTGTATTCAGGTGTTGCTGGTTGAAATATTTATATCTTATAGTATGTAAATAGTTACTTCAATAAGTGTCTATTGATAAAGAAAATGTTATTACCATGAATATGATCACATATACTGGACAGTGACTTTGAGAAAAAATATATGATTTACCTCTTTTATAATTTACATTTTAAAAACCAACTTAGGTAAGTTAACTGTGAAGGCATATAAATTAGCAAATCCTTTGGAGAGAATACTATCATGAATAATTAGTGCCTGAATACTGTGAAGTGGTTAGTATCCATGGTTACAGTGTCATTACAGAAAGATCTGTCCCTGATAAGAGGGGAGTGATCTGCTTATCTTTTTATCACTTGTGTTAATGATGAGAAAAGATAAAAATCCGTGAAAAGAAAGAAGAATGAAGTATTTTTACTTCACATCATGCCATTTAATTGAATTTATTGTTTAGGATTTCTCAGTTGTGTTTAATACAATATAGAGGAAACAGGAATATAACAGGAAACTGGGCTACAGTGGAAACACAATCTGAAGAAGGAGAAAAAGACAGCTTAGTTTGGGATATGCTGTGCTTTAATATGGGACAGTTAGAAGTATCCCAATTAATTATGAACATAATTATTGGGAAAGAGAAAGCAGGAATAAATAATTTTAACAGCTATACTCATAGATGGTGAAATGAAAAAATTATAGAAATCACCTAAAAAGATATTAGTCTGAAAAAAGCATGAAAGTAGAAACTTAATATATCTATTATATTAAGAGGAATAATAATATGATTATTTCTCAGATTATTCATGATGTTTAAGAAAACTTTAAAATTATATATTCTAAATTATTTGAGAGTATACACAATTTGCATATTTTCTGAGTGTTATATTATCTTATTTATTTTGAGACAGTCATTAATTTAGGTGCCTTTAAAATAATGCATTAATTAATATATGCATTTGTGCATCTAAAGTCATTAAGTTAGATGCTTTTATGGAAGAACTGTTTTCTATATGATGTTAAGATTATATTTTGGAATACATTATCTTGTGTTTTCACTTAAAGATAGATACACATACACATTTGCATATGTTTTATTAGAATATTTCCAAAATGTAAATTGCTTCATTGTGAGTTACTTCTGTTTTCATTTATGTTTCGGACTGCTTTTCTCAGAAATATATGCTACTAATTATTTATATATATATTTTCTTTAACTTTAGTTCGCTCATTTATTCTCATTATTTTTGGTTTATTTTAGTTTTTCCAAAACATATAAAAAAGTTATCAGTACTGGTCAAAAGTTTGTCTTCTTTTTTATTCATATGTGTGTGTGCATTGTAAGCATGCATCCTAGTGACATTCAGCATGCTAGAGGCTTACATAGTGCTCATTGAGCACTCCCCCAGTTCCCATTATTTCTCTTCCTTCCCACTCCTCTCCTTCCCATGCTCAGCACAAAGATTTTCTTTGATAAGTTTATTACCTCATGTCCATTAAGCTGATTCTCTCTTCCACCCTCCCATCTTTCTCAGGACATCTTCTTCACTCATCTAAGGTTTCTCCTTAATTTTCTAGAGTCCCTTCTATAGCCCAATTTCTCCACAGCTTCTGCATATTAGAGAGAACATCTGAATTTTCACTTTTTTGTGACTGCCTAATCTTACTTATAATGTTCTCCAGTTCCATCCATTTCCATGTAAATAAAATAATTTTGTTATTTTTTATGGCAGAGTAAAATTGCATTTCCCATATACATCTGTTGATGGATGTCTTTTCTGGTTCCAGAATTTGGTAATTGTGAATTCTGCAGCTATAAATGTAGATATGCATGCATTACTCGCCTTCTTTGGTTTCCATTCTTTTGGGTAGATTTCCAGGAGCTTGGTTATATAGTAGGTTCATTCCCATTCTTTTGAGGATCCTCCACACTGTTTTTCAAAGTGGTTGCATTAATTTGTAATTCCAATAGTGTATCAGATTTCCTACCTCTCCACATCCTTGCCAGCATTTGTTATTGTTTGTTTTTAATTATTGCCATTTAACTGCAGTTAAGTAAAATGTCAGGGTAGTTTTGATTTACATCTGTTATCATTAATGCTAATGATACTGAACATTTTTCATACATTTATTTTTCATTTTTGTTTCTTCATTTTTGAAGTAATTTTTAGTTTACTTTTCCATTTTTGATTGGGTAATTTGTTTTCTTAGCAGTGAGTTTTTTTAGTTCTCTTTATATTCTATATATTAGTCCTGTATCAGAGGAGTAGGTAACAAAAATATTTTTCCATTCTGTTGA
Source organism: Muscardinus avellanarius (assembly GCF_963383645.1). Taxonomy (NCBI): domain Eukaryota; kingdom Metazoa; phylum Chordata; class Mammalia; order Rodentia; family Gliridae; genus Muscardinus; species Muscardinus avellanarius. The sequence continues at coordinate 29,065,555 of NC_137801.1, read as the reverse complement.
GATTCTTGATAGTTTACTTTGCTGCACAAAAGCTCTTCAATTTAATGTAATTCTAAGTATTGATCCTTATTTTAATTTTCTATATCTTTGGGGTCTTTTTGAGGAAGGTTTTACCATGCCTATGTATTGGACTGTTGGTACTATGTCCTCTTCAAGTAGCTGGCAGAACATTGATCCATTTTGAATTGACTCTTGTGTCGGTTGAGAAAACAGAGTTTATTTTAATTCATCTGCCTATTGAAAGATAGTTTTTCCAACACCATTTCTTGAAGAGGCTATATTTTTTTTCCAGGGTATGTTTTTGCTTATTTTTGGAAGAATCCCCAGCCCTGATGAAATTTATTAATTGTTTATTTTTTATTTTTTACTTTTATTAATACATTATAGTTTTACATCATAATGTAGTTCATAGTGGTATTGATATGCACACAGCACTTGGTGTGCTTTCCTTTGGGTCCCTTCTCTCCCCCTTTCCCGTATAGGTTACTGAAATTGACATTGGTATTCTCACATATGTACTTAATGCCAATGAAAGTGATTCCTTCATTAATTCTCTCTCCCTCCCCACCCCCCTTCCCTTAAGCACCTCACCTCTCTGGCTCCACTGGAGTTTCTCCTACATTTTCTGAAGTCCCTCTGCTCTCCAGATTACTTCTTAGCTTCCACATATGAGAGAAAACATTTGACCCTTCCTTTTCTGTGATTGGCTAATCTCCTGTAACATAATGTTCTTTGGGTCCATCCATTTTCCTGAAAATAATATAATTTTGTTCTTTATTGCTGAGTAGAATCCCATTGTGCATATATCTCATATCTTTGTTAAATTCTTATTTTTGTTGCAAGTCACAATGAGTTGATCAAAAAATTAAAGGTATGTAAAATATGAGGAGGCATTTTTCTATTTTTTTTACTTTAGTAATAATACTTTTATTTGCCATAAAGGAACCCACTCTATGGCATGAACTCAATATTTTTAATGCTCAAAAAATCTTCTATAGCCAGGCATGATGGCGCAGGCTTGTAATCCCAGCACTTTGGAGGCTGAGACAGGATGATTGCACAGGTTCGAAGCCAGCCTTAACTACTTAGGCTCTCAGCAACTTAGTGAGACCCTGTTTCCTAATAAAATATAAATAGGTCTGGGAGTATAGCATGGAGGTAGAAAGCCTCTGGGTTCCACCTCCAGTACCACCAAAAAAACAAAAGTCTTCTATGCCTTAAGGGTTCCATATGTGCACAAACAATGCAATAATCAATTATGAATGTGTATTGAGTTTAAATTTTTTAAAAATAATTTTTCAAGTTATGATAATCATATATTTTCTCTACACATCAATGCACTTATCAATTGACACACTGATAGGCTTTATATATCAATATGTATCTTAATAAAATTTATTACATTAGTATAATTCATCTTTATATTAAATTTACTTATACTGTTTTGTGATAAAATTTTAATTTTCTTAGTATATAAACATAGACTTGGATATTAAGACAATAGTAGACAAAAGTTATTATAAATGAAAATCACAAGTACAAATGTGAAACCAAAGCTCTAAGAGAAAATGTTTTTTTAAGATACTGGGGATTGAATCCTAGGGGCATTCTACTTCTGAGCTACACCCCCAGCCCTATTTTTATTCTTTATTTTGAAACAGGGTCTTATTAAGTTGTGGAGGGCCTCACTAAGCAGCTGAGGCTGCTCAGAAACCTCAGAACCTTCTGTTTCAGCCTCCCAAGTACTGGGATTATAAGTGTGTGCCACCACATCTGGCAAAAAATGACTTTTTGAATAGAGAGTGGATCAAATTTAGATTTTAGGTGGATCAGGAACATTACCTGTGAAGAGGTGACATTTAATTTGAGACCTAAAAATTGCATACAACTTCAGTGAGGTGTAAAGTTTGGCCAGTGATGTTAACATTATGGAAACTATGTGTATGAGTGTGTGTGTGTGTGTGTGTGTGTGTGTGTGTGTAAGCAAAAAGATGATAGATATTATGGTTCAGAAACAACTAGAAATGGCAGATATACTTTGAAGCTAAATCATCATTATTTAACTGATCTAAGCACTATTTGTGGTAAATCACTCAAATGAAATGCAGGGAAATTTAAGTCTCCAGTATTTTAAATGTTCACATCTGTATTATTGAATTAGTGTAGTCTACAGGCAAATGCTTTAATCCTTTTCAGAGAGGAAAGATTCATTTAAAACTCTAATGCAATTTATAATCGCTCTCCCTTCTGCATTTTTCACATGATTGTACTTTTGCTGACATAATCAAATTTTTTAGTGTTTTCTCATCATCTTCTTAATGCTTCCTGTATTTTGTTCTTTCTTGGTGTTTGTGCTTAAATTTATCATGCTTTATTTTTCAAATAACATATGATATGTCACATTGTTCAGATAACATTTAAAGAGAATCTACTAAATTATTATATTTAATATAAGGTTAATGTTTTCACATAGACATTTAATAAAGTTTAGGTAAGAAAAAAGTAAGAAATTAAATATTACGTGTGTCTCAGGCAACTTAAATTCTGTGATTAGTGTCATATTTTTCTGTTACTATAAATGCATTTCAACAGAAATAAGTACTGCTAATATTTTTTCCTTTTATATTGCAATGTAGCCTGAATATTTAGCCAGTCAAATATTATACTAAAATATAATTTTAATAATATTATATATCACCTTAATGTGTATAAGGGTAAGATTTTTAGATGTTAAGCTGGGCTATTTCTCAATTCTATGGATCTTAGCTCTGAAGTTACTTGATCGCAGTGCCCTGTGTCATATAAAATCAGTAATATTAGCTATCTATCTATATTCCACTTACCAGGACAGTTAATATAAATGAAAAATAGATGAAAATTTCTGTGTTTTATCTCAAAAATAATTTCTTTATTCAAATAGGCAAATCACAGCTTCCTTCAAAAAGAAATACATACTTTTAAAAGTTCCAAATTCATAAGTATTTTGAAGTTTTAGAAGAGTGTTTATTCTTCAGATGGAAAGGTATGAAGATGGAAAATCAATTTAACCCTGTACCAAGAGAGATAAAGTTTTGATTTTTGTAATAAAAAATAAAATTAAGTGAAACATAAAAATGAATATCCCTAGGAAAGAACCTAGTTCTCTATCCCCTAGAATATTCCTTTGTGGGTTGTGAGAAAAAGAGGAATTTTTCCTTGGGAGAAAGTGATGGAGCCAGCATATCTAATAAATAAGTTGCCTTTTCTAACATGGTACCATGGAAGTCAAATAATCATGTTGACAATCCCTAAGTAGGAAAATTTAGTGTAAGAGGAAACCATATGATATTCTATGGGATAAAATCCAGCAGTTAATGATTCCAAAATTGGAGATACTGTGATTTCTGTGAAGAGAAGGAAGTAAACAATACAAACTTGACATCTGCAAAACAAACACAGATATATCAGCTGCACAAGCATGTGGGTGAGTTACGTATGGCCAAAGGCCACCAGAGGTTGCATCATTAAAAGGAATCCAGAATGCTCAGATGCTACAGAAACTATGTGTATGAGTGTATGTGTGTGTGTGTTTGGCAAAGCAAAAAGATGATAGATATTATGGTTCAGAAACAACTAGAAATGGCAGATATACTTTGAAGCTAAATGATCATTATTTAACTGATCTAAGCTCTAATTGTGGTAAATCACTCACTTTTTAAATATCTTATAATTCATAGCATTTTAGGAAGAAATAAAGACCAAAACAGAAAATTCTGAATTGATTTTGTAGTTATTTTAATAATATCACATTTTACAATATAATTCATTTATGTAAAATTTGATATGATTTATTTTTTACTGTTGAAATAAATGGAGGCATAGAAACTAACTTTAGTTATGGATTAATGAAACTATGAAATTGGGACTCTAAACCTCATGCCATCACAGATATATCATAACATTTTATTAACGTTAATAAAGTTAATAAAATTTTGCATTGTCCAATAAAAGAATATTCATTCAACCAAGTGTAGTAATAGGAAGTAGCAGAAACATTATTGCACTCAAAAAGCTGCCAAATACCCTGTATTATAATATGTATAGATTTGCATATTTTGGAGTGTTTCAGATATATGCATTCTTTTTAAATTTTTTGTCTATCAGTCTTGATAATTAAATATTTTATACTTATGATAACACATATAATTTTGACTTCTTCTTATGGATCCTAGATGGAAATCAATAACAGATAACAGTAAAATCTCAAAGTACTTGAATATTAAGCATAACACTTTCATGGGTAAAGATTGATAACATCTTTATATACTATTCTTGGTATATTGCAATTATACATCATAGTGAGTTTCAAAGTGATACAAACATACATGCACAAAGCATGCAGTCTCCCAATCTACTTTCACCCTGTCCCAGTATATCTTGTGAGAATTTAGTGACACCTTCATATATGGACATAGTATTATTTGAACTGATTTCTTCATCAAGCCTTCTTTTTAACCTTCCCACCTCCCTCCCCCAGTCACCTTCTCCTATTCTACTAGTCTCTTTTATTAATTTTTATTGGTGCATTGTATTGATCATACATCTTAATGGGCTATAAGATGGTAGAAATATACACACACCGCTCATTTAGCCCTTCTACTAATCTCTTCTTTCATTTCTCTAACATCCCTTTTATTTTTTATCTCTCTCTAGCTTCCACATATGAAAGAAAACATATGAGCCTTGACTTTCTGTGACTGACTGATCTCACTTAGCAGTATATTCTCTAGTTCCAACCATTTTCCTGAAAATGACATAATTTTGTTTTTTATGGCTGAGACCAAGCAATTGAAACTATGTGATAAATTAATTGGCATTTCAAGTTTGATTTCCTACCCCAAACAAACATATAATGTGAGAAACTTGTACCAGATACTAGGGAATAAAATTGACCAAATTATGTTATCTGCATGTACAAATGTGTCACGATGAATCATTTTATGTATAATTATAATGCACCAATTAAAAAAAAAACCTCAGCACATTATTTTGAGGAGTTAGACTTTCAATCAGTTATAATCCTTCAGAATTGTTACTTACAGTTTTAGAAAAGCCCCAAGAAGAACTAGGAAAAAAAAAGTTCATTTTTCTCAAGGTCTTTTGCACAGGGACCAAGACAGGAACTAACAACTCCTGTAATAGGTATCTCTGACATAGAGAGCCTGTTTATAGTCATAAACTAGTAAAATTAATCATTTACCTTTCAATGAATATATTGACACATGCAGTTAAAATATTACTTTGGATATACACACAGAGAAAGAAACACTTCCCCTTAAGATTAGCCTGTTTATATTTTTTCTAAAGTTGTTCTTCTAACATCGCAGATAGAAAATTGAATCTAACACCATTGATAGAAATTAACATTTTCCAGTGTTTCTAAAGGGTCTTCACACATATCACCTACTATTTTTGGCCCTCATTTGAGGAGTCTTTTGGGGATTCTTTGACCACTGTATGATCCAATTTTACCAATCAAATTCAGCGTTTCTGGAGCAAATGTCTCTTTTTAGGTTGAAAAACAAAAGAAAGAACAATTGTTTCCAGCTGTTTTCTGTCACTTCTAATAAATAATGCTTATTGAGCATATGTTTTATTGAGACCATTTTCTAGATCTTCAGGTGCTATTTTATTTAATCATCAAAAAATCTGATGAATAAAGTTAGATTTACCATCCCAGTTTATAGTGAGATAAATTGATGATTGCAGATTTTAATTTGTCCCTTTTCAAAAGGCTATTAAAGTGTGGGGTGGATACTTAAACCTAAGTTTATTTGAACCTAGAACTTTACTAAGGATTATATTTGTGATTATTAGATTATCATCTTGACTAGAACATGAAACACCTACAATCATGTGATTTGGGGTGTGCTGATGCGATGATTAGTTTATGTAATGGCAGATTGAAGAGGAATTCTTACCCAAAATGTAGTTAGCATGGTTCTGATATGTGCAGGAAGGACCTGGACAAAAGAAGAAAGCCAAATAAATGCATGTATGCTTCTTCCTGAAGGAAGTGTGTCCACTCCCTTCTGAGATACCGGCCTTCTTTGAACTGGATCTTCATTACAATTTCTCCAGAGTTTCTGGTTTCTATTTGGACTGGGACTGAATTAATGATTGCTCTGATTCTGAGACTCCAGCTCTTAGCCCACTAGACCAGCTGCTGGTTCCTCTGGCTCTCCTCATGCGGTTAGCAACTTGGGTCTATACTGCTTTGGACTGTAAACTGATTTGATAAATCCCCTTTTCCCATATATGTGTCCTGTGAGTTCTGCTACTCTAGTGAACCCTGACCAATACAGTATTTAAATCTCCCAATATTTAAGTGTCACTATTTGTACTCAGACGTGGTGGTGCATGCTTGTAATTCAGCAGTGGGGAGGCTGAGACAGGAGGCTCCAGGTTCATAGCCAGCCTCAGCTACTACTTAGTGAAGCCCTTTGCAACTCAGTGAGAGCCTGTTTCAAAATAAAGAATAAAAAAATAGGGCTGAGGGTGTAGCTTGGAGGTAGAATGCTCTGGGTTTCAGCCCCAGTACTGCAAAATATAGTATTTGTGTTTATATGAAAAAAATAATAATTAATAACTATAGAATAAAACACAGTGTTATCTACTGGTAAAATTTAAATTTGAATCCAGGTATTTTTCCATACTATACCATACCATTCCACTCCTTGGAATGGTAATAGCCAAAACTCTCAAACTCTCAGTGATGAGAAGTAGAAATCTCAAACATATTAGCCTCTGAATGAGAGATGCTATCAAAAATTAAAAGATCAGCCAGGCGTGGTGGCTCATGCTTGTAATCCCAACACTTGGGAGGCAGAGACAGGAGGATCACGCTGGTTCGAAGCCAGCCCTGCTGGCTTAAGAGATCCTGTTTCCAAATAAAAATATAAAATAGGTCTGGGAGTGTAACCCGGAGATAGAAGGGTTTCCAGGAACCCCAGTATCTATCTATCTCTCTCTCTCTCTCTCTCACACACACACACACACACACACACACACACACACACACACACACTTAAAAGATCTGAGCCAGGCATGGTGGCATATGCTTGTAACCCCAGCATTTGGGAGGCAGAGACCAGAGGATCATGGTTCAAGGACAACCTAAGCTACTTAGGCCCTTCACAACTTAGTGAGACCCTGTTTCAAAAATAGTGAAAAATAGGGCTGGGGGTATAGTTCGGAGGTAGAATGCCCCTGAGTTCTATCCCTGGTACTGCAAAAAAAAAAAATTAAAAGATCTAGGTAAATATATGTACCTGTAAAGATAGCTCTGACTGACTTCTCTTTTATAAGACTAATTCTGATGGAAAAGAACTTATATTCTTTACCACTGTGGAAATCAAATCCATGTTTCTCATTGTGATTAGGCTGCCCTTGTTAATTTGAGGAATCTCTTTACAAAGTTGAAATAACACAGGGTAAATATGCAGTAGCAGTTACAGCAGCAATAGAAGATACAGGAAAGCAGCACACTGACCTGTTGCAATGGGTCAAGCATAGTACTGCTGCTTTCACACATGAGCTCATTTAATTCTTCAGCAATGTTTCCATATAACAACTAATTATTCCCATTTTGAAGGTGAGGAAACAAGCTATAACTTGATAATTAACATTTATAAGTTCACATGGATAAGAAGTGGGTAGCCCTGCTGGTATCTGAGCTTGTGTTATTATGTTACATTATCCAACCTCTTAATTGTTAAAGCATACTTGAGCTTATATATTTAATAAAAGCTCAGTATATATTTATGTGTAGTTAATATATTTAATTTAAGAATTAATTTATAAGAATTCATTGGATATAAATAATTCAATATATTCAATATAGCTTATTGAGTATATTGAAATAAGCATCTATAAATTAGTGTCATATATACATATATGCACATATATAATTTATTAAATATATTTAATTAAGCAGCTAGATATATTATAGTGTATATATGTATATGTACATATATACACTATATACATATACATATATGTATATATGTATATGTATATATGTATATATGTATACATATATGTATATATGTATACATATATGTATACATATATACACATATATACGTATATATGTATATATATATATATATATATATACACACATTTAGAGAGAACAAAAATGGGAGAGAGAAAGAATAAGAGAATAATGTCTGAAATGGAATACAGACTGTTTAAGATCGTGATATTAACAATGATAATAATTATCAATATATTATTTGGTGGCTAATACCAATAGATGATAAGCTAGTAGAAAATTTGATTGAAAGTTCTATGAAAATCACAATAAATTTTGAAAAGGTTTCATATTGCATGCTCAAGGATTTCTTTCTGTGGAGAAAAGTTCTTATTTATATTACCATCACTTATTTTTCACTTTTTTTGAGCCCCCTTCTGTGTGTATGTTAGCATCCTTCCCAAAAGAAAATAATAAACACGAAACAGGCCCAAACTTTCAAGGGTCTTTGAATAAGTACTTCTATAATATTTCATCAGGACAAAATGCCATTAAAAGCCAACTAAATTTATATCTAACCATCGATAGTGAAAGCAGGCAGGAAACTATATTACTGTACAGTGAAACTCATTTTTTGATCTAATTATCCGCATTTCCTATGACCATTATACCTGTCAAGCATGTTCATGCAAAATTGTGGAAGGTCAATGACTCTGATAATAGTACTGTCACACAGAGCCTGAGTTAAGTGACTTCAGAAGATGTTGATAGGTTGTGAATAGGAAGCAGTTGCTATTCTGCCAATAAGAGTTGGTATTGATGACTGAAGTAATGTCAGTAGTCACTTAGGAGTTGGGTTGTGTTCTAATGACACTTCCCATGTCAATCAAAAAAAGCTTCTGGCAGGAGATACAATGCACATTAATCTAACCCAAGAGATTTGGGACAATGATCTGTTTCTAGTTTTTATCACCCTCAAGTAATGATGGAAACATTTGCAGGATGAAAATGTTCTATTTGTCAGGAAGATAATAATTCCATGTAGACTTCTCTTTTTTCTTTATTATGAAAGTGATTGTACTTTATCAAGTCTGGGTTTCCAACATAATTATTGGCATTAATTTTTCTACTGATATTTGTACAGGTCACTTTTTCTAACTATCTTAACATTTTGAAGGTCCCTAATAATTTCCCCTCATCTAATGAAACTGATAGCCCAAAAGGCAAGCTGGTCTCTGCCCTGCCTGAGCATATGATATAGTTATTTGTTTCTAATACATTTTAAACATTCTAGGCAGAGTTCTTACTCAAACACATGGAGAGTGGCTCACAGCTTAAATTTTTCCAAATTCCATTTGAAAGGATGGATCTTTAACATGGAGTCCAGACTCATTCAAGTGCAGAGTTATCTTCATGGTGAATCTCAGAGTAGGACAAATTAGAAATATGTCTTCCTTTTGGTCATAGAATTGGTAGAATGAGAGAAATCAGGTTTCTCCTCAAAAAGGATCACTTTCAAGAAATGTTCTTATATAATGTTTGTTCCAGGATATAAAATCATTCAGAGGTATGAATTCTTGAAGTCTTGGATCCTGGCCAAGGCAATAGGATCTAACAGAATGAGGTAGAGAGAAAAAAAGAGGAGATCATCTACCTTTGTAATTCTTAGGACTTACTGAGCATTCCTTTCCACTCAGAAGATTTAAAGATAAGTAAAAATGAGATTCAACTCCTCCCTTCTTTCCAACTTCTGTCACATTACCACATCAGTGACATATAAAATCCACCTAAAAACCATCAAAGTTTCTGAAATATGAATTTGAAACTAAAATTTTTATATGAATAAAATTTATTATTCTTATTTATCCAAGTACCTTGGTCTGAAGTCAAATTCAGTACTGTAGGTCTCATGGAATCTTATACATATTCCACAGCCACTAATACATCCTCTGATGTAGGCATATTCTCTCACTAGATATCCCATAATAAACTATTCCTTGCATTGACTTCTAAGTTAAAGTTTTTTCACAATTCAACATCATCACATGGTCACAGAGTGTGTTATCACTTTTTTTATTATTTCTGTTGTTCTGGTTGAAGAAATATCTGTGTTCCTTAGATAACATAGTGTAAATTTATAATTTTTCACATACTACTTAGGTTTGGTCTAAATATTATATGGGAAGTCAATAAAAGCAAGCTTCAATTCACAAATGGGTTCTGTTCCCAAAATTCATCTTAGGTTGGCTGTCTAGAAGTTATAGTTTTTCACAGGCAATGTAATGTATTGAGATTTCCCCTGTGAGCTTTTAGGAATGTAAGTACTATATTCTTCAACCAGTGATATTACAGTGAAGAAGAGAAAGACAAGAGGAGAGACTATATTTACCCAGAAAAATAATGTAAGTATAATTTTGAAAATTGAGAACTGTGATTTTCATAATTTATTCTATTCCTTTAAGGACTGTATCTGCAATGCTTCATCCTCTTTCTCCAAGAACCCTAGCACCCCAGTAATGCCCGGATCTGCAGTACAACAGCAGATTTTCTATATTTGATTCCCATTGCTTTTTTTTTAACTGTAATTCCCTCAATCTTGATATTTTGTCTATTCAAAAACAATTTGAGTATTAGATGAAAAAGATCAAATTGATTTCAATAAGGTTGTGAAGGTCTCATAGATATAAGCTAAGGAAAAGACATGCTTACTCATTATTATTTTCTATGGCTTAGATTACTTAAAAAGCAATTAACATATACACCATAATTTTTTTGTAGCTAATGGGGATTGAAATTATGGACATTTAACCTCTGAGTTATACCTCAACCCTATTTTTTAACCTTTATTTTTAAAACAAGGTCACATTAAGTTGTGCAGGGCCTCACTAAGTAGCTGAGGCTGACAGGAAACCTGTGATTCTCCTGTCTCAGCCTCCCAAGTACTGGGATTACAAGTGTGTGTCAACATGCCCAGCTCAATAATTATTTAAATATGTGATAATCATATCTGTTAATTACATACATGTTATGTAATGAAAATGATGTTTTAATAGATATTGTCTTAAACAATTCTTTTTTTCATTTACTTAATTTTTTTTGCAGTACTGGGGATTCAATTTAGGGGCAATTCTACCTCTGAGTTACATTTCCAGCGCTATTTTATTTTTTTAGCTCAGGGGAAATTCTACCTCTGAGTTATACCTCCAGTCCTATTTGACTTTTTTATTTTAAAACATATTCTTACTAAGTTGTGGAGGGAACTGCTTAGGATGACATTGAATGAGTCTACTGTTATATCCTTGAATGATTTTCCTGTCATATCCTCCCAGGTATTGGGATTATACTTGTGTACCACCATACCCAGTTAATGGTTTTACATTTTTAAAGAAGTTTGACACCTTCTTTAAGTAAAGGTGAAAAACATATATTGAACACTGTGTTTTCTTAAGCATTTTAGTTATTTTACATAAATTTATCAAAAAAAAGTCTAGGGAGTAAATGTCATCCAAATTTTTAGATCAGAAAATAAGCATTGTAAATTCAGAAAACTAGCCCACATTGTCACTATTAGTGTTGGCATTTAAATTCAGATATATCTTACTTCAAGTCCTATACCCTTTCTATTAAAATAAGCTAAAATACAAAATGTTTTATAAGAAAAATTATGATAAAAATGTATAATAACCATAGTTATCACCCCTCTGTGATTAAGTTAGTGCTCAGGGACATTCTACTTCTGAGCTACAACCCCAGCCTTCTTCTTTTTTTTTTTAATCAGGATCTCACTAAGCTGCAGAGGCCTTGATAAATTGCTGAGGCTGGCTGCCAACCTGCAATCTTCCTGTCTCAGCTTTCCAAGTAATGGAATTACACATGTGCCACTGTACCTGGCTATATATATATCATAATACACAGTGTGTATGAGCTAGGGCTTTTGCTATTTAGAAATAACACTAGGCTAATTCTCTACTTTTCACCAATAAAACACACCAAAGGCTCACAGGCAGATTCTTTGTAGAGAAGGCAAAATAGAAATTTAAGCAATTTCCTGATGATTTGCATCAAGCCAAGGAACTATTCTGAACAGTTCAGACACGTTTTGTATTAATTGAATAGACTGAAGGGCTCTTGCTTCAAATTATCCCAATAGTTGACTCTAAAAACACAGGCTGGGACTTAGTTTTATGGTCATAAATGTTGTGTGAGAATTAAGCACTTCATTCATTTTCTTCCTAGGAGATCATTAAGTGTATTATGACAGGATCACCCAATGGTATGGTGTTTTAGACAAGTAGAAATGAATTGCACCAACACTATTTCATTTCCTTATGATTTGGCTCTCACATATAGAGGGGATGTCTTAGAAAAAAGCATTCTGACCCTTAAAAACGAATAAACTGAAGCACAAAATTTAACCACACAGAGATTTTCCCACTAAGCTGGTTACTCTCTTGACATTTTTGAAACAGGGTGATTAGTTTATTGTTTTCTAGTACTTTATGTTGCACTGTTTTTGTTTGTTTGTTTGTTTGTTGTTGTTGCTTTTGGATTTAGGTCTGCATGGCTTAAAGTATGGCATTGAAAAAAAAAAAGAAAAATGAATTTCCATAGTTTATCTTACGTAAGAAGACAGTCTTATTTATTTTAGTGTTACCTTTCTTTTCATTTTAAAAAAATAATTACTGTATTTTACCAAGTTGGGCTGAGTTATGTTGCCAAATATCTGTAGATTCACATAAAAGGTATATTTTCTTGCTCATTTACATTAACAGTATGGCTTAGAGTTTGTACTATCAAACTCGACCATGACAATAGTCGAAAGAAAATGTAGCAACTTCAAATTATGAACTGAATCTTAAACCTCTATGTGAGATATGAAATATAAGCTCTCATTATGTTGTCCACAGCAATTCTCATGACCGTGCCTAATTTCAGGAAGTGTGACCTCCTATGTATATTGGGATGCAGAATGCTAGCAATATTGATGACCATCATAGATTACTTACATTACATACTGTCTTTTCTCCCCCAGTAGAGCAGAAGTTAAATCTCATATTCTCATATCAAAAAATCAAAGTTGTCTGTGCTTCAGAGTCAAAGCAGACTACGTGCCTTGATTGCTACAGAATCTCAATCTTGAGCCAGTTATGAAACCTCTATATCTCTGTTTTTACATCCGGGTAGTTGTGACAGCATCATTACCCAAACGTTAAGAAAAAATGTGTTTAGAATAGAATAGGGACAACATATCCAAAACTTCTTTTTTAATTTTGAAATGATCTAGCTCAGTTGCTGAGCGTCTTACTATGTTGCTGAGTCTCAAACCTCCAGTTCTCCTGTTTCTACCCTCAAGTATAGGTGTTACCCTCCATGCCCTGCCCTATTCCTTAAAATACTTCTAAGAAGAATATAAAATGTCAGTCATGACTGATAACTTCTTTTTCTTTTCATACTTTAAAGTACTCTTCTACACTAATGAAAAGGAAACCAGCTTTGCCTCATCTTTTTATATTTTCTAGAATGATATATGATCCAAGTGTCCCAGAAAATAGTATTTTGTAAGCATACATTTTTTTGTTATTGATTCTTTGGTATTAATTGCATTCTTTATGACCCAATATATAGTTGTATTTTTTCTGTTAAGTTTTTGGGAATATGTCACTTTATGAAGATGAAGTAGTATATCTCTGTCTCTTTGTCTCTATCTGTCTCTGTTTCTTTCTTTATATATATATATGTATATACATATATACATATATTATATATAATATATGTGTTGTTTCAGTGTAGTTATTATTTTAATTATTCATCAGCATGTTTTTTTCTTGCTTAGTGATTTTAATTATAGGGATTGGAATCTTAATTTTTTTTAATATAAGATAATTATCGCCAGGCGTGGTGGCGCACGCTTTGAATCCCCACGCTTGAGAAGTGGAGACAAGAGGATCACGCAGGTTTTAAGCCAGCCACGCTGGCTTAAGAGACCCTGTTTCTAAAAATAAAATAGGTCTGGGAGTGTAGCCCGGAGGTAGAAGGGCTTCTAGGAACCCCAATACCACCAAAAAAGAAAAAAGATGATTATCCTAATTTCTCTATATAAGTTATTGATTTTTGTTTAAATATTTTGCATTTATTTTATGAAATTCTGAATGTGTATACTCTGAGTATGAGTGTATATTCTGAATGATTATACATATACAGAACCACATATTTCAGCAAATTGTGGTCCTTTTAAAGATTTTTATAAATGCTCTTTAAGTTCAGTATATTTTTTTCTAATATTGTTAAAATAGCTCCTCTCCCTTTTTTGCTCTCTGTTTTTTGTGGAGTTTTCGGGTTACTATTGATTAGTGCATAGTTTCTTCCATTTATTTTTAAATTGAGTTATTACATTTAAGATATGAATTTTAAATACTCAGAATTTTATTTTGTAATCTGGTAAATTATCCACATTATAGTTTATATTATTTGATGTTAATATTCTCATGATATTTTCTTTTGCTTACAATTTGCATAGTATATCATTTCAATCTTTGTTTCAAAGATACTTGTACCTTGTATTTATGGTTTATTTTTGTAGCTAGAATATCTTCATGTTTTGACTAATTTTCAATGTATGATTGTTACTGCACTGTATAGTTTGCAGTAAAGTATATGGTATCTTAGAATCTAAAGATAGATGATTTATACTATGCAAACTCTAAGTAAAGATATGATACCAATGTATATTAACATGAAAGTTAACATAAATTTGCAGAATTTATCAGAGCTAAGCAGAGAAATGTATAATGGTAAAAATGTCAATCCACCAAAAGGTCCAGTAATTATATGTTCACAAACATAATATATGCATACCATATAATACTTAAATATAGAATTTAAAGAAAAAACAAATTAATAATATTTCAAAATTTCAATATATATCTTTTAATAAATGATAAAAAAACTAGACCAAAATCAATAGGAACAGAAAAAAATGTAATAGCAGTATCAAGGACTGTGATCTATTTAACATTTATATGTCACACAGCAAATGAAAGATATATAATTTTATTGGGTCATTTTCTGAATCATAAAATGTTTCAATTAATTTTAAATATTGTAAACTAGTAAAGTGTGTTCTCTACAATGAAAGAAATTAAATTAGAAATTTACTTTTAAAAATGTTATAAAATAACATGTATTTTGAAATTAAGCATTATTTCTAAAGTTTCACACTAAGAGGAATTATAAGTAGAAATTATTTTGAGCATAATGGTATAAAACATTAGTATGCAGTAAGTGGTATAAAAAGCATATTAAAATGTGTGGGATTTGAGCCAGGCGTGGTGGTACATGCTTGTAATACTGACGCTTGGGAGGCGAGACAAGAGGATAGCCCACGTTTGAAGCCAGCCATGCTGGCTTAAGAGACCCTGTTTCCAAATAACAAGTATAAAAAAAATAGGTCTGGGAGTGTAGCCCAGAGGTAAAAGTGTTTCCAGGAATCCCAGTACCACACACACAAAAAAAAAAAAAAAAAAAAAATGTGTGGGATATATGGTCAATATGCAAATTTATTTTCATGTTTATGTGCAAATCACAAAATGTGTTTATAAAAATTATGTTTGTGATACAAATAATAATCAACTAAGAATAAATTCAGCAAAGTGGATACAAGATATTTCAACTATAATTTAAAAAGCTAGGAGTATGAAAAATTACTGATTGACGTGTATATCTTTTTGGGGTGCTGAAAATAAATGTTTGGGAACAACAAACATGATTTTTGTTGTTACCAAACATCAACAACAAAGATGTTTGTCGTATAATATTGTGCATGTACTAAATCACTCATCTTTTTTTTTTTGGGGGGGGGGGTCTGTGAATGGAACCCGGGGGCATTTGACCTCCGAGCTAAACCCCTTGCCCTAATTTTTTTATTCTTTAATTTGAAACTGGGTCGCACTAAGTTGTGGCGGGCCTCACTAAGTAGGTGAGGCTGTCCACGAACTGTGATCCTCCGGTTTCAGCCTCCCGAATGCTGGGATTACAGCATGTGCCACCACGCCCAGCTTAAATCACTAATCTTAATATGGCTAATTTTGTGTAATATAAATTTTGTCTTGGGGAAAGAAAATGGCGACTCTGGAACGCAGCACATCTTGATAGCAGTAACAATCCAAAATCAAATACTGAGTAGGCATTTCCTTGACAAGAAAAAGCAGCAAAAATATTTATGAAAAAATAATACAAAGAAAGGGAACTACTGCAGAAAAATATCCAATACTCAGAACTGGAGATCCACAGCCAAGACCCCGAGCATGTGACTGACCTGGGATGGCAGCCAGCACCATGTTGGCCCGCCAGCCAGAACCATGACTGCCAGCTCTGCAGCTCTAAGAAATTTCAGTAAGTAAACCAAGGACTTAAGTGCAGAATGTGGTGGCAGAGCTCCAAAATTTTAAGCAACCAGAACTATGATTCATGGGCAGATAAAAAAATCCAAAAGCCCACATACTTACCATTAGCCAGAGCCCACAGGGGTACACTCTTCTCTCTAGAGACCAGGGCCACAGAACAGCAAGGTAACCGCATTCTTAGGTTTACAACCGCCCAAAGCAGCTGCAGGGAGGCTAAGATCTGACAGCTCAACCCTGAGATGGATGGGTAGAATCTACAGACACTGGAAAGGCCCACAGTGCTCAGGGCACAGTGTCAGCACAGGATCACAGGGGTTGCTCCAAGATTACATCGGACCCCCTCTACTGGTGCAGATAGGGAGGTGCAGGCCCAGGGCCAGAAGCTGCAGAGCCCAACACTGGAAGGCACAGAGCTCAGGCCCAGAAAGCATGAAGATGAGGTCCTGAAAGCTCAGAGCACAGGGCCAGAGAGCTCAGAGCACAGGGCCAGAGAGCACAGAGCACAGGGCCAGAGAGTGCAGAGCTCAGGGCTGGAAAACACAGAACCCTGAACCAACACAGAACTAATTTACAGTGACAACCGCTGCCTTGACACCTGAGCACAAAGTAGTCAGAGGTGAGAGAGGGTTTCAGACACTTATAAAGTGGGTTCAAAAGCTGACAATAGGTTACAGAGTAAATGAGAGAGATTGGAACATACTCCAGAATCTATTATAGTGAATAGACATTTACAAGCCCTGTATATGTAAATTAGAAGTACTGCTTTTTATTATTAGGTTTTTGTCTGATTTATTCTTACAATCATCAGTTTTTGTAGCTTGTTTTATTATATCCATGTTTGTTTGCTCCCTCCCCTATTTCTTTTAAAAGCTTCCTCTCTCTAACCTATCTACTTTCCTCTCAAAACTTTGTTCCCTTACTGTATGTCTTTGTTTTATACTCAAGGTGTTTCATCTCTCCATATCTTAATACTATATTCTAACTACAGGAATCCTACTATATCACCATCTCTCATTCTCTACTTGACACTACATTACATATATTTTCTCTAATATTCTCAAGCTAGAGAGTATTTGGGATAACAGAGGGTCTCCAGATAATGGAGAATAAACCTCAGCAAAGCCTGAAAAAATGGGTAGGGGAGGAAGAAGGCTGAAGTTAATTAATGGAAAAGTTACATTTGAATATGTGTATACATGTGAATATAACATTGTTAATCTGGACACTCAGTAGTGAGAGGGAAGGAAAATGGGAAGCGGGAGGGCACCTAATACTGTGTGAATATATGTCATTTTCAACATAATCCACATTATAATGTAAGATTATAATGCATCAATAAAATAAAATTTTAAAAATAATTTAAATTTGTCTCAATGAAAGTATTAAACATATAAAACCTTGTTGGGAGTAACTAAAGAATACAGATAGAAAAGCTTTTGTGAAAGTTAAATAAGTGAATATCTTCACTTATTTATTATACATATGTTGTTTATATTATATATTGAAGTATTTAATATATATTATACAATATCACTTAGTATTTGTCAATGAAATAATTTTAGTGCTTTCAAATAAAATTTGATTTTAATTTAAGCTATACTAGCTATTTTTACTAGCTATTTTTATATTAAATTACTCATTTTTTATTTTTTATAATTTATTTGTAGTACTGGTGATTGAATCCAGAAGCATTCTTCCTCCAAGCTATACCCCCAGCCCTATGTTTTATTTTTTATTTTGATACAGAGTCTCACTAAGCTGCAGAGGGCCTCACTAAGTAGCTGAGGCTGGCTGCAAACCTGTGATCCTCGTGTTTCAGTCTCCCAAGTACCAGCATTACAATTATTGGCCACCACACCCACATTCATTCTTTATAATCTCAATCTATTCATATAGCAGCTCATCTGGCATATTTTAAGGTCATAAAAAATCTATTATTATCATATTGTTTAATAATTTTATGTTAGCCTAACCCACATCTGGCTAGTAATAAAGTACATCTAAGGAAGAGGTTAAAATTTACACGAAAAGTTGAATTTGATCTCTAAATATTAATACTGGGGTTATAAAATTATTCTAACCATTGTCCTTTTATCAAATTTCTTGAAGTTTTTCTGATTCCTCAGTACTAAAGATTTCCTAATTTCTCACTATTTAAAAACAAATATTGGTTTTCCAAAGTGTCTAGCTCCCTTCAGTGTTTTCCCTTTTTATGATTATCTCTTTGTCTACCTTCTACCACTGATGATCATCTTTGATACTATGAATTTGGCCCATTTAGTCCAATTTGCATTCTATACTGGCCTTATCTATCACATCTCTGTCCTTACTTCTACTTGTTCAATATTATCAACTTGTAGCTATCAGTGTCTTTCTGAAATTTTAAACACAACCTTAAAATAAGCCAAAGCTGTAGCCTTGTATTAAAACCACTTGCATGCATTTTGTTTTAGTAGAAGTACAAAGAACAAACAACAGAACTATTATGCTTTTGTTTTATACCAAATTATATCAACTATTAAAGTGTATAAATTATAGGTGTCACATTTTGAAATAAGAATTGACAAAAAGAGAAGAATGATAAGTAAATGGAAATATTGTCTGAGCACAACTGGTTCAAAGAAAGAAAATTCAAAAAGGACAGACTTAGAGACTTTCCTCTCCAGAATAAAGAGGTCTTAGTGGAGACATGACATATGTTGTCAAAGATGTGAAGTGCTGTCATGAAAAAGGGAGAGGGAGAGGGAGAGGGAGAGGGAGAGGGAGAGGGAGGGAGAGAGAGAGAGAGAGAGAGAGAGAGAGAGAGAGAGAGAGAGAAAGAGAGAGAGAGAGAGAGAGAGAGAGAGAGGAAAAGCATAAAATTATTGTCACTGCTGAGAGTAGAATCAGGATTAATGTGTAACTTTGAAATACATGGTTCCTAGTCCATTGTAAGCAAGATATTGGTCACAGTCACATTCTTCCAAAGAAGGAATCAACTAGTTAGAAAAGTACTAAATTCTCCAAGAATTCTGGCTCTAATAACATGGCAGATTATTAGGAGTCTCAAGGCCTCTCACTATCTTTAAAGGCCTCTCACTATCTTTAAATGGCTATGGCTCAAACATACTAAAAATGATAAAAAGTTATTTTAATTACATATATTTGTATGAAAGTCAATTTTTCTAATATAAAAGTGTAAATTTCTGATATAAAATAACATTACAATGTTAAATGTTGTACATATTTAATATCTCCTCATATTTTAACAAATAAATGTAGGCATTTATTATAAATATTGTTAAATGTCCTCCTGCATTTGATATTTTACATATTAGTTGTCATTTTCTTATCTCACATTTCACTCAGGAACTCAATCAACTTTATTCTGATACTAAAATGCAGTGACATTCGGTAAAATTCAATAAAATGTAGAATTAATTTTATTGGTATGTCAATTTTTTAGCATTTAATGCTGATGATTATAACATAAAAGCCTTTAAAACTTCATGAGTTAAAAATAAATATTGAAAAAATTCTACAGTGAAGCTGTAGGAAGTTCTAAGTGTGCTAAATAAATCTACAGATGCCCCCAATTCAACCCAGCATAATGGGTCACTGTTTGCTTTACATTTTAAACATAAATATGTTTACATTAAAGTAAATATTTCAGTTCTTTGCAGAATCCTTATTTTTTTAATCTGTGTTTTTTGAAATTAGAAATTTTTAGTAGAAATACAAGTAGCACATTTTTCTCATTGATATTTAAAAGCTTATAAGATATAATGTTTTCCTATAGGGTACTTTGATTATTTATTTATTTATTTATTTATTTATTTATTTATTTATGGCACTAGGGGTTAAACCCAGAAGCTTTTCCATCTCCAGGTTATACTCCCAGACCTATTTTATATTTTATTTGGGAACAGGGTTTCACTAAGTTGCTGAGAGCCTCGCTGAGTACCCGAGGATGGCTTTGAATCTGTGCGATCCTCCCAGCACTGGGATTAGAAGCATAAACTGCCATGCCCGGCTTCATTTCTGTTCTAAATTCAAATTTATTTTAATTTTCTTTTTAAAATGTGAGCATTATTATTATTGTTGCTATGTAGTATTAGGGATTGAGCCTACGAGTATCCTGTTACCTAGATAAATCATATTTTAACCCTTTTTAAAGTTTTTTTTTTAATGGAGTTTTGTTAACTACTGCATACTAGCCCATAACCTAAAATCCTCTTGTCTCAGCCTCTCAAGTACTGAGATTGCAGGCACATTCTACCATGCCCAGCCATGTTGTCTCCTTCAGATTTATAAATCTAGCATATATTTTGTTATATTTAAACTTCTTTATTTTATGTTTTTTAATTCTATATGTTTTATTAGTAGAGTGACTAAAATATTATTAGAGTCACTGTTTCTCAACGTCTTTATTCCCCTTCATCTGGGCTGCCTTTCTGTTTACAAAGACATTTATTCTTGAATTTTCTTTGTCATGTTATATTATATAGAAAACAAATGATCCCCCCAAAAAGATCATGATGATCCACTACTGCCAATGAAGGCTTGGGTAGGGTTCACTCTTTGGAATACCATAATCCAAATAGATAAACTACAAAGATGTTGACTTTTTTTATGATATGTAGTATTTTGTTTCCATCTATCTAAGACTTTTTTACTTATATGATTGGAACTCATTGGAGGAGACAGAATATCATTCATTGGGTCTTCTCTAGATCTCTTAGGTGAATGTATTAGGCAGTTGAAAGTTTTGGAATGAATGAAAGGAAAGCCTCTAGAAGTGTCTTAAACATAAAGAGCAGGGGCAAAGGGATAGGGGAGTAGTTGCCTTAACATGGAGAAATACCTAGAAGGACCTAATTCTAAGGGAAATTAAAATTTAAGAGTCAAAAGTACAGTGTTGTGGTAAGGAAACATGATAAGTGACACATAGATCTGGAATCCCATAATGTCACAGAAAGCTATCAAAAAGGAGATTGCATTATTTTGTGTGAGAGAGTGGAAAACCCAGAACCAGTCAATCAAAGACTGCAGTTATCATTAGGGAAAGGGTTGTGGATTATTTCTAAGATCCATTAAGTAGAATGGAGTTAGAAAGCATAAAATGATCTCTTTGAATAGAAAAAGAAAGCAAAAGATGAGCAGAATAGGATGGATCAGTTTTGTGTCATTTTTTGATACTATAATTGCCTGTAAATATGTAAGTATGTAAGGCAAAAATTATAGATGCCTATTTGTTGTCATTATCTCAGTATTTTTAAATTAGAGAAAATTCTTCTTAGGAGTCTTGCTAAAATTAGATGTGTAATGGTTCTATTCTAGTAAATAGATTATCAATGTCCATTTTTATATCAGTGATATGGGTAACCTTATTTATACACTGATTCAGGAACAAACCTCTTGTCAGAAATAAAGGTTGTTTATAACAAGCCACAAAAGTATTCTGCATGGAATAAACCTATGAGTGAGACATAAAAATGAGAAAACATGTTCTATCATCTTTTGTAATTTTGGATTTATTTTTTTCTGCAGATATACATTTTTGGTCAACATTCGTAGTTTACACACAGCATGCAAACTTTAAGCCTACTTGCAAATATCCTTATTTTAACCAACATATGCAAACATCCATAGGTAGACTTCAGGCTCTATTAATGTTTAAAATACCAACTTCAAATATATTAAGTCAAACTACTTTGCAACTCATAGCATGTTATGGTGGACCTGAATATTTAGTCAGCATCAAAAATAAAAATAAAACATACAAATAGAGCCAATGAACAATTCTTCTAAGGGGTGTTGATTCTGGAACACTGAGCTCATGCTTTTTCAAGGCGCACAAGGATAAAATTGCACATGATTGGGCTATAGCCTAATTTATGGGGGAGTCTAAAACAAATTTAGGAGCTTAACATTGCAATAGCCCTCTGGGGTATTAACTCTGTCAACTGGCTTGCAAATCAGAAAATTGATAGCTCTATTATAAAGGCATGTGAAATATCAAATACATGAACTGGATAGAATGCTTAACTGCTTTATGAGGTGACCAGAAACTGCTGACTGATTTGTTGGCTTAAATCCTGCTGAATGTGTCCCTTTAATTGCCTTAAGAATATTTTACTAAATAATTCAAAAGAACTGGGCCTGATAGGGAAGAACTATACAAATCTGAATGGCTTATATCTAAATTAGGAACTATTTTTGAGGTAAAAATTAATACAAAATAGCTAGTATTTCAATCATACTTAAAAACTAAAACCTGAAAATTAAGTAGGACATAAGAAAAAAGGCAAATGGTTATTTTTTTGCTCTAATATTCTGTTTCTTTCTCAATCATTATCACCATGATTAGGGTGTTATTATATGTATAGTTTTTTTAATAAATAAAATTATTTTAGCACAGAATTATATACCTGTCAGCAAGTCTAGAGCCAAATTAAGCAAAAATAGCATATTTATTGAACATCTATATCATGGATTTTATTAGATGTTCTTCATACTATAGTAAAAAAATGACTTCTGTGTTGGATCATCTTGCATATGTTTCATTGTAAAAATTTTTAAAGACATTCCATCGATTTTTAAATAACTTCTAAAAAATATTAGTTTCATATACTTATCTTCAAAAAGGATATAAAGCATCATGCATAAATACAAGTTGCTCACTAATGTAAAGTAGTTAAATGAAGATAGCAATCTTTAATGAAGGCATACACAAAATAGCATGATATTTCTTAGTATGGCCTGAAGTGGTATTATTAAATTTTGGCTAAACTCTTCTTTCAGAGGTGGCAGAGACATTGCGACCTATTACTTCAACTCACAAAATTTTTCACCAAAGGGAAGAAGTATCTCACATAGAATTTGTTGGCTAGTTATACCTATTCAGTATAGTGCATATTTACATAAAAAAACCAAAAGTAATGACAGAGAAGGAACTTACCCCAGAAATTGCCTAGGATAATGTATCCTCAAAACATTCCATAGATTATTTCGTTGCTGTTTTTCAGTTTCAGAATTCTTTGGGTCATCTCTACTGCTTTTTGTTTAAATGTATTTAGTATTTGTTCCTATTGTTGGTCTCTAATGCCTCATTTCATGCGGTCTATCAAAGCATTAAGGAAAAGCTAATATTAAGCTCTTCTCCCCAATGATTCTTGCATCTTAATATTGACACTATTTGAATACAGATTTTCCCCAGGTTTTCAGCATGTGATGAGCAGTAAGAAGATATATAAATTAGCTTTTGCTTTTGCTTTGTTTTTGTCACAAGTCTCATTGACAGGGTAGCAATGAAAGAATCCTGTACAAAAGTTAATGAAGAACTTATATAAACCTAAAATGATAGAGAGATTGTGACTTCCCCATTTTCAAACATGTAGGACTAAACTGGTTCATAACTAATCCATTGCCTACTGAAGTACATTGTGACAATCAGGTTGGGTGTGTGAAGTAAGAGTCTTTCCAAGTGTAATAGACCTGGAGAAGCTTATTTTATTGAGTCTTCCCTTGACCTGGAATAATGCAATCTTTAACATATGTGAACAGCATTATCAAAACACTGGAAGTTCACTTAGCAATTACCTTCCACAAATAAATTTCAGTTTTAGTGCATTAGGCTTTTTTAAATTTGATTGGAAATATATGTTCCATAAAAAATTAAAAGTCAAAATAAAATACCTCCTAAAAAAAAGAAAAACAGTAATATACCATGCCTAAAGAATTATACTCAAGCATAGGTCAACTTTGTTCTTTGTATCATTCGTTTTTGCTTCATTATGCTTTAGGTGTGTGTGTGTGTGTGTGTGTGTGTGTGTGTAGCTGAAGATTGAGCCCAGAGGCATTCTACCTCTGAGCTATAACCCCAGCCCTATTTTATTTTATTTTTAAATTTAAAAACAATATCTTATTAGGTTAATGGTAGTCTCACTATTTTCTCAGGCTGTCCTTGAACCTGCACTCCTCCTGTCTTAGCCTTTAAAGTATTGGGATTAAAAGTGTGTGCCATCATGTCTGGCTATGCTTTGGATTTTTAATGTCCTCTAGACCTCATGTTGTAGACAAGGCAGACATCTTGAAGGCAGGATTTAGATGCTAAGGATAGGTTTTTGGGGATATGGGCTTGGGGACTATGTACAGTCTCTCCTCCCCTTCCTTTCTCTGCTTCTGGCTTCCATTATGTATGATCAGAGTCTCTCTGCTTCTGCTCTCACTCTGCTTCCTGCCAGTATGCCCTTAGCTCTACAGTCTCCACCAGGCCTAACATGGACTGAAATCTCCAGAACTGTGAGCGAATAAATCTTTCTTCCACTAAGTTGAAGTCATCAGGTATTTTGAATTACAGCAGCATAAATGCTGACAGAAATATGCATTTACTATGTTATTTGAATTATAAGACAGTAAACTCAGATCAAAATAAAATAAACATAAGACAGCTATAGGTTCTTCTTTATTAATTTTTGTCCAGGAATCCTTTACTGCTACACTATAAAAATATTTCTGACTTAGAAAAAATAGCAGGGAATGCAGGTGCCTGCTTCTAATTCTAATACTTGGGAGACTGAGACAGGAGGATCATAGATTTCTGGCCAGCCTCAGCTATTTAGTGAGGCCCTCCACAACTTAGTGAGACTATGTATTCAGAATAAAAAATAAAAATAGTGTTCAGAGCCGGGTGTGGTGGTGCACGCCTGTAATCCCCGCATTTGAGAGGCTGAGACAGGAGGATTGCGCAGGTTTGAAGCCAGTTGTGCTGCCTTAAGTGACCCTGTTTTTAAATATAAAAATGTATAAAATATGTCTGGGAGTGTAGCCCAGAGGTAGAAGGGCTTCCAGGAACCCCAGTACCACAAAAAAAAGTAGTGCTCAAAGATAGAATGGCCTTGTGTTCCATTGCCAGTGCCAATATATATATATCACATAACACCTCACTTTTCATTGAACAATGTATTAAAATAATTTCAAGATTAAGATACATGAATCACTGGGAAGAAGAGATTAATATCACATTTTCTTAAAGTTTTCATGGCCTGTAGTTGATGAAGCATTAGAGACCAAAAAGAAATAATAGATGATAGTCAATAAATAAAGATTTTTATAAAATATTTTTCTAAAGTATGTTTCATATAAAGGCAATTTTTTCATTTTTAAAAATAATAATTATAATAAATAAAAATGTAAAGTAGAAAGTGATACCTCAAAACCTTTTCATTTTTGAAATTTATTTTATTGTGTAGGAGCTGCAAAATCTTTTTGACATATTTATTCTTTATAGTTGACAGCTAAACATTTTCCTAGTCTTAGAACTTTTGTGAAATTCATACCATAGTAGATTTCCCTGCCCTACATACTAATAGTCATCAATCTTTTCCCTTTGTAGTATTTAGCAAAGTTGTTCTATTCTCAATAATGATGTTCTGGTCAGCATTCTTAAAGCCATAGTCTAAAGACTTTACCATGTAGCTTAAAGGAAGAAAGATTTATTTTCTTATGGTTTTGAGTTTAGTCCATTTAAGGCTGGAAACCAAGTATCTCAGAGCAAGGTGGCAGGAGGTAGCAATAGGAAGAGATCATAGGCTTTGTTCCTCAAATCATGGATGCCAGAAGTGAGACAGGGGGAATGTGGGGAAGAGGAACCATATATAATACCTAGGGCCAACCCTCCAGAGACTCATTTCTCAAGCCACATCCAGACAACACATTATAATAGATTTATTCACTGATGAAAGTACAACCCTCATGAGTCAACTATATCAACACTAAATATTAATAAATGAACCATTTGGAGATAATTTATATGTAACTACAACTGATAGGATTGTTTGTATATTCTCTTTTTCTACCTTTTGATTAAACTCAGAAAGTAGAGATAATCAAATACTGATATCTTCAGTTGAATGTCCAATTTCAGGGGATATTCTAGCTTTCTAACCTCTGATCAGCACACCAAAACTTTCAAACTGACTATCTAGTCTTATATACAAGAATAAATACAGTCAAGAAGAGACTAGACAACTTTCCATGCTATTGAAGCATTGACTATATTGTTGCAAAACTGGATATGATATTGTTTATATTCACTCTCTTTTTAATAATCTAGATACATTTTAATATTTCTATTTTAGCTCTTTATGTAATCACACATAATAATGCAGTTCAGAGTGATAGGGACATACATGCACATACTTAGTTCCCTCTGGATCCCACCTCACTCTCTCTCCTTCCCCATACATGATATTGAGATTGAATGGCAATTCGATGACAGTCTCATTGTCTTTTAACATGTATGATCACTGATTTTAAATTTACTTTTTGTTTCTCAGTAACTATTACTCTATTTTTCCCATATAATTTGGGATTTTCTTAATCTGCTGTTCAGCTGTGAATTTATTTTATTAATAATTTTTATGACTGAGTATGATTTTTAAAGTCATAAAATATTATTTTATAACTTATTTTTATCCTTTATCTCTGTTTTGTATTTATACTAGAAATATACTGGAATTTTTATGACGAATCTTGGAAATCTTAAATTTTTATGTTTCTTAGTTGCAAGCCTATTTGTTTAAAATTCTCTGACTTTTCTCAATCTTATTTATAATATTATTACATTGGACTTCAGCCTGTTCATCTGTTCTGTTTTTTTTTTTGCTTTTATTTTTTAATTTATTTTTAAATTTTATTCATTGGTCCATTACAGTATCACATCATAATGTGAATCATGTAGACAATGGCATATATTCACACAGTACTTGGTGCCCAGCTCCCTACTTCCCCTTTTTCCCTCCCTTCCAATACTGAGTGTCCAGTTTAACTACGTTATATTCACATGTATAAACATGGTCGAGTACAGCTTTTACATTTATTAACCTCAGCCTTCTTCCTCCCCTACCTCTCCTTTCTGGATTTACTGAGTTTTCTTTTCAATTATCTCAAGTATTTCTGGTATCCCTAAAACTCCCTAGCTTGAGCATATTATAAAAAACATATGTCCATTTACTTTTGGTGCTTGGATAATGTCATTTAATATAATGTTCTACATGTCTTTCTATCTTTTGGGAATGATATTATTTTGTTCTTCATTATTTCTGAGTGGAATCCCATTGTGTGTATTCCCCATAATTTTGCAATCCATTCATCTTTTAATGGAGACCTAGGTTGGTTCCATATTTTGGCTATTGCGAATTGGGCTGCTATGAACATAGATATGCATATGTTACTATAGTTCTCTAATTTCAGCAACTTTGGAAAAATACCCAGGAGTGGTATAGCCAGATCATATGGTATATCCATTCCTATTTTTCTAAGGAATCACCACTCTGATCTTCATAGCAGCTGAATTAGTTTGCACTCCTACCAACAATGTCAGAATTTCTATTTCCCCACATCTTTGCCAGCATTTGTTTTTACTTGAATTATTTATGATTACTACTCCGATTTGAGTTAGATGGAATCTCAGTGAAGTTTTGGTTTGCATCTCCCTGATGGGTAATGATGTTGAACATTTTTTCATGTATCTACTGGCGATTTGTATCTCTTCCTTTGTGAATTGCCTATTAATTCAATTGCCCATTTCTTAATTGGGTTGTTTGTTTTGCTAGTGTAGAGTATTTTGTGCTCTTTGTATATTCTGGATGTTAGCCCTCTATCTAAGTGGTGACTGGTAAAGATCTTCTCCCATTTTGTAAGCTTTCTTTTTAGGTTCTTGATGGTTTCTTTTGATGAGAAGAAACTTTTTAGTTTGATGCCATCCCACTTATTTTTTCTTGTTTCAATTTCCTTTGCTCTGGAAGTCTTGTTGAGAAAGTTACTACCTATGCCTATATGTTGTCGTGTTGAACATATGTCCTCCTCTAATAGCTTCACAGTCTCTTGTCTGATTTCCAGCTCTTTGGTTTTGAATGCATTGTCATCTAACAGTGATATTCTGTTTTCCATTTCACCTACTCTTCCAGAATTTCTTTCTATTGCTGTTTTCCTTTATTTTATTGACTCTTTAATTTTATTCTAGGCATCTTTCTGGTTCTTTCTTAATATCTCTATTTCTTCTTTTATTTTCTGTATACTTACTGTAAGGCCTTTCATTATATTGAAGATCAGGATTCAGTATTCTCCATCTTGTATTACTTGTAGGTCAGTATTCATGATTCTCCTTATTTCCTCACTGTTCCTTGCTTTCATATTTTTAGAATTTTTGAAATTGTGCTTTCTGTTCTCTTGGCATCTTCTTTCTTTTGATGAGTTTGTAAATAACTAGTCTAATCCAATCTTAGCAATAGGGATTTAGCAGTATCAGTAGGTTCATGCATGTGTATGTAGTTTTTTTTTTCTTCAATGTTTAGGTTTAGGTGAGGAGGAGGAGTTGGGGTTATGGGTACTGGAGTAGCGTAAAGTTAAGGTAATAATTAAGTTCAGTAAGAATGTAAGTATAATATGGTACTGTCTGGTTGAGGATGAGAAATGGTGATATGGTAGGATTCTTGTAGTTAGTATAGAATATTTAGGTATGGAGATATATAATAGCTTGAGTATAAAACAAGGAGATATAGTAAGAGAAAATTTTGAGCAGAGAATAGATAGGAGAGAGGGAGAAAGTCTGTAGAAGAAATGAGACAGGGAGCAAACCAAAATGCATTTAGTAACAAAACAAGCAACAAAAGCTAAAATTTGTAAGACTAAATCAAAGACAAAAACAATAAAAATGCAGTATTGCTAATTTACATATAGAAGGCTCATAAAATTTCTGTTCACTGTAGTAGATTCTGAAGTATGTGCCAATATCTCCCATTTTCTCCATAACTTATTGTCAGCTTTTGGACACACTTTATGAGTATTTGTGCCCCTCTCTCGCCTCTGACTGTTTTGTGTTCAGGTGTCCAGACAGCAATAGTCACTGTAAATTAGTTTTGTGTAGGCAGAGGTTTCTGAATTTTCTGGACTTAGGCTCTGTGCACTCTGGCCCTGGGCTCTGGGCCTCCCAGCCCTGGGCTTAGCACACTCTGGCAATGGACTATGCTCTTTCTTGCCCTGAGGTTCGTGCTCTTAGCCCCAGGCTCTGAAATCTTGGGCCCTTTGTTCATCACTCTCTGGCCCTAAGCGCCACACTCTTCACTCTGGGCTCTGTGATCTCTTTTCCTGTGCTCTGTGCTTTTAAGCTCTCAGCTATGGCTTTTTTTGTCCTGGGCTCTGCTCTTTCAGACCCTTAGCTCTGTGCTTTTCTGGCATGGGTCTGCACTTTCTGGGACTGGGGTCTGTGCTTTCAAGCCCTTGGCTCTGTGCTTTCCTGGCATGGGTTCTGCGCTTTCCAGGCCTGGGCTCTGTGCTTTCAAGCCCTCAGTTCTATGCCTTCTGGCCCTGGGCCTGCACCTCACTACATGCCCTGGCAGAGGGTGTCCAGTGTAATCTCTGATGACCCCCTGTGACTATGTGCCAGTACAGCACCCTGGGCACTACAGGCCTTTCCTTTGTTTGTAGGGTCAAATCGACCATCTTAGGGTTCAGCCACCAGATCTTAGCCTGGCAGGGTTCCTGCAGCTGCTCTGAATGGTCATCCACTGAGGAAAACAGTTACCTACTGTCCTGTGGCCTGGATCTCTGGAAAGCTGACTGCACCATTACAGGTGCCAGCTTCTGGTGAGAGCATGGGCTTTTGGATCTTTTCCTCCATTCCTAATGCATGGTGCTGTTTGCTTAAGATGTTGGAGCTCTGCTGCCACTTTCTGCACTTCAAGTCCTTAGTTTACTTGCCAGAATTTCTTGGGGCTACAGAGCCAGCATGTGCAATTTGTCTTGGTGGACTGAGATGGTTCTGGCCACCACACCAGGTCAGTTGTGAGCTTGGGCTGTTTACTATGGATCTCATGATCTGAATTTTGGATATTCTCCTGCTGTGGTTTTCTATTTTGTGTTTTCTTTCATAAATATTTCCATTGCTTTGTTTTTCTTATCAAGTAGCTTCCTACTCAGTAATTGTTTTTTGTTTGTTATAGCTACTGTGATGTGCTGCGTCCCACAGTCACCATTTTCTTTTTCCCAGTGTCTGTTTAATAAGTGTTACCAACTTTACCTTTTAATCATGGTAACCAGAACCTCTGTGTCCTTATGGACTGGTAACACAGACAACCTTCATTTCAGGTGTTTGCCAGAAAGAGATATGGTTTTTTGCTTTTTAATTAAAATATTTTAATCTATGCAAGAACTTTTTTTTCTAATTTTCTAGTAGTATTGCATTTTATTATGTAATGATAATAGATATTCTAACTGCTATAATCTTAGAGGAAGGAATATTTATTGCTTGATATTTTAGGAGACTTGGAGATTCAGTCCATGTAAGGCTAGTGTTTGTGGAGCTCAAGGCATGGTGGCAGAAAGTGGAAAGAGGAAGAGTTTGACTCTACTCATACATTGTGGAGGCCAAAACCAGAAAACAGAAGAGCAAGGGGAAGGAGAAACCATAATCCTCAAGGCCACACCTCCATAGGCCCCTCCAAGCAAACCAAACCCTGTTTACAAAGTCCTTACCTTATTCAATGAGGGTTAAGAGGAAATTCTAAATAAATACTATTATATTCAACCTTTGGCCCTGTAGACCTCATGGTCATCTCACAATGCAAAATATATTACTCCATATCCAAAAGTTCTCAGTTTTAAGCTACAGCATCACACAAAATTCAAAGTCTAAAGTCTCCTCTGAGATTAAAAGTAAATTACGGGCTGTAAAAACAAAAAGCAAATATAAAGCACAATGGCACAGAGTGAACATTTGTATTCCAAAAGGGAGTAACATGGTCATAGAAAGAAGGAATGGGGCCAAAACGGTATGGAAATTCAGCAGGGCAAGCATTTAATCCAGAAACTCCATTTTTGTCATCTGGGGCACATGGTGGTGAGATGAGATCTCGAGGGGCCTTTGGCAGCCCCACCCCTATAGCCTGGTTCATTGCAATCAGTAACACATTGTCTCTATTGGCCTGTCTCCATGGCTTGAAGCTTGAAGCTTTTTCTGGTGGTAATCCCACATTTCTTGCTTCTTTAACTATCAGGGGGTTTTCTTAAAATCTTGGATTCACCCTCACAGCTTTACAAATTTCCCCACTTGAACCTACTTTTAGGGATTTTAACTTTGTCACATTTAGCCTGGATTCTTGTGTCTTTTTATAAAATCTGAGGGGAAGTCTCTCTGGCCCCCTTTTTACAACAAAACTAGAAATACTTGAGTATTGAGATTGTCAAGAAGACAGGTAGTCACACCCTCTTTAATCATTTCTTCTAGGGCTTTTTCAATCACAGCCACAGAGCCCATCTCTAGGTCACAGCTAGACGTCTCTCTCTGTGGCACCACTGACCCCACTTCCATCACAGCCACCACTTTCTTCTTCCTTTCACCTATCTTACTTTCTTCTATAATACAAACTCTTTGGGCCCTAGTTTTATATATACCTTCCTGGCAAAACTGAAAATCTATAGTCTCTCTGCTTTACCTTCTGCTCCTGAAATTTAATGTACAATTCACTGAGTGCAGATATCATTATCCCTAACACAGTTTGGATACTTTAATATTTTTATATTTCCTTCACCAGCTTGCTTAATCCATCATCTTTAAATTCAGTCTCATGCAAAGTTTCAGGTCACAGGCAAAATGCCAATAAGTTCTTTGCTAGAATATAACACTTGTGTGGCCTTTACTCCATTTTTATATGAAGCCCTGTTTTCCCTCCAAAATATCCTGGGTACTGTCCCTACCATCCACCTTAATAGCCATTGGTTCTTCCATCTTTCTCTCACAAAAAAAGTTCCAAAGACTCACAAACACTTGGAAGACTTATATACAGCACTGACTTCACTCCTGATATCAATTTCTTTCTGGACCAACATTCTCATTGACTGACCACACCACTTAGAGGACAAAAGATTTATTTACTCATAGTTTTTGGAGGTTTGAGGGTTTGGTCCATGTGAAACTGGTATCTGCAAAGCTCAAGGCATGGCATTGGGAAGTGGAAAAAGGAAAAACACAAAACTCTGTTCTTACATAGTGAAGACTGTACGCAGAGAGAATGAGAGCAGGGAAAAAAAAAGAATCACTTAGTGGTTCCCCAGAGACTCTTCCTTAGCAACCAAGTCCTCCTTTCAACATTGCTACCTTTCATCTCTGAG
Organism: Muscardinus avellanarius; assembly: GCF_963383645.1. Lineage (NCBI taxonomy): Eukaryota > Metazoa > Chordata > Mammalia > Rodentia > Gliridae > Muscardinus > Muscardinus avellanarius. The sequence goes on along the minus strand of NC_137801.1, from coordinate 29,032,987 downwards.
GATTAAGGGGTCATTCTGAATCCAACCCATTTCAAGTGATTACATGGTACCAAGCATTGTTCTACATTATTTACCTTATAGATCAGGAAACTGAGGGGTAGAGGGTTAAATAACATCCCTAATCATATAGATAGTGAAAAATTCTTACTCCTAAGATTTGTACTTTGTTGATTTACATAATGTCTTCTTGATTCATAATTGCCCTCTTTTATTTTATGAATGTTATTCCTTTTGTTAGTTTACACATCACAATTATTTATTTTGAAATCTTTTTAATAACTCTATCTCCCAGTTATTTGATAATCATGATCTTTCTTAGCATTTAACTTTCCCAACTATTCACTGGCTATATATATATTTGTAGTTTGAAAGTCCAAATTGCATTGGTTTAAGTCCTCAGAAGATCCACTTAAGTAGGCAGTGCACTGAGGAAGACTTGCAGAGCAAAGGCTTCTTGGTTACTTCTTCCTGTTTCCTACTGGATTCACAAATTTAAAAATAGATGATATATGGTAGAGATAGATGATAGATAGATAGATAGATAGATAGATTTTCAGTAAGGATTTGTATACCATATAATTTCAAAAAAGTTGAGAATAAAAGTCTTTGTATTCTATGTTCATGATTTCATGAACATCGTATGTTCATGTGTTATTCATGTGTTCATTTCCCCTTATTTAAAAAACACAACTGTATATCAACATTTATATGTGAGGCTATCATTTCCTGAACTCTCATTTTGGTCTGAGGTCCTTGTTCTTACTTCTTAATGTTGTACTGTCCTTCCTTTCCCTTTGTTTGGTGTTTCACCTTCAACCAACAGTTACATATTTGGCTCTAGTACTCTAGTGGTTGCTTAGCTTCAATTACTAATTCACAAATGATGCTGAGATACTTTCTGTTTTTCTTATATCATATTGCTTTGGAGTCACATGGACATTTACCATTCATGTCTGTGGGCTCAGATATAGATTTGTAATATTTTAAATATATATAACCCAACATTTTCCATGTTTTGAACCAGGAAAACACTTCCATTTTCTTCAATAAGACATCTTGATCAGAAGTTCATCTTTTTGCATTAAAATCTTTTGCACAGTAAGATGTAGGCATAGATAACCTAAAGCAGTCTTAGGTGACTGGATGCAGTTTTATCACCTCATTAATTTATTTTTCCTAAAACCAGAAAAAATATATTCATTGTTAATGTAGGAACTTAATGTTTTGTTGTTGTTGTTTCAGTTCTAAAAATATCCAATTACATTTCATTTTGGGCAATAGGAAAACACAATAAAAGTACTCATGATTTTGTTATTTTATAGAAAAAGGAATATATTACTCAACATTTATCTTATTCCCTATTTGCTTAGATAATATAGAATTAGGCAGGGTGTATTTTCTGAGAAAGCACATGTGAAATGAATAGCTTTTATAAGTAAAATGCAAGTAGAGGATTTTTTATTGACATGAAATTCTATGTGTGTATCTATTGAATAAGAGTTTTATAATACCAGTGTGAATTTCTTAGACTCAAAAAATATTTGCAGAAGTCCTATTATACCAAAGAAAAGAAAATAATCATCCACATTATTTTTTCTTAACAATGTCTTTCTATTTTAATTATCAATCTGCCAAATATGTTAAATTTAGAATTACATAAATAACATTATCCTTACGTGAACCATGTAACTTTTTAAGGTTCTTTAAGAAGATCCTTTTTAATAGATGTAAAAGAAGTAACAAGGGAAGTGTCAATCTGTAAAATAACCTCAAACTATTAAGAGGTTTGTTCAGTGGCCAAAGGATGACAATATTATAATATTTCAAAAGGGTGAAACTATTATAATATTTCAAATTCCTGGGGAGTGGTGAATTGGCCTGGGCCACCCTTCCCCCTCATGCCATTTTAGCATTGGGCTGTAACTATTTTCTGTTTTTCTATTTTCTGTATTTCTATCTTTCTAATAAACTTCTTTAAATCTTAAAAAAAAAACAAAAAACCTCCTTAGTCTCAAGTCTGTAAATTATTATGTACTCCTTAGATTAAAGATGTAGCCTTTTTATTAGGACTCTTAGTCTAGGATAAAAATCCCCAACAACAATGAAAAAAGTATTGAAAATGCTCATCAAACAAGTGCTAAACTTTTAAGAAGTCTTTGCATGGAAAAGAAAAGAAATTTTTTTTCTATTGGATGTATTTGCTTCTTCAATTTTAAGATAGGTGTAGAGAACCTTTGAAATAGGCTAATCATTAATTTAATTTGGCATTTATGTAACAGAAATTCTGTGCCAGATATCTTGATAGATTTTCTAAATGAATAAGATGGAGTCCATACTTTGAAAGAGTTCCAACACTTATGAATAATATATATATATATATATATATATATATATATATATGCAATTGTTTTTTTAAAGTGTACTTCTATACCAGATTATAAAAATACTATCAGAACATACTCAAGAAACTGATTTTCCTTTTGAGAAGAAAAGAGTTAAAATCTACTTATGGGTCTAATATTCTAATACTTGTTTTGTGAAGAGAAGCAATTAGATTGTACTTCTTGTATTAGTGAGAATAACTTCCCATGGCCACATAGCTTTTCTGAAACCAATAGAAGCATACCGCTATGGTATATTTGAGATTCTTCTCCAAAAAATTAACTTTAATTGGCTTATTTATTTCCAGAGGAGGGCAGCAGAAACTTGGGAAAAAATGAGTCAAGCACACAGAGAAAACCATAACACACTCAAATGCACCTGTCCCTATGATTCATTCATTTATTCAACATTTACTATTGTGATGGTGAATTAATTTCCCTTCATGTTTGCTTACATATCATCTCCTAAAGGAAAACAGTGAAAAAGCATTCTTCTTCATTCTTCATTACCTTACTATTGTTATTTTTAAGCAACATGACTTACCATATATTTTTATTGATTATTAATAGTCTCATATAAAGTGGAATACAAGCTCCCTGAAGCCAGAGATTTTATTTATTTTATCCACTATTGTATTCTTAAGACCTTGAACATGCCTCTCTAGTAGGAGTTTAATATTCATTTCCAGAATGACTGACTGAGTTAGTTTTATTAATTGTGTACTTCCTACATACCAGTTATTATGCTAATGTTGTGAAGAAAAAAGTGATGATTTCCTGATTTTGAAGGAGCTCATTTAGAAGTTGACTACAGACCTGAACAAATAGCTGAAATGCAAAATAATAAGTAATAAAGATGTATACAGCATCTTTTGAGCATTTTGTGGAAGAAATGACTAAGCCAGAAAAAAAAAATGATTATGTGCCCAAAAGAACCATTTATACTAAGACTTAATCAATTAAGACTGATATATAGTAAAGCAATTACAGCAAAAAGAAGCATATGAAGATTCTTTTAAAAATTGAACATCTATATATGGGCAAAGATTATAAACAAAGAGTAACTAGATTATTGTTTACCTGGGTGACAGTATCAGAGGATGAGATAAGAAAGATTGGTTTAGAATAAGCCTCAAATGCCTATATAGAACAATATACACCAAAAATGAGATTTCACTCTAAGCCATAAAATATTATATATTTGATTTCTTTTCAAAAGAGACATAATCTAATATGATGTTTAGGCCATTAAACTGTCATAGTTATTGCTTACATTTTGTGAATAAAGTTTTATTGGAACACAGCTCATTTACATATTAATTGTGGCTACAGTGGTTCATTTACATTTTAATTGTGCCATCACAGTATATTTCTATAGCAGTGATAATAGGGGATGGATGGTCTGTAGCACTGAAAATACTATCCAGCCCCTTGTGGGAAATGTTTGGCAGATCTAAGGCAAAAGAAATTTCTCAAATAAATAATTGTAACAAGAAGCAAAAGGAAAAAAAAAAGAACTCCAGCCAAAACAAACAAAAAGAAATGGTTCTGCTACTGAAAGAAAGAGTAGAGGCTTTATCAAAGTAATCAGTGGCACCTCTAATGACAGATAAATATACTTTCAAAATTCTCAAGGGGAAAGGAAGTGTCTCCTGGAAGATTCTATGATTATCAGGGCATGCTCTGAAGATAGCATATATTAAATACATGCTCTCACTCTTAATGAGGTGTCATTAAGAACTAGAACAGTACAAAACAATTTTATTCTCAAAAGTGTTCTAGAGCTATGCATTTCTTCAACAGTCTTTTCTCCATGACAAAATTCTGGGGTTTATTATGAGGAAATAATAAATAGGAGGTACTGATGGCAGGTCTGTAGTTCTGAGAAGGCACCTAAGATATTGCAGAGCAAAAGAAGTTCCCTAATTGATCCAGAAGTTGAGTGAACACAGATCTCCAGTGAGTCCTGGGAATAGAAGATGACCTCAAAGACAATTTTCACTGAGACATGATCATTCTGAGGGGTCAAATAATAATGAAATGATAATGAAAAGTTTCATACTTTATTCTACCTATCAAAAAATTTTAATCACAAACATATTTGGAAATTTCTCAACAGTATTTAAAAATAGATATATGATTTATGAGTAAATAGAATTCCCAAATAGATGCTGAGTGAATATTTTTATCTAGGATTTCACTGTTATATAAAAAATTCAGCATAATTCTGAGACTGTGATTCTTAAAAAGTACGTAATTGCATATTCCTTTCCTTTTATCTTTTATTGATGAAGTAGGATTCTTCTTATCACTGCTTTGTAGTTTAGATCTTAAATTACTCCAAAGGCACATGTGTTGGAGGCCCTGCTGGAATATGGTAGAACCTTTAAGAGGTAAAGCCCTATAGGATCTATTCAGTTCACTGAAAAGAATTTGGGGACCTAAGTTTCTTCCTCTTTTTCTCTTTAACTTTCTAGTCACAAGATGAGTGGATTTGCTCTCCACATGCTCCCAGTCAAGACATAGTGTTTCACTATAGACCCCAAAGCAGGGATTTCAACCCCTGAATCCAAAATAATTCTTCTATCTTTATGGTTTGATTATATCAGATATTTATAATAGTAACCAATCATTGGTTAACATAATCACTAAGTAAAAGTGTATTACTAAATAAAACATCTGGTAACCAGTCTTAGCTTGGTTCTATTGAGGGCTTAGTAGAGACCCATTATTTGCTGTTGCGCGCGCTCGCGCTCGCTCTTTCTTTCTCTTTCTCTCTCTCTCTCTCTCTCTCTCTCTCTCTCTCTCTCTCTCTCACTCACTCACTCACTTTTTTCCCCCTCCTCTAGGCTTCTTGCAGAACCCTGTGAAATTTTTCCAGTCATCATGCAATACAAAATACAAAGCCCAGCAATTCAGAGTCATTAATCTTAGAGTCTAAAGAGAAAATCTCCTATTTAAGAATATAACATTTTGAAAGCCAGGCAAATTTGTTTTCATAAACTGGACCCACCATCTAATTTATTCATATTCAGCAGATCACTTAACTCTCTGTCTCCATCTTTATATATAAAACATAAAAATATCCATTTTATATGTTTACACATTTTGCATAAAAATCATAAGTCTAGGTTCTAGCATGTAGTAGACAGGCAATACACAGAAGCTTTTGTAAATTTTCCTCCAAATTTTGCAGATTTTTTATTTTTGAACTCTGCTTTTCCTTCTGGTATGATGGTACTTTTTTAGTTTTTCCCAATTTAAAATCTCATTTCTTCTCTCTGACTGGATATATTACATCTGCGTATTCCTCTTACATCAACTGCCCCACTATCCTTGACCCATTGTTCCCTTGGCTGAACTTGTTATATATGCTATATTTCTCCTGTCTCACCACTTCTAGAAGGCTGTAAATCTTTTTGTATATTTCCTTCCAGGTTGCTAAAGTATGTTTATAGAATCTCAGAAAAGTATTACATATAAGTGTAACATAAGTTGATCATATAAGTTACAATCAAACAGGAATGATTTGGAAAAAAAAGAACACCATTAACAATTACAGCAAAACATCTGGTATAAAACAGGACTCTCCTCGACAAATAGGTACATGTGAGTACCATTTTTATAAGCAAATTTACTGCTGAAATTTCACTTTGAAAGCATAGTACAGTGCACTTCCTCATTGTGATCTATCTTTCAGGAACTTGCAAATTGTTTCATTTTCTAAAAAGTGCTGATTGGTATGGTTTCTACATGCTCAGATCAGCTTTATGTAATGAAATGGGAACTGGCTCAATGCCCCAAATACTTGCAATCAAAAGATGCAGGTGATAGTATCAACAGCAGAAAAACCAGAGGAAATTTAAGGCCAGGTAATCACTATCTCTGTGTGTTACCAGATTCCATCAACCATTTAGTCAGTGGGGTTTTACAATGATTCATTCAGTTGTTCAAATAAAGATCCATGTATGTGGCCCAAAATAAATTACTTTAGCTCACCAAATACAAACAATGCCAAAGATTATGAATGACCATAGTAGAAATTAGTTGTAATCACGATCCAGATATCTATGCTCAGTGGAGTTACTCTGTGAATGTACTAGATTTAATTTAAAAATGGCAACAAAATGGTAAATAAATCAATAAGTTGTTCTCCTAGGTTTCTGCTATAGTGTAGAGTAGTAGCTGCTGAGTGCTAGAAATGGAAGAAGTCCCCATTTCATCTCTGAATATTCATTGAGAAAAATGTTGTGGATAAGGTATTATGCTAAACATTGAAAACAATACACTTAATTTCTTCAAAAAAATAAATAAATAAAAAGAAACAGAGCTGGGCATGGTGGCACACGCTTGTAATCCCAGCATTCTGGAGGCTGAGACAGGAGGATCTGGGTTCACAGGCAGCCTCAGCTACTTAGTTAGGCCCTTTGCAATTCAGTGAGACCCTGTTTCAGAAAATAAAGAATAAAAAATTAGGCCTGGGGGTGTAGCTTGGAGGTAGAAAGCTCCTGGGTTCCACCCCCAGTACAAAAAAAAAAAAAAAAGAAAAAGAAAAAGAAAAAGAAGAAAAGAAAAGAAACAGAGCTTTTGCATGCCTGTCATTACACATAACTTAGCTTATTGGGGACATACTTATCAACTATACTTTTTTTCATATGCAACAGATTTGTATGGTGAAGGGGATATAACTTTGTTTTTATATTTTGTAAATAGAGAGGAACATTTATGCCATTGAGGGAAATTTGACAATATATGAGTATGTCCTATATGATGAAAATAAAGTTAAATTTCTGGCTATTTCCTACCAATTTATTCCCTTCTAGGGATTTTATGATTTTGGAACTCACTGGATTCCCTTAGATGGAGCCTTCCACCATTGCCCTGTCTCACATGTGTAAGACAATAGATGTCTGTAAGAATGATTATTTGTGTTTGTGACTTAGTGTTTTGCTCTACCTTATGCTAATCATACCTCCTTTTTGAAAACAAATGACCTCCTCTATGAATTTATATATATTTTCTACCAGAAATTTGGGTAGTGAGGATACTTACTATACTGACATACAGAATTTGTCCCGTGTACTCAGAATTCTGGTCTTTATTGGAACTTTGTTGGTCTGCAGTGTTACAAAATTTCCCCAAGACAGAGTCCCTGATTACTCTCTTACTGGACAGAGATTTGAGGATATCTCTCCAAGGGGGTAATGAAACCTCAACTCAGCCCTGGAGGATTTTTAACTTATACCATTGAAGATAATTTCAGGATGCATCAAAAGCAAAGCATAAGCAAACTTATTAAGAGTAAAAAGAAGTGTTTGCACCCTGTAGGCAGGTTGGGGACACTCTTGCCTCTCAAAGAAGAGGAGTGAACACCCAGTGTTGAATTCTCTCAATATATATATTAATGATTTATATCATATATATATATATATATATATATAGATGGTTTATGAGCTCTCTCAATATATATATTGGTGATTTATTTATATATATAAATCATATATATATATATATATATATATATATATATATATATGATTTATAATTTTACTGGGAAGATATGTATAGGTTCCCAGAAATGATGCATTGATTTTTTTTTTTGTGGTACTGGGGTTCCTGGAAGCCCTTCTACCTCCGGGCTACACTCCCAGACCTATTTTTACATTTTCATTTGGAAACAGGGTCTCCTAAGCCAGCGCGCGCGGCTGGCTTCGAACCTGCGCGATTCTCCTGTCTCTGCCTCCCAAGCGCGGGGATTACAAGCGTGCGCCACCACGCCCGGCAATGATGCATTGATTATTAAATCCTGTGTCAACAATTTGGTATTTGAAGTTCAGATTGTTTCTTCTTGGTCAAACAGTCCAAATCAGTTATGAGCATAACATGTAAGTCTTTGAATTTAGTTACATTTAAATAAATTGTTCTTCTGCTCTAGTCTATCTGGAATAAACATAAACTGGGGATCTTATTCATCTAACTAAAGGAACAAGCATGAATGGTAATGCTCATAGATCTGAATCTCCATTTACCAAGGATCTTCTTTATCCCTAAGAGATCACTTGCCTATACTCTAGTCTCCTGGTGGTTACCGTAACCAATTGCCTCAAATAAGATGGCTTAAAACAATAGACATTTATTCTTCTATTGTTCCAGATGTTAAAGCTCTGAGGTCAAAGTGTTTTAGGGGCTATGCTGCCTCTGGTACCATGGGTAGAATTCTTTCTTGCCTCCTTAGCCTCTGGTGATGGCCATCAATCTCCTGACTTTCAGCTGTATCCCTGCCTCTTCTATCTTTCTAGGGCAGGATGTTTCCCATATGTCAACCTTCATATTGCAGTTTCCTCTTCTGAGGACACCAGTCATCTTGGATTAGAAACATCTTGGATGTTTCCCATATGTCAACCTTCACATTGCAGTTTCCTCTTCTGAGATGACCACCCAGATGACCTCACCTTAAATTTATAATATTTGCAAAGATTATTTCCAAAGAAAGTCTCACCAACAGGTACCTAGGGTTAAAACTCCAATAAAATTCAACATATAATAGTTTGGAATAGGAATATCTAAATTTATTTTGGAGGAGCAAGTATTCAAGAGAACTGCATAATCAAATAAGGCAAAGTCTTTCCTGACATCTAAAACAAATTGAATTTCTCTCTTCACCTATACATGCATCTGTTATTACAAAATCATTACCAGTCTTATTGTCAGTCTCCTGTTCCTGGGTAGATTCTTAGAGAATAGCACAATGAGAATATAAAGATGGGTTGAGAGGTGCGAATATATATATATATATTAGAATATATTATATATTATATATTGTATATTATATATTGTATATTATATATTATATAATTATATAATGTATTATAGAATATATAATATATTATATTATATATTATATATGTTATATTATATATATATTATTGGTGCATTATATTTATACATCATAATTGGGTAAAAAGACTTGTGTAGACTTAAATGCACACGAGTTTTGATTTCCTCTCCAAGCAGTCTCAGAGGAATACTATCTAGTGATTCTGTAGTGTGATGATTTATTTGAGATTTACTATGATGACTTCCTCAGGGGATACTGAGGATGCTCACGGGACTAAAGGGAAGGCTGGAACACAGACTGGAACTAAACAATAGCCGCATCTGGAGACTGAATTATCAGGGGTAACCAGAAAGTCACATAGGTAATTGTTGGAGCATGAAAAGTCCAAAGTGCCAGTTTTGGAATATTCATGGACCAGAGTAGCAAGTCTAAAGGTGTGGTTGGTAAACAAGAGCTTCCCTTGCCTGTATACACAGCCTTGACTTTGGGTTGTGGCAAAAAATTTCTAAGAATGATAGAGACAAATCATTGGCTGAATACTGACTCAAAGAATAAGGAATTGAAACGTTTGACTTGCTCTACATTTTTAACTCATTTGGAGTTGATGTTTGTAGAAAATAAAGGCAGATACATTATTTAATTTTTTGTAAACATGTTGATATTTACAATCTGGTACATACATTAATGATATTTGCTAGGAGGAAAGTCCTTATCTAACTAATATTCTTAACAGACTGTCTCTGCTTTAGGATAAATTGCGGTAAACAATACTGTAATCTATGAGTTTATAATTCATGGCTTTTTGGGAAATGTCACATAAGATAAACAATAACTTATGGTACAAAATGAATATGTTTTAGTACCTAAATTCTCTCTGCTTGAGAAATTATTTTCATCCATTACTGTGAAGTAGTGTTCAGGGAAACATGTAGGACTCAGATAACTATGTGAGATGTCTCTCCCTCTCTATTCTTTCCCTGTACTCTTATGGTTTGTTTCCTTAATATTATTAGTAATGTTTGATGCAGAGCAACATTTCTGATTTGATTAAATTTTATTAATTAATGTGATTCTGTTTCTAAACTCTCCTTTTTGTTTTAAGTAGATTTGAGATGGGGTTCTTAAAACTGCATACCAAACTACCAGGAAATGTGCATGAGAAACTGAAGTGACATTTGATCTATTGGACAGTAACATTTTTCTCCAGTATTAACCTTATGAGGAAACTGGAGTATAGGACAATCATATTAATCTAATAGGAGATTATGCTTATATGCCATAGAGACCCAGTGTCTCTATGGCTATTACTCCTCGATAGAGTCATTCAGAACTTCCATATAGGACTTTTAATAAAGCACTTATTAACACTTCAGATTACAATAATTCTGTGTGTGTGTGTGTGTGTGTGTGTGTGTGTGTGTGTGTGTGTGGTACTGGGGATGGAACCCAGAGGCTTCCTATCTTCAAGCTATACTCTCAGAACTATTTTATATTTCATTTGAAAACAGAGTATCACTAGGTTGCTGAGATCCTCACTAAGTAGCTGAGGCTGGCTTCAAACCTGTGATCTTCCTGTCTCAGCCTCCCAAAAATGATGGTTTTACAACCATGTGCCACCATGTCTGGCTCCAAATAGGATTTTGAAAGTTGGACTGCTTTTTTTTTGGTAAGAATTTATCTTCACTTTATAGCCACAAAGCTATGTAAGCCTTCCAGAAACTCTTCATGTGTTTCTTTTAATGGCATAATGTATTCATTTCTTTGTAATTATTAAGTAAAACTTGCATTTTTATATTAACCACATCTAATACAATATTATTTTTATGCATAACTGGATTTGATTTTCTAGTGTGATGTCAAAGAGATTTGTGTTATGTTCATTAAAGAGTGTTATGTAGCTTAATTGTAATGTGTTTATCCAGCTTGATATTAAAATAATGCTGCCCTTATGAATGAGTTTGGAAATATTCCTTCAACTTCTAATTTTAAAGGAGATAATGTAGAAGTGAAATGATTTCTTCATAAAGTATGTGACGAGATTTTTCTTAAATATGTTTAAGTACTGGGCGAGGTGGCACACGCTTGTAATCCCCACGCTTGGGAGGCTAAGACAGGAGGATCACGCAGGTTCGAAGCCAGTTTCAGCTATTTAGTGAGGCTCTCAGCAACTTAGTAAGACCCTGTTTCCAAATAAAATATAAAATGGTCTGGGAGTATAGCCCAGAGGTAGAAAGCCTCTGGGTTCCACCCCCAGTACCACCAAAAAAAAAAAAAAAAAAAAAATATATATATATATATATATATATATATATTTAGTTAGTTTAAGTGCTAATTGAAAGTAGTCAATAATTTCAATGCTTTCTAGATATCTGGATATTCATTCTTCCTCAAATGAGTTTTTTTTTGTTTTTTTTGTTTTTCTTCTGGAAATTTAACCGAGGGGCATTCTACCTGCAAGCTACACCCTTGGCCCTATTTTATTTATTATTTTATTTTAAAAGTTGGTCTTTCTAAGTTGCTGAGGGTCTTTCTAAGTAGCTGCTGAAGCTAGCCTCCAGCCTGCGATTCTCCTGTTTTAAGAGATTGTCAAGTACCACAATTATAAGTATATGCCACCATGCCTAACATTAGATGAGTTTTTATATTATATCTCCTTCAATAAATTATTCTTTTACATCTAAATTATTAAATTAATTAACATTAAGTTTATCATAACATTATTTTATAAATTTCTGTGCCATCTGTATAGTTATTGTTCTTTTATTTTTACTATTGCTGATTTCTACCTCCTCTCTCCTTTCTTCTGTCATCTCTCTTCTATCTCCTTTCTCTTTTCTCCTTCTTTTATTTCTCTCTTTCTGTCTCTTATATCCCTGGCTAGAAAATTTATAAATTTTTATTTTTCTTTCAAAGAACTATATCTTTGTTTTACAAATTCCAGAGCTGAAGATGTAGCTCAGTGGCATAACACTTGCCTAGCCTTTGTCCTATTAATTTTTCTATTTTTTCTTGTTTTCAATTTTATTTATTTTTGCATTAATTTCCATTACTGTTTTAAGGCAATAAATTACATTAATTTGCATCAGTATCCTCAGATGACAGCTTAAGTATGATACCTTTAGATTTTATTTTTATAAATATATATGTACATAAACATTATATGAAACTTAGATATGTGTGAATATCTGTATATTCACTTGTCTATTTACACACATAGTACTATGAATATACATTCTAAAACTGATTTAGCAGCATTCCAAATGTTTTTGGTTCTATTTTTAATTTAATTTAGTTATAAATAAATTTTATTTTTCCTTGAGGTATCTTATTTTTATTCAAAGTGTATTTAGATGTGTCATGGAGTTTTTCCAATACATGAAAATATTTTAGCTACCTTTCTGCAAATGATTTCAAATTTAATTCTGTAATGGTCTGAAGTACACTTTGTGTAAAAAAAAATAATATATATATATATATATATATATATATATACACACACACACACACAAACACATAAACACATACATATATAAACATATTGTGTAAATATATATTTACACAAATATATATTTGTTTTATGTCTCAAGGCATAGTCTATGTTGGTGAATGGTCTTAGTGACCTTGAGAAAAATATGTAATTTGAATTTGTTTGAAGTGTTCTATAATATTAGGTCAAGTTAATGTATTGTGCTGTTCAGATCATCCATATTCTTACTTGTTTTCTGTTTGATCTATCAGTTGTTGAGATGTAGTGTTGAAATTTCCAAATGTAGCTCTGGACTTATTTATACTTTCATTTTTATCAGTTTTTGTCTCATGTATTTTGACACTCTTTTAGGAGTAGTTTTGTAAAATACTGTCTTGATCCAGTTCTTGGTCCCTAATGGCAGATCAGTCCTTCTTAGGGAGCAAAGTTTACACTCAACCAGGAGAAGCTTTAACATTTTGAGCTTCTATAGACCAGGGAAAAATACCAGGTAACCAAGACAGTCCTTATTCCCTATAGTCTGCTGAAATAATTATAAGTAGACAATCCTAAACCTACTTGCTCCATCTTGCCCTGCAGAAATCCCTCTTGTGTTCTTTTCAGGGGAAAATGAATAAATAAGCTATAAAACTTTTTCCATTTGTTCTCTCTTGATTTATGATCTTCACAATAACTGACCAAAAATAAATAATATGGTTAAAACAGTTTGTAGGAACATATGTGTTTAAGAATGTAAGGTATTTTATGGATATTTATTCTTTTATCAATGTATAATATTCCCCCTTATTTATGACAACCTCTATTGACCAAACTATTTCTATGAGAAATAGAGCTACTTAAACATTCATTTAATTAGTGTTCGTGTGTTTTATCTTCTTTCATCTTTTTGCTTTCAACCTATCTGCTTTTAAAATATTTATCAAAAATTTCATGTAAGAAATCATTTAGATGCAACTAGAAATCTCTCTGGCTTAAGAGTTTCTTCATTATTGGATTTTGACCAATATAGATATGGTACACATTGGTATAGCATCTTCATATTTCTTATACTTGGCTTTCATTGTGTTTTTTAAATCTGTGGGTTTATAATTTTCAAAATGCAGAAAATTTTCTCATTTCTTTAAATAATTTTTCTTTTTCATATCCTTCATGAAATAATTATATTAGGTGGCTTAAAATTTTTAAAAATAATTTATGATATATTCATTATATTTTGCATTCTTTTTGTATACAGTGGTTTGTATTGTTGTGCATTCAATTTTAATAATGTTTCTTTTGGAATGTTCACTCAGCTATTAATCATATTCAATGAATTTTTCAACTTGCATGATAAAAAAGCATGTCTGGAATTTAGGGTATCTTAATATGAATTTTCTGTCTCTTATTTAGCCTTTTTGAAAATAAAGAAATGAGCAACAGATAAGGGAAATAAGAGAGGCCCCTCTTAAACTTAGTGACCCTTTAGCAACATTTTGGCTGCTTAAAGCTTTGCTGTTTGGAAGTTTTAAATTTGAAAAGTAGACTTGCTTCAACCTTATGATAGAGTTCCATTGAAATATAATTTAAGAATCTTAACCCAGATATGACAGAAAATATAGAGCCAAAGAAAGACAATTCAGTGCTAGATGAAATGATTGGTCCTGACTATTAAGGGAAATCAAGTTGACTTTACATGATATGGACAAGAAATAACATTCCTGAAATTTTCTTCCTGGAACATTTTCTGGAATTTTAACATCTCTTAGAATAACATACCTGGAGATTTCTAATGCATTTCTTGATATTTCTACATATATGATATAGTCAATAGAAAATTATAATAACCCAATTTAGACAAGACTGCCAAAAGCATATAACTTTCAGAAGTAACCATAAATATTTAAACTGCTTGAAGAAAACTAAGGAATTATAGATTCTAGAATGGAATAAGTTAGTTATACAGCTGTGTAGACTATTGCACAAATGAAGATTTTCATTGTTAAGAACATTTTTCCCAGTTTCCATAAGAGTATGTATAACCAAATATTTTTTCTCCTTTGTTTGTTGGACTCATTTTGTTTGTTTGGACTCCTTTGTCTCCTTTGACTCATAATGATTCCATTCAATCATCTAAGAGAATAGAATTGGCCAAACTTTAGCATGACATCTAGCAGCCTAAGGCCGTCTTCAATAGGATGACCCCAATCCCCACAGCACCCATGCTTGCTTGAGAAATAATTTACCATTTGTTCAGCTATAACCTGGTGATGGGTAGACAAGCTCCCATTCCTGCCTAGATCACTTAATTTAGAAATATCTTCCCCCTTTGAGATAAAAATCTTCCACTACTAGCCCTGAGGAAAGGCAGCAGCATAGCTGGTAGGTACAGTGCTCCAGCTTCCATCACCCTCTGTCAGGAAAGACCAGAGGAACTTGTCTGTCCTCAGGATGAGTGTCAATTAGCAAAGGCAGATGGCCTAATCAAGTGTAACAACCTCACCATTTCTGCCTTCCATGCCTTTCTCTTTGAATGCAGCTTCTACTTCAACATTTTATTTACAGAAGCTGAGTTTGTTCATTCATAATGGACTCTCTTCCCTATTGCAATAGCTATTACTGAATAAAGCCTGTTCTTATCTCATTAAAATAGGTTTAATATTTAAAGTGTAGCATTAAAACAGTAAAAAAAAAAAAATAAAAAAGTAAACATCACTCCATGGCCAAAACAAGGAAATGAAAAAAAAAACCTGTCTTTTTTTGGAGGAAAAGTTAGTATGTTATGGGCTATGTGTGGAATATCCAGTTCATGTGAGACAGGCACACAACAACTTTGCTATTTCCTTTGTTTATAAATTGTGTGTTGTTTAAAGAAAGGTTCATTGATGTTCATAAGAGGTAGACAGTGAAGGCTTTGTTTTATGTTAGCCTGGCTAAGCCAAACTAAATTTCTCAGAATTATGTGTCTGGTGTGGTTTTTGATTAGGGTAAACTACAAAGAGAGATACTTGAGCAAGATTTGGAGAGCAGAAGGGACCTGAGTTATTTCTGAAGCTTACACATATGCCCACTTATCATCTGGCTTAACTTTTTGACAAAGGCAGCAGCTGATCTGCAAGTATCCCCCCTTTCCCTATTCTCCTTCAGCAACCCCAACTTCTGGCTTGATGTGTGTGCCTACCTCTGTGAACATGTGTTCCAACTGTTGTAGAAAACTGGACCATCAAGATCAGACATAATGAGAACCAAGTTCCAAAATATGCTGGTGAGTCCTGGCTTATATTTCTTCTCCCTTAGTTTACATCCATCTTCCCCTTATGATTGCTTGTCCTGCATGCTTCAGGCTGGAGTATCAGACAAAGAACAACAGCCATACATATACTACATAAGCAGTTCTCTTAACTATGCAAAGATACATCTCTGTGCAATTGTCTAGACTCATTTCAGGGATAGAATTTGCACAATAGATTAAACAGAGACCATTTAATATAAAATCTCAATATGACAAAAGAGTAACAATAAGGAAACTAGATGGTACTCTTGGGCTGAGGGAAGAGTACCCAGAGAAGGACAAACAGAAGTTAAGATTTTTGTTGCAAATAAAGTGTTTTTTTTTTTTTTTTTTTGATAACAGGGTTGTTGGCAGGTTTAGCCAGAATAGAGTTGGTCCAGAGTTGTGGAGGAGCTATAGGCAGCCCTCTGGGATATAGATGGAGGAGCAATCAGCAGATTGGATAATGGTATACAGGGTAAATCCTGGTATGTTTGGCAAGAAGTCTTCAGAGTGACATATATGTTGGAACATGTAGAAAATCTACAGCTTAGTATGTGATCCTGCAGGCCATACATGTCTGCTTTCAGCGTGCTTTGAGTAGACCAGTTGCCAGCACCTGTAAAAGATTTCAGAGCAGGAAGACTGGAGAAGCAGAACTGCACGTCTAGAAGAGCAGAAAAGGCTTATTGCCAAGTGAGGATGTGAGGTCACAGTCTGTCTGGTCAGTTGCTGAGAATGATTCCATGTAGTGCCTCCCCCCAAAATAACTGACTTCTGAACTGTGCTGAAATGACAGAGTTCCATTCCCTTGGGCAATGGCCCTCCAACACCTTTTGCCCAGGAAGCATGACATAATACTTATGTCAAAGGAAGAATAAAGAATGCCACAACGTACCACAGAACAAATAATGAAGGCAGAATTTGGAGCCATGAAGTAATACATTACTGAAACATTCTATGAGAAATCGCTCATTACATCCACTAATCTTTTGAGATATAGTGAATAGTGAGATAATAGATAAAATTCAGGACATATTGCTGTCTCTGGACAGAAATTGAATCTTGGTGTTAACACACGCAAATACAAGCTAACATTTTATAAACATTATAAATGAGGTCTGAGAGTTGATGGCTGATCTGACTATAGAAAGTACATAAGTATAGGTAAATGTAGTGCTGTAGAGAGAACTCCTTTCAGAAAGAAACCGAACTGAATAAGGAGCAGTATTGGAACAATGCATAGATTGGGGGGTGTGAGTCTTGCTTTCTTCTAAAGGCTCCTCTCTGGAAAGGCATGATTCTCAGAAATCACTAGTGTGATTCCACAGACAAAGCCTAGAGAGGACCACCTCTCAGCCCCACTCAGGATCTCTTGAGGACCCATTCAGTCACACTCACACTTCAAGAGTGGATAGGACTGGTATCTGCTGGAGGACAGTGCTGCATACTAAAATTAGAACTTTGCCTATGGTGAAAAGAATACAGGGAGGGGGAAATTGTCCTTAGTGTTTGAGATAAATTTATTTACCAGTGCCCTTTTTATAATTACATAATTGGCATTTTCCAGAATAATATACATTAGTTATATCTTTGTCACTGGTCTTTTTGAAAGCTATTGAGATTCTTCATCAATGCTAGTCACAAAATAGTAGGTAATTGTCAGTCAAGAAAATCAAAAGCACATGAAAATAACTCTTTTCTTCTCTTTTAAAATTTTTTATTCTCAACTTTATCATGCTGTTTTCTTTCCTTAAGTGTACATTTTTAATTTATTTTGTATCCAATTCTCACCTTTCATCCCACTCTCATACAGGTACAGAAATCTTATGTTGTGAACATCCTCCTTTTCTTGGAAAACTTACTTGGCTTATTTCAGTACCTTGTATTAGTAACTGGGAAAATATTTAAGATTTTCACAAAAGAAAATATCTTTACTTCTCTAACCCTCCTCCTACAAAAGGACAAATTTATAAGTGCATTCAAGTCACTCCCCATTAAAAAAGAGAGAAACAAAAAACAAGCAAGTGATAGTTTAGATACCCTCGAATAAAAATACAGCAATATATTCAATTATTTATTGTTTATTGTGCAGCATTTACCTAGATGTTATTACATATTAAAAAACTATATATTGTTTAGTGGGGGATAAGCTACCAGCCAAAATATATTTGGCTGTATTTTTCAGATTTTTACTGGAATTGAACTCTATTTAAAAACCCATTGCTTATTTAAAATAATAATTTTTACTTCTCATCACTTGCTAAAATTATTATTTGATCACTTTAGTTTACATAGATGGCTCTTCAAATTTTATGCTTAACAATTTCAATTTTTTACTGTTATTCTATGAAATTGATTTTATTTGAGATCATTCTTTTACTTCTAGGGAAGTACAAAATATAGACATAGTATGGTCTACAAATATGAATAGTAGAAATGATCCATACTTTTTATTTTACTTCCAAGCACATATATTCCTCCAGTATGTAGTTCATAGAATTTATTTTAATCAAATTGCTTGTTCTCTTTGGTTAGTCTCTAAAAGGTGTTTTGTTGAAATACAATTAGGTTTTAGAATTCCCTTCTATGCAATTTTTACATGTGCAATGCCATGAAGTCAACTTGAACTACTTCTACATTAAAGGAAATTTTTACTATACTCGGTTCTTCAAAAGTAAAAATTTTTTGGCCTCAATGTATGCAGTAATACTTAAAAGTTCAAATATAATATATCAAGACAGGAAACTATGCACCAGAGCTCATATAAATAAAATAGAAACAAATATTAAAATATTACAACTTAAAAAATAAAAGAGGATACTTGATTTTTAATTTGATATGGTAGAGATGTAGCAGTGGCTACAGTATATTGGAATAGTATTGCTTATGGATAAATAAATTGTTTGAATGAAATATGTAAGAGATGAGAGAAAGGCATTGGTAGTGCTTCATTATAAGGAACCCAATTCACCTATGAATGTATATAATGTTATTTGATAGTGAGTTAATGTTGGTTGTAAATATATATTGCATACTCATGGCCAACTGTTAAAATCAATTTCAAAGTAGCACAATTCATATACTGAGAGAAAACAGAAAATATAAGTAAAAGAGTTAAGGGTAAAAGAGCATATCTTGTGTAGTTAACTATGTATTATCATATAGATAGTAAATGGTAAAGCCAAAATTCAAACCTAGGCAATTCTTGCTTAAAATTCTTTTACTATCTTAAACCACTGACTGATCCACTGCTGTTATTGTAGAAAAAATTACTATTGTTATTTCTATTATATGGTTACACCTCAGAAAATGTTTTATGCAAATAAGCTTAGTTCTATGTTGAAGCAACTACTTTTAATAATGTATGAATCATTTTCTTTATCCAGTTGATCTGAGATATAATTATAACATTATTTTTGTCCAAGTTAATTTTTGAAATGAAAAACAGAAGATGAAATCTCAAAGAGGAAATAAATTGATATTAAATTCTTAAGATTCAACATATATTTGAAAGTTTAACATACAAATTATTTTTTGTGCGCATGTGGTACTGGACATTGATCCCAGGGATATTCTACTTCTGAACTATAGCCTTATTTTATTTTATTTTGAAACATAGTCATGTTAAGTTGCTGAGGGCTTTACTAAATTGCTAAGGCTGGCCTTAAACCTGTAATCCTCTTATCTCAGCTTCACAAGTACTGGGATTTCAGGAATATACCACCACACTTGGTTAAAGATTAAAATTTAAATGTCCCCTCAATTTACCAAAAAGGAGGAAAGAAGGGATCAAAAGTAATTGAGAGAAGTCAATACAACTTCTAACAAAGTAAACAAATAAAATTTTTAAGAAAGAAAATTAATTTTGGACTTAGTTTCACCTCAAAATAAATATGCATATATTACACACACACACACACACACACACACACTCGCTTATAATTTTATAAGCGAGATGCTTAATAATACTGAAAAAAGAACAAATTGAAACAAAATCTGTAGTAACACTCCATGATATATGCAAAGAATTAACAAAATATTAAACCCTGAAGGCACCTGAGTTGCCATTTACACTTTTTATGTTATGAATAAAATTTCCTTGTGAGATTCTTTTTAAGAGGCATCTTATATTTATTGGGTTTTTTTTTTTATCTGCTTCAGAACTGTAGAATTGCCATAGTTCAGTTGTACAAAGGATGCCTAGGATCTCTTTAATATGTGACATACTCTGGTAGGAAATTGCCTTGTTGCCATGGTTCACTTGAAAGTACTCAGTGGGCCAGGAGGTCACAGTTTAAGGACTTATGCCATAGAGGTAATTCATAACAAGCTCTCATTGAACTTCAGTGTGGTTCAGGGTCAAAAGCACCATTATCCTTCACTTCAAGTTTGTACCTGTTTTGACCCATCACATTTACTTTGATAAATCTTCTCTTGAGAATTGAAAGTGCAGTTTATCTTGGAAATATATGTGTGAGGGTGCAGACAGTAGATCACTTATCAAAATTAAATTAAATTCACTTTATTCTATTTTGCCTATATGTACACACATGTTGATGCAGGTAAACATGCATGAACATACACAACTAAAAACTTGAAAACTATGAGCAATAAATGAAAGCAATAGTGCATGTTCCCACTTTTCAAATAGCTGTATAATAACACTTCTTTCCTGAAGTTCCTCTCTTACTAACTCTCCTCAGCTGATGACACTACATCATGTAGGCACCAGGGTAAACTATTCTCTCTTTACTATGTCCATGAATATATGCTCTTTTGTTACTCTTCTATGTATCATCAAAGCATTCTGTTGCTGTCATTGCTTTCTGAGAGAAACTATAGTAGATAATACTCTGCACAGGAGTGATATGATATAATTTCTGTTTAAACAGAATGATCTGCATGTAGGAGGGCAAGAATAAAATCAAGGGGCTAAACATGAGGCTAATGCAAAATCTCCTGGATTGTTCAATCCAAATGATATTTAATTGGTACCATTGGAAGTAGTAAAATCTGATTGTATCTTACATAGAAATCCAACATATTTCTTATAAATATGAAAAAATGGAGTTGAAGATAACTCCATGTATTCTAACTTGGACAAGTTGAAGAAAGTTGTCATTGATTAAATTGTGCAAGTCTATGAGTGGAGCTCATGGAGAAAGGCATCAGTTTGGGGCATGTTTTGTTTGAGATGTTAGTTAGATATTTAAATGGTGATGAGAGCAAAGACATTAAATCTGTATGTCTGAGTTATAGGAGAGTGAGCTATACTGGTGATATTAATTGGGAGATAATTAGCAAATAGGTGTTATAGAAAAATTTAGAATTGATGATATCAGAAAAATAAGTAAATGGAGGTAGGTAGAGGAGAGATATTTAAGAACTAAGAATTTATGCATGCTGAACTAAGAAGACCTAGGAAAAATAGGAAAGAATGAAAAATTAAGACTAAGAAGCATAATGACTAAGAAGAAAACCAGGAGTAGAGTTCTAGAAGTTAAGTAAAGGTGTGATAATTGCTGTGGCTAAGTAAAGTAAAACTAGGTCAAGATTGAATAATGGCTTTAATAATACAGGTTATTGATACCTTTCATACTAGGACGCACTACAGTAATGAAAAAGAATGCCTGAGTGAACTACTTTAAGGAAGATTGGGAGAAAAGCTATTAGGCTACTTACAGTAAATATAGAAAACTATTTGAAGGTATTTCCCCATGAAAGGAAGAAAGGAGCTTAATAAGTGAGTTCCATAAAGATTATTTGTAATATTGTATATTTATGTTAGGTGAGGGAAATAACATGGGTCTTGATGAGAAAGATTCACAATTTTTTTTCCTGTTATTTGACTGTCATGTTTTGTCTAATTTCTATTCTGAAGTGATGTTATAGACTTTCTACATTTAAGAATAATTATTGGAAAAAGGGACTCCTTCCAGAATCACTTTCAGATTATTCTATCTGGACTATTTGTCGCTCTAAAAATAAATATGCTGAGTAGCACTGAGTTGCTAATGCTGGTTTATGATGAGGACTCTTTCTTTGGTTTGCAGACATCAGCCTTCTTGCTCTGTTCTCACACAGGAGAGATATCTTTGTCTCTTCTTATTAAAAAAAAAACATTCTTGATGGATCAGGAACCCAGCCTTTTAATCTCTCTTAAACTTAATTGACTCACTAAGTACTGTTTTAAAAAATTGAGGCTTCAACATATTAGTTTTGGGGGACACAATTTGTTCCATAACTTATGAATATAATATAATTTTAAATTGTCTTACAAATATATTTCTACATTATCCACAAAATGAGATGGTACTTGATGTGAACTTGCTTGTACTTAAACTCCAAATGATAGGAGTGGACAGTCTAGATCTGGTCTGACTCCACTTCTTCTCATGTGAAATTAGCCTAGGTTTCTTGCTGCTTCTACTGATACTCTGTCCTTCCCTGATTTAGCCCCCTAAAATATCATTGTAGAACCTGCTTTATTTTAAGGACATTGTGACTATTTTTTATATACTAATAGGAGTGGTTTCTTAAACAGATCTTTCCCAGTGCTTCTGTAAGTTTTAAGCATTCTTTAAAATGAAGACAGGTAGATCATTTCCACAATAAGGGTAATGAGGAAAAAGTGATGTCATTAATACCTCTCCAAACTGATCTAATCAAAGGAATGCTGATTTCTATTCTTTTAAAATTGACCCCCCCTATGCTCTCTCAAAAATTCTTTACATGAACTTCCATGACTAATTTTTCATTTGTGATTATATAACTGGCTTTTTTTTTTTAAATAAAACTACAAAATTCTCTTGATTCTCTGACCTTTATATTCAGGTAGTAGACAATGTATCTTTTTTCCCCTATGCTCTGTAACTTACCTATTTCAATAGCTAATTTAATCCTGATGTGCACCACCATGTTCTAGAATGGGGAAGTGGGGAAGTGAAAATATGATAAGGAATAAAAAAAGAGAAATTGCAGGAAGGAAAACAAACTGATGTGACTGGATCTCTCAAATTTACTCAGAATCTTTCATAGAAAACATGTTAAATAGATATCGCTGAGTGTTTATTCCAAAACATTCATAGCCCAGTAGTAATAGTAATATTAGGTATTTATTATTCAGCAACCATGTCCTAGGTACAGAGTTAAGTATAGTGTAGAATTATTTTATGTATGTAATCCCCAAACAATTTTAGATTGTTTCTGAGAATATATATATATATATATATATATATATATATATATTCATATATATATTCTCATATAATATATATATATTCATATATATATTCTCATATAATATATATATATAGTGTGTGTGTGTGTGTGTGTGCGTGTGTGTGTGTGTGTGTGTGTGTGCGCGTGTGTGTGTGTGTGGTACTGGGGATGGAACCCAGGAGCATTCTACCTCTGAGCTACATCCCCAGCCCTATTTTTTATTCTTTATTTTGAAACAGGGTCTTATTGAGTTGCAAAGGGCCTCAGTAAGTACCTGGGGCTATCTGCAAACTCGTATCCTCCTGTCTCAGCCTCTCAAATGCTGGGATTACAAGTGTGTGCCACCACACCTGGCTGAGATTATATATTTTTAAAAGAAATCAACTGGGAGAAGTTCCAAAATGGTGGCAGCCGTGGCCACAGAAAAGAACATGTATTCCTCAGAGAAGCCCTGGACCCCAAATCACCAGATTTTGGGTTAATATCTGATTGGGACAACTTAAGGACACATTTCCAACCATGACTTCCTATATAGAATACAGGGGAGAGAGTGGATAACGGTGGAATTAGAAGCAAGATGACAAGGAGGCACCAGCAATTCAAGAAAAGTGATTTTTGGAAGAAGATCCCAGAAGGGATTAGAGAAAAGACTGCTTTAGCCGCCCTTGCTGGGGACTCTTAACAACGAACCTTGTAGGAAAAATGATCCTGGCGTGGTGGAAGGAGCCCAGCAAGGCTGGACGGAAAGCCTAGCCGTGCATCCCTGGGAGCTCAGAGCACCTGGCCGCTGCGCTCCTATATGCTGCACTGGGGGTCGTGATGTGCTCGGAATAGCAGATCCTGCTCTACATGGTGAGGCTGTGGGCCTCTGCTCTTTGAAGGGAGATAAAATTCATTGCTCCTAAGTGCTTGATCCCACAACCTCTTCAAAACACACATACTGTCTTCTCTTATTAAAACAAACAAAACAAAACAAAACAAAACAAAAACATTGGAGAGGGGTCAAGATGGTGGTGGCGGCAGGAGATGCAGACAAATCCTATCCAATTCACCTGGAACTTTTGAAAACAAATCCCCGTGAAGGGGACTGCTCCTGTCACACATGCTTAAGAATTCTGGACATCATATTATGTAAGGAAGGAGCTCAGCAGAGAACCAGGAGGAAGGCATTGGCAGTGGCGGTGGAGGTTGAGGCTAGTATTTGGGAGAGGGAGAGATCTGATCCAACTCACCCTGATCTTCTGAAGAAATTGCCCCAAAGGTAGAATTCTACCACTGTGCATGCTCAGGAATTCTGGACAACATGTAGTGTGGGAAAAGTGTTTAGGAGAGAATTGAGATGGTGGAGGCAGCCGCCAGTATTCTGGAGAGGCAGAGATCTGATTCAATCCACCTTGATCTTTTGAAGAAATCACCTCAAAGGTAGAATGCTATCATTGCACACACTCAGGAATTTGGAACAACATTCTGTGTGAATAAGGTGCTCAGAAGAGAACCGAGATGGCTGTGGCAGCAGCAGTGGTGGTCAGTGTCTGGGTAGAGGCAGAGATTCAATCCAATCCACCTCATAATTTTAAAGAAATATCCTCAAAGGTATACTGCTATTGCCACACATACTCGGAAATTCTGGAAAACAAACTGTGTGGGAAAGGTGTTCAGGAGAGAACCAAGATGGCAGTGGTGGTAGTGGCAGTGGTGGTGACCAGAATTTGGAGGGGCAGACAGATCCAGTCCAGTACACCTTGAAATTTTGAGGAAATCTTTCCAAAAGTAGACTGCTCCTTTCACACATGCTCGGGAATTCTGGACAACCTGCTAAGTGGTGAAAGTGTTTGGGGGGTTTTAGAGGGAGCCCTGCATAGCCAGGATGGACCACCATGCTGTGTGTCCTGGGAGTCATCAGCCTTCATGGACACCATGCTCCTCTGCACAGAGCGGGAGGCCAGGGTACACGTGGAGCAGCAGAGCCTGCACTCTGAAGTGAAGCTGTGGAACTCTGCCTTTGGAGGGAAGACAAAATTCATTGCCACTAGGTATTTGGGGTACCGGCTTTCGCAAAAGACATTTACTGCTCTCTCATATTAAAAAAAAATAAATTGAAGAACACCGGGAATGGTGGTGCATGTTTGTAATCCCCATGCTTGGGCAGCAGCGACAGGAGAATTGCACAGGTTTGAGGCCAGCCTTGCTGGCTTAAGAGACCTTGTTTTAAATAAAAATATAAAAAATAGGTCACCAGGTGTGTAGCCCAGAAGTAGAAGGGTTTCCAGGAACCCCAGTACCACCAAAAAAAAAAAAAAAAAGAAAAGAAAAAGGGAACATTTGTAGATTACCTGCTCATAGTGACAGAGACCAGAGCCCAATGCATAGCAAGGCTGGTGCTGGGGCCTCTAAGGCCAGGATAGGCACCTGCAGGGTGGCTAGGCTGGTGCTGGGGCCAGGGAGGCCAGGATCAGAGCCTGCCATGAGGCAAGGCGGGTGCTGGGACCTCCAAGGCCAGGATCAGAGCATGCTGAGGACTGAGGCCGGTGCTGGGGCCAGTGAGGCCGGGATCTGGGCATGCTGTAAAGCAAGGCCGGTGCTGGGGCCTTAGAGGCTGGGATTGGAGCCTGCCATGTGACGAGGCTGGTGCTGGGGTTAGCAAGGCCAGAAATGGTGCCTGCCATGCGGTGAGGCCGTAGCTGGAGCCAGCGATGCTGGGATAGGAGCTTGCCTTAAGGTAAGGCTGGTGCTGGGACCTCCAAGGCCAGGATCAGAGCCTGCCATGAGGCAAGGCCAGTACTGGAGCCAGTGAGGCTGGGATTAGAGTCCACCTAGTGGTCAGGCCAGTGACGGGGCCTTCAAGAGTGGGATTGGAACTTACATTGCATCATAAACAGAGAAGTATCACAGAAAATAAAAAATCAGAATCTTTCCCTAATATGCAAAAACTAGGAAGAAATGGCTAATAGGAGGAAATCTAGTTGAAGAAAGGGCCTTATGGAGAAGCAATTAAGGTGGCCAATCAGAGGGGATGGGATGGGGGAAGATGGAATCTCTTTAAAATACATGATGTATATAAACAAATATATCAAAGTTAATCACTAAATCAAGCATGGGATTCAGGGAGGGGGAGGTTTTGGGATGGGGATTGGATAAAGACTAATTGGATGATCTGTGCTTGGATATCCTCACAAGTCTTATATTTCATTGTGATGTTTCACTACAATGCACCCATAAAATATGTTAAAATATATATTTTCATACTGCACAAAATATATAATAAACAAAAAAAATCAACTTTAGGTTACTTGTAAGTGTACAAGTACACCTGGTACAAGTATATTTTAGTCTGAACAAGCTGCTCTCCCCAAAACTTTAGACTAGGTAACAGGAGACACTTATTTACTGCCACTGTAAAAGCCAAGAAGGCCAGATCAAAGGGATAATGGATATGGTATCTGAACAGGGTTTCACAAATGACTACAAGTAGTTATTCTCTCTTCACAAAGTGAAGGCCACAAGGAAGATCCCTTCAAACTTTTCTGTAAATTCACTAATCCTATTTATGAGAGTAGAATCCCCAGAACTTAAACAGTTTCCCAAAGTATCCATACTATCATGTTTAATATCAGGTTCCAGTGCATGAATCTGGGAGAGGCACCAATATCCAAGCCATAACACTTCAGAAGTTATATAATTTAGCTCCAAGAATACATCTTCTCACCATGTTAAGATAGTTTTTTCAGATCATCTTAATAATAATAGCATGTTGTCTGGAATGCTTGGAGATAGATTTTTGGCTAATGGCTACTTGGTGTTTGCTCTGACCAATTCCCTGTGACATTAAATAAACTCTTTATATGATTTTTATAATGAAACTATGACTTTGTAGAACAGAAGATAAGTGTGCCAATCTCTACGAATTCTCTGGAATTTATTTAATTATTAAGCAGAGGTATAATCTAAAGGAGAGCAAAAATTTAGGTACAGGTAAAACAAAATTTCAGTAGAAGCTAAATTTGGCAAATTGTCAAGAAAACACCATGGGCTCTAGTGATGGATTAGGGTCAGTATAAATGCTTGTGTCTCCTTAAAGCTCATCCTTACTCCTTTGATATCAGGTTTCCATGTAAAAGAGGCTCCTGAATTTTCTGCCTCTTCCCTTTTTCCTTATAACTTTTTACTTACTAATCCTTGCAGTTTTTATCTAAATCAAAATCTATAGTAATCCAACTAAGGTTTCTCTTTCAATATAGTAGACTATACCCCATCCAACAGGGAATCTGTAAAAATGATTTTCTCTAATACTTAACTTTGTCTAAACTTTTACATAAACTAAACTTTAAACTTTTGGTCTAAAGGAAAGCAGATAATAAAAAAACAAGGAAGTAGCAGAATTATGTGAAACATTACTTTCCAGAAAAGAGAAATCTGATGGATGGATATACATGTGCTAAGCAGCATTTTATCATTTTGATCAAAATCCCTGAGAAAAACAACTTAGAGGAGGAAAGGTTTATTTTGCTCCTAGTTTGAGAGGTTTCAGTTCATTTTTGGTTGGCTTGATTGCTTTGGGACTGAGATGAGGCAGAAAAGCATGGCTGAAGGATGGGGGGAGTAGAAGGCTTCTCAGCCCATAGCAGCTGTGAATTTAGGGGTAGAGAGAGTGTCAAGGTATAAGCCCTAAGGACACACTCAAAAGGACCCCACTTTTTACCAAGTCTTACTCCCATAGTCTCCATCACCTCCTAGTAGTCCACTCAGCTATCAATGAATTATTCATTTTATGGGGACAGAGCTCTCTTGAGCAAACCAATTCCCACTGTCACCTCTGAACACTGCTGCACAGTGGACCAATCATTCAACACATGAGCCACTGGGAACATTCCAGATTCAAATCATTATAGTGTTTATGTAGACTAAGAGGTAGGAGAGAAGGAAAAGGAGAGTTTTTTATGCTGAGAATGGCTCATCCAAGAATTTTGAATGTGTGACTCACAGAGGCTTTAACTTATTTCCATCTCCAGAAACTCACAGATATAGGAAGCTTTTAGCCTGGCTCAAAACTTATGCTCTATTAAAAGCTCCATATTCCTTGGTACACAGTAGTATATCCAATATTCTGGGGCCATGCCTTATTTGAATTTCATAAACCTTCTTTAGTGAGCAAACTCTTTCTTTCTCCTTCATTTATTTTCTACATCAAATAATAGCCCATAAAATGATGATAACCCAGAGGTTAATTTTTGAGGAATTAATGAAGGGAAGAAATCAAAAGTATATTTTTTAAATGTGTGAAATGAGAGAGCTATTTATAATTAGGATAAATAATGAAAGAAATAGTGTTACATCTAATTTTATTATGGTTTTAGGTCTTATTTTAATTTTATTGCTTTCCAAGATGAATAAAAATGTTCTCAACCGTGTATTTCCCCTTTGTAATTATATGCTGCTAGGCATTTTTAGACAAATAAATGAAGCCGTTTTATATTTTATCTTAGAGACTATATCTTATCAAAAGTTAAAGTCAGGTAAGGTGTGCAGCTATAGTTCCAGTTACTTAGGAGGCTGAAGTGAAAGAATTAATTGAACTCATTAGTTCAACAAAAGCTTGGACAATATAGAGAGACCCTATTTACAACCCAATAATATGTAAGCAACTATGGCCTGGACTTGATTTTTCAAAGATTTTTTCTATTCTTGTGTTTATAATTTTATTTTGAATAAATGGATATGTGTGTGTGTATATATACATACATACATACATACACACACATATATATAACATATATATTTATATATACAATACCTATATATGTATATATTCAATACACACACATATATATATATATATATACACATACACACACGTGTGTGTGTGTGTGTGTGTGTGTGTGTGTGTGTAGATATTCCAATACATTGTCAACTTTTACCATTTGTTTTATGTCAATTTAAAATAAATACAATAAGGAAGTTTAAGGACTTTTATTGTGGTACTGCGGATGGAACCCAGGGGTGTTATACAGGTCTCACTAAGTAGCTGAGGCTGGCTATGAACCTGAATACTCCTGGCTCAGCCACCCAAATGCTGTGATTACAAGTGTGCACCACACCCAGCTCCATTTTTTTAAAGTTAAAAAGTAAATGGAACGCCCAGCGTGGTGGTGCACGCTTGTAATCCCCGTGCTTGGGAGGCAGAGACAGGAGGATCTCGCTGGTTGGGAGCCAGCCCTGCTGGTTTAAGAGACTCTGTTTCCAAATAAAAAAATAGGTCTGGGAGTGTAGCCTGGAGGTAGAAGGGCTTCCAAGAACTCCAGTACCACCAAAAAAAAAAAAAAAAAACACAAAAAAAATAAATGGAGTTAGCTGAGTGTGTTAACGTATGCTATTTTTATTATTAGATATTTTTAAGTTTAAGTAAGGTGTGTGTGTGTGTGTGTGTGTGTGTGTGTGTGTGTGTGTGTGTGTTGTGGTACTGACAGTTGAACTCAGAGGCATTCTACCTCTGAGCTACAACCTCAGCCCTTTTTATTTTTCGTTTTGAAACAGGATCTTGCTAAATTGCTGAGGTTGGCCTCAAACTTGCAATTCACTTCTGAAACCTCACAAGTAGGAGTGCACCACCACATCTCATTTCTACTTTTTATTAGAAGCATGCATTTTAGAATAATCAAAAGTCACTTCCCAATATTACTGACAAATAAAATGACTATCTTCACTAAAAATTGTAGGATAAAGTTTTAGATTAAATGAAAAAAATCTTAATGTTATTTTTCCATCCACATATCTTCTTGAAGATAACATCTGGAAGTTATATTCAATAATCCACACTTCTATACTCATCACAGCCTGGAAAGTTTTACAAATGAGAAAAAATTGATTTCTTATAATTTATAAGAGAAAATACAAACTCTACTTCATATAAAATGTAAGGCATAAAAACAAAACAAAAACCTAATTGATTTCATTTCCCAATCTAGAAACTACCAATCTGATTGGTCTATGCTCTTTAGTCCCCAAATGAATGGAACATGCTGGAGTGAACCATAACATATTATGTCTAGGACAGGGAGAGTTCAAACTTTGTATAGATAATCTCAAAATAGGACATTTCCTATTATTTTATTTTCTGAGTGTTTATTTTTACCCTATATGTTTTAATCTAAAAAAAAAACTATACAGTGTATTCACTTACTTTTTACAGAAAAGAATGTCACTCTGCTATTGTTGCTTAACAGAAAAATATCCCAGTCATTTTTGAATGGAAATAAAAGCCCATGTCACCAAAATTTATTGTAGGCATTCAGATCTCCATTTAAGATGTCCTCAGGATAATATATTTTCTTTGTCATTTTTTCCCCGTTTGGTCAGTTGCATCTTTTCAAATTGCAAGGCATGTGAAAGATTATTAATTAGGGAAGTGCATAAAAATATAAGTGATGAGCTCTTCTGCTTTTGTTTCATTTCAAGCTAGAGTATTATTGTGACAACCGATTTACAAAATAAGTTAAGTACTTGACAGTGCATTAAGTGAAATTCAGAATACCATCCTATTATAGGTAATACTTGCTATAGGGAAAAAAATGAAACAAAAAACCTTGTTTACATTCCAGGCACATTTATGCTGAGGATTAGTAACTTTAAACAGAAGTTACTGGAAAAGAAACATTTATCTATCACTAATGGCTAGGCTTTTCATTTTGAGCTAAAAGGACATGTCTGTACTTTTCAAGTAATAACAGATTCTATCTCCAACTGTCAGTCGCAGGGAGAAAAAAATACTGTTCATATAAAATTCATAGAACTAAAGGAGTTCCTGTCATAATGCTTTCGAGAGAGTATTGTCAAATCTCTCTGGGCCTTTAGTTTAAATGTCATTTCTAGTCAACTGTAGGGATTTTTAAAGTGTTTCAGCACTGGCTTTTTCCTAGGGGTATGTTGGGTCTTTCAGAGAATTTATGTTTTTTAATAAAAAATACTCTACTCCCAATTCTTGTAAAATCATCTCGCACATAGTGTCATTGTCATTTGCAAATGACTTATGGAAGAAAATATGCAAGAATTTTTAATTGGTTTTCAAGTGGTAGAAAATGGTAAAAGATTGCTAAGATAAAAACTTCATGAATAATAAAGTCAACCATATAGAAAAATTATAATGGATGTTCGTATAATCTCACATTCTTAGGCATGGTTGAATTATAAGTCAAAATTTTTCTGAGATTGTTCCAAAAGGATTCTATTACTGAGGCATGAAAATGTTCCCCCATTACACTTGTATTCACCTAAAAAGCATCCAGCTAAGGTCAGTGTAAAATGATCTCATGTGGACATTCTGATATCTTAATCTCTTCTATCAGCTCTTCAAAGCATGGATGCTCATGGAAATTTGGGATATTATTTTTCCCCACATGATCATTCATAATTTGTTTAGAAATTTTAAAGAAACATACCATAAAATTATTCTTTCTTCTCAAAATAGTTTGTAATTTTGTTTCTTAAACATGGTCTTAAACAGGTCGTTGACATATATTGAAAACATATAGGAAATCTTATTTTTCATCTACCAATCAGTAAGCAGTGAAAGTAAATCTGTTATTATAAAAACTATCAGTAGTACTATTTCCTTCATTTATATCTATTATTATTATCACTTGTATTTCATCTTATTATTTATTCAGTCTTCACAATTCCTACTGTGATTTACTAGGTAGCAAACAAAACAATGAAGCCAGTCAGGCATAGTAGCATATGCCAGTAATGTAATCCCAGGTTTTACAAGGCTGAAACAAGAGGATTGCAACCTGCCTTAGCAATTTAGTATGGCCTTCTGCAACTTAGTAAGACCCTGTTTCTAAATAAAAATGGGGCCTTAGTTAAAGCTCAGATATAAAATGCCTCTGAGTTCAATCCTCCGTACCACAAGCAAACAACAAAATACATGAAGAAAATTAAATATATATGCTGTGGAATCATGGAGTAATATTTCAAACAAAAAACAAATAGAGATAATAATTTCATAACTGCTAAATGCAGTAACTAATCCCAGTATAGAGACAGAAAACATGTTATACTTTATTTTTTATATTTATATTTTTAATTTTTGGTGGTACTGGGGGTGGAACCCAGAGGCTTTCTACCTCCGGGCTATATTCCGAGACCTATTTTATTTTTTATTTGGAAAATAAATATCATGTTAAAGTCTTTGATATTATTATAAATCAAAATTCTAAATTATATTTTTGGCATTTTCTGCATCTCTATATTGGTTACCATCATTCTTCTTGATTTGGAATTTATTGTTTCTTCCCTAGTCTTCATTCTCATGTTTTAACTTTTTTTAGGTTTGTGTTTCTGTTCTTTTGGCATCATCTTCCTCTTTGCTTAGGAATTCTATATCTATTTGTTTTTCCTTTATATTAAGTCCTATGCTGAGGGTATATATTTGTCTCACCAAATCTAATATAATCAGAATTTTAAGTTATCCCAGAACCTCTTTAACAGGGTATAGTTTTTAGTCAGCACAGGCAATCAGTAGTCTCTGATTGTCAACAGGTCTCTGTGATATTTGAGCACAAACTCAGTTGGGTCAGAAACTAACATTCTGAGCTTGCAGACTAGTTAGTTAAGGTTTAATGTCTCAGGGACAATATTACTGCACTGCTGCTTGGAATTACATGAATCCCTGTACCTTGCTGGACTTTTGCCACCATGGTCACAGTGCTCACTCTCATCAGGGTCAGAGATTATGATTATTCAGTCCTGAAGGCAAGCTGGCCAAGTTTTCATTCCCAGGGACACCACTGCCACTGCTGCTCTGCAGTTTGTGATCATCTGAAACCCTGTCAGCCAATGGCATCCATGATTACTAGGCCAAAACTCTGCTGGATAAAATATCCCAGCTTGCAGTGTGGCTGTCTGAGTAATTTTGCCCCAGGAACATGGCTATAGTTTGCCAGCTAAGAGCACATAAAATTCTCATGGCCCTTGGCCTCCCTGTTTATGGGGCCCAAACTCCTCCCTTCTTGTGGGGAGGAAACATATCATTCAAATACTAGGGCATAGATAGTTATTTAGTGCCAGAGACACCACTGTTCCTTTAGGACAGCTGAAATTATGTTAGACTTTGCTATCTATGAGAGTTTATATCCCTTTGATCTTGCAACACTGTTGGCTTAGTTGTTTTACCCCACAGACACTACTAGTGATGAGCCAGTGGTAACCACTGGAGACACTATAGGTGTGAGAGAACTTCTAACTTTAAGTCCCACATAAGTGTTTCTAGAAACTGTAAAATCACATTTCTGATATGTCCAGATTTTTTATTTTTTTTGGTGGTACTGGGGGTGGAACCCAGAGGCTTTCTACCTCCGGGCTATACTCCCAGACCTTTTTATATTTTATTTGGAAACAGGGTCTCACTAGGTTGCTGAGAGCCTCACTAAGTAGCTGAGGCTGGCTTCGAATGTGTGTGATCCTCCTGTCTCAGCCTCCCAAGCGTGGGGATTACAAGCATGTGCCATCATGCCCGGCCCAGATATTTTTAAACACATGGTCTTGACAGGGTCATTTGTAGCCACTTTGGTCCCTGCCCAAAGATTCTGTAGTTTTTCTCCAGTCCAGTGAGTTCAGGTGCAGCTGTCCAAATTTGCTGGATAATTTGGCTGGGAAGTCTCAAAATTTATGGTGGTCTTGACAAGGCTGTTTGTAGCTATTTGGTTCCCTGCAGAAAGGGTCTATCATTTCTTAGTCCAGACAACTTTACCTGCAGCTGCAGGAGTTTTCTAAGTTGTTTGGTAGTCTGGAGAGTCTTAGTCTTAAGATATAGGACCATTACAGGAAGGATGTGATTGTTTTTTGATGCACCTCAATCACTGGATCAACAGGATTTGGCTTCTAATTTTCTGGAACTTGTCTCTAAGAGCTATCATATTCTGGCAGCTACTGTCTTTAGCACAAGCTCAACAGTTGGCTCCTGAATCAGGTCTTGGTGCACCAGATGAGACAGGTGGAGCTCTTTTTAGTCTTCTTTTTCTCTCTCGGATGCCTTCTTATCACAAGCAATAAATCATGAGGTCCTAAGACCAATAAGTCATGTCACAAATTATTTATGTCCTTTCATAGTGTCAGGAGTTTTAGTCAACACTCAAAGTTAATAGCACACAAAAGATTATTAGAACAATTCTCTAAACAAATTTAAATGAGTTTCAGGTGCTGGACAGCTACTTTGCCAAAAGCCAATCATTTTTGAATGGGCATCAAACAATACACTTCACAGTAGCAAATCTAACAATCTAACAATTTAGGTCACACAAGTATGTTAGACAATGTACAAATTCTATCATTTGAGGATTTCAGATAATTAGCAATTAGCAATCTACTCTCAGGGAAAAGGGGTATAATGAACCAAGTTAAGGAATGAAAGAGGAGATTCTGAACTTGGTAAAGGTGCCAATAAGGCTAAAGAGTAGGATTGGTCATCATTCAGCAAAGAGCAGTGCTGAAACAAAGTCTCTGAATTGGAGTGTATACAATGTAGACTTATCATTGAAGTAAACCACAGCTCAGTGCACTGTGTATTGAAAAGGCTTCTCTTTTTCTTGTGTCTTTATAGGTGCTGTCATTTTTTCTTGGAAGTCTTATTGAACCTTACTAGACACTTATCAGAACATACAAATGTATTGATGACATTAAGTCCATAAGATGCAGAATGAAATTTATGATCCAATGGTCCTTTATTAACTGTAGCACAGACTTTTGCATCTAAGCCAGATACTGGCATGTCTAAAAAGTTACTTTATGACTTTCTGAGATTGTTTATGTTCCATACTCTATACAATTGCTATGTCCAAAGAAGTTGTTTGTGAATTCCTGAAGGTTTTTTTGTGTCCCATGTTCTACACACTCCAACTCAACCGGGTTTTGCTGTCTTCAGTTGAGTTCTGACTTCTTTTTTTCTATAACCAAGAATCAGTCTTCCTAGTGGTCAAATTCCAAACCCCAAATCAACCAATACATGCTGCCTTCCTCTATTCTGCCACCATAGATCCCCTACTTTTGATTTTTGAAACAGGAGCTCAGTAGGTTGATGAGAATCTTGTATACTGCTGAGGCTGTCCTAGAACCTGTGATACTCTTGTCTAAGCCTCCTAAGTACAAGTATTACAGGTTTACATCACCACACCCAGGTCTCAGTATAGTTTTGGTTTGCATTTCCCTGATTGCTAGTGATGTCGAACATTTTAATTTTAATTATTGAACATTTGTTTTTCTTCTTTTGAGAATAAATATCTAGAAATATCTTCTACCTTCCAGTACAATGTTTTCTTTTTTAAATTTATGTTGGCTTTATAGTGATTTAAAATCTGGGTTAAATGAAGCCACAAATGGTTGTACATAATTCTAAGTATTTGGAAAGCTGAGACAGGAGGATCACAGATTTGAAGTCAATCTCAACAATTTAGCAAAGTGATTCACAACTTAGTGATATCCTGTTCAAAATAAAATAAGTCTGGGGGTATAGCTAAGAGGTGAAATTACCCTAGGTTCAAATTTCAGTACCCCTAAAAAAAGGATAAAAGAAGAAATATAAAATCATTTTTATAACATAATGAGACACTGTTTTAAAATTTAAAAATCAAAAGCACTGAATTTGTAGCTTGGAGGTAGAATGCCCCTGAGTTGAATATATATTATATATATATATATATATTGCATATTAAACACAAGATAAGGTCATATTTTAATTAAGAAAGCATTAAACATAGATTATAAGTGTGATAAATTTACATAGATAATTTTAAATTCCAAAATTTATATTTAGAAATAAAGATAAAGAGATAAAGGAAATAAAGTTGTTTTGGAACTTGATATCTGGTTTTGCATTCCAACATTTTCACCTCTTAGTTATTTATCCTAGAGAATGTTTTATTTCATTATGTAATATGGAATTGTAGACAAATACTTACATAACACATACACTTTTAAAAATAGTAGTGAGTGTCACAGCCTTTAACTCTTGGAAACACAATATTATTAGAACCAGTAAAAGTACCTGTGAGTTTCCTTTCCATGTTTTTTTCTTCCATATATTTTGGAATTGATGGATAATCTGAATTTTGTACTTATTATTTTAGTTTGTTCTGGGTTTGTATTGCATAAAATGTTATTTCTAAATATAATTTGAAAGCCAGGTGTGGTGGCGCACGCTTGTAATCCCTGTGCTTGGGAGGCTGAGACAGGAGGATTGCACAGGTTTGAAGCCAGCTACTTAGTGAGGCTCTCAGTAACTTAGTGAGACCCTGTTTCCAAAAAAAATTATACACACACACACACACACACACACACACACACACACACACACACATATGGTCTGGGAGTATAGCCAAGAGGTAAAAAGCCTCTGGGTTCCACCCCGAGTATCACACACACACACAAAAAAAAAAACAATGGAGCAGTGCCTATCCTCTGTATTCTATCTTTCTAATAAATTTCTTTCAATCTTCAAAAAAATTAAAAACATAAATATAATTTGGACTGGGCATGCTTGTAATCCCAGCATTTGGGAGGCTGAGACTGGAGGATCGTGGTTTGCAGACAGCCTCAGTTATTTAGTGAGGCTCTCTATAACTTAGTGAGACCTTGTTTCAAAATAAAGAATAAAAAGTAAGACAGGGTGTGTTGCTCAGAGGTCGAATGCCTCTGGGTTATTTCCCCAGACCTGCAAAAAACAAAAATAAAAACAAAACAAAACAACAACAACAAAATATAATTTCAGTTACTTTTTCTCTTAAAATTATTAATATAGTAGGATATATGATTTCTTCAATCTTACCTCATTCACTCACAATTAAACTAAGATTCTTTTGTACTAGTGCATACTGTTCATTTATTTTTTACATTTCTCTAATAGTTCATGGAGTGAATCTACCACCATTTTTGGATACATGGTTCTATATATACTTATAAGTGTTTCAATGGATTTCTCTAGAAACAATGCTAATTTGAATTTTTTATATATTTTCTATAAAAAAGGAGAAATTTTCATATACTGTGTATACAAGTTAGGGGAAATACCAAGTTTTAGGCTATGGAAATCTTAAAAGTTCAAATTAGTTGTACAGTTCACTCTTACATCAGTATTACATAAGTATTTATGGATGCTTTACAGTTTTCAAACAGCAGATACTGTGCCTATCTATCTATCTATCTATCTATCTATCTATCTATCAATGTTTCACTGTTCAATTTTTTTCTAAATTTTAAATAGTTTTCTGATTATTTGTTCACATATTTATTTGTGAATAAGTTTTTGCTTATGTGAAATTCTTATTCTGTTTTTAACCCACTCTTCCAGTTATTTACCAGTTCAATTTTAATGTACTTACTATTAGTTCCAACATTTCCATTTTGGATATAAAGAGGCATTTACCACTAGACTGTATTGTAGTCCATGAAAAAATAATAATCTTGATAACACAAATTATACATTGTCATAGAACTCAATAAAATTAAAATCTTACCAATAAGACAATCAGATAAAACACAATTTTAAATTTTAAGAATTAAAAACTTTGTTTTAGATAATCCATGGGTCAACAAAAAAATCCTAAAGTTATTAATTCAGGTGTAGTGGTGCATACCTGTAATTTCAGTAGTTGGGAGGCTAAGGCAAGAGGACCAATTCATGGCCAATTCAGCAACTTAGTAAAATGTTCCACAACTTAGATCCTATTCAAAATACAAATAAAATAAGGCTGAGAGTCTAGCTCAGAGTGAGAATGCCTCTGGGTTTCAACTCCAGCACCACTGGCAAAATATAACAAGAATAATACGATAAATAAATGCTACAGAAAAAATTAATAAGTTCAATATGTATATTAAGAAAAAAGAATATATAAAATCAAGGTTTTATGATAAATGATCCTACATCAAGAAATAAGAACATAAACTAAACATAAAGTAAGTAGGAAATAATAAACAGTAATAGATGACTAGAACTTATAAATAGAAAGTTAATGAAATCATATTATTATTTATTCATGAATTAATTTATTATTTATTCATTCATTTATTTATTTATTTATTTATTTATTTTGGTACTGGAGATTTAACCCAGTGGTGTTCTACCTTTCAGCTAGACCTCACCCCTATATTATTTTAAAATGGGATCTCACTAAATTGCAGAGGGTGTCACTAAGTTGCTGAGGTTGGCCATGAACCTGTGATTCTACTGTTTTAGCCTCCCAAAGTACTTGGATTACAAGCATATGCCATCACACTGACTCTTTGTGATTTTTCTCATATACTTTTATTGATGCATTGTAACCATGTATTATGTTGAGGTTTAATGTTATAGAAACATACGTGGAGAGAGCGTCCTTTGTGTTTTCCCACAGATCTTGACCTGTTCCCTCTTCTTCCCCATTCACAATATTTAAATTGGCCTTGATAGCTTCATGAATGTACACAATATTGTTTGAACCAATTTGTTCATCAAGTTTTCTCCCTTTTTTACTTATTCTCCTACCCCAAATCCTTTTTTACTGCTCTAATGATATCTTTTCTCATTTATTTAAAGTTTGTTTTCCGGTTTCTATCTATCTTCCACATATGACAGACAAATATTATACTTTATTTTATGAGACTCACTAATATTGCTTCGCATAACAGTGAATTATTTTATTCTCATAAGATATAACTATTTACATTAAAACCATAAGAAATTTATTTAAAATATAAAACTACCACACCTAATATATAAAAGTACAAAAATTTCAGGTTAGAAGATTAGCCTTCTAAAACAATGATTTGCTTAGTGTACCAAAATAGGATATTAATAACATCACAATATATTTTAATGAAAATGTATAAGATTGGCATATGGACAGCTATAAAGCATTGCAAAGAAAAATTGATAAGAATAAAAATAAATGGAGAAAATGCATCATGTTAATGGATTGAAAAATTCAACACTGCTAAAAATGGCCTTTCTCTCCATATTAACCAGTAGAGATAACTCAATTCAATCACAATTTAAATCATATTTTTAAAAAATTGATAACTTATTTTAAAATTTATGTATTAGCAAGTAATTTGTAAAAATCTTTTAAAATAAACTAAGGTGTAAGAAGATACATGCAATTTTCTGAAGTCATCCCAATAATATCTAAAGCTATCATACTACTTAACAGTAAAATAATTATGATTTGAGAAAAATGTCAAAGATACTTGCTCATATTATTTTAATATTTGAGCTCTTAGCCAGTGCAGGAGGCAAGAAAAAATGAAATGAAATGCATAAAAGTTGAAAAGAATAAATAAGACTATTGCTTATGACATGCTTACATATGTAGAAAGTGTGATAAAAATTTTACTTGGGCTAAAGAACATTAATTTCTCATTGAAAAGAAAGACATCATTGGGTGTCATTATTCTCTCTGCCATAGTCATTCCTACAGCCTCCAAGGATTCCTTTTATCCTTATCCTACGATAATTAATCTGGATTGCCAAATTGATTGAACTGAGAGGGTGAGGTTTCTGGAGGTTTCTATAAGGGTATTTCTAGAGACCATTAACCTGTGAGAAAACAAACTGCAGCAGGAGATCTTCCCTGAAAATAAGGGGCACTGTCCAATAGGCTGTGGCTCATATGCAACAGGAGGCTGAAGAAAGAGGCAGCCATGTAGAGGAGAGCCTGCTTCTACTTGAGTGGGTGCATCAGTTGCTGATGCTATTGCCGGAGAACACTGGACTCCAGCTTTTTCACTCTTATTGTGTGGAGTCTCACCAATGGTTATCCAGGGATCTCTGGGGTCTGAAAACCTTGGACTGAGGATGTATCATTGCTTCCTCTCATTCTGAGGCTATAGCTTCTTGGTTGGAGCTGCTATTGGTTCTTCTCCCTCTCCAATATGTGGATAGTCATTGTGGGACTATCAAGCTTTTGGTCATGTACACCAATCTAATAAATCTCCTTTAATATTGATGCAAATACATATTATTTTGGCCCCATTCTTATAGACATCTATAAATTAGGCACACCACACAGTTTCTAAAATTCATACTTCATTACAACATCAATTCAGAGTCTAAAATTTCTTCTAAATTTGATCAGGTCACCAGTCCTATATCTCATCATGAAAATCATTTTATTCAGGTATATCCCATTTTAATGAAACTGTGGGTATAAGCTATTCTGGGGACTGACTTATGGGCCTGTGAAACTCAAGAAACAAGTTTACTGTGCCTACTCTATATTGATGGATCATGTATAGGATATCATTGGTAGCTGTTCTTTGTCAGAGAACCTACATGCCCTTGGGTCATAAAAATAATTTTTTCTTAAACTGCTTTATATAGCTTAAACTTAATATAGTTTAAATAATATCCAGATATATTAGGAAACTGTCTAAATATTTTGTATATAGAGCATGACAAGATGCCCTCCCTTCCTTCAAAAAAAATAGGAACAAAAATCAGTTGGTATATAGGCTTTAACCATGAAAAATACAAATTAAAAATGGCAAGCATGCCTCGTTTTATTTTTTTCAACATGCTTCCTAATATTTCTGTGACTCCATTAGAGTTTCTTATGCAATTTTAACTTCATTAATTGATTTATCGTGCAGTGCTGAAGAGTGAACACAGCTAGGATCTAACTTGTGCTAGGCAAGTGCTCTACCTCTGAGTTACAACCCCAGTTCCTCCATTGGGGTTTTATGTAGGGTGATAAGAAGATGAAGATGCAAAAGCTACAATTAATATGGTCACAATAAATATGAAGATGGTACTTACATAAATCTTGGTTTTAATCCTTTTGGAATTAGGTTTGATAAATTGCTGCCTCTATTCCCATGAGAGTTGTAGCAACAAGATCAATTCTTTTTTGGAAGACAAAGTGGTCATCATAACAGGCTCTGTCTTTGTTAATCTCTGAATTAAATACTGCAGCAATGCTAATAAACAATCCAAATTAGAGAGTAATGCCATATTAGATACCTTAGTATATAATACATTATATAATTACAACATATAAGATGTTATTATTTCTCCCATAATACTTTGGCAATATATAGTGTGCAATTTTATTTATAAAAACTTAGTTTATAACTAAGATTTAGCAGTGCCAAGTGTAATAAGTAAAACAAAACAAATAAAAAATAAACTTTGGCTTTTCTCCTCTGAATCTGAACTTCCTTATTTGATAAAGAATATCTGTCACTACTAGTACTATGAATATCGAAAGACTCTATCCTCAAAAACCCCTTTAGCATAAGATTTCAGAATTTTCCCTCCAGAGACCTGCATAATATGATTTCATTCTTCTCCACTGCCTGATCCTAAGAGGTTTCTTCCATTGTCCTCGGAGACTCTATTAACCAACCCCCGTGGAGCATCTGAGAAAATGTCTTTTTCTGTGATAGGAGGCTAACTTTAGAGATGCATAGAATTCACTATAACTATTTGCCCTGGGTCTTTACTGCTTTTAGCATTAGGCTGAGCTACACAGAGAAACACCAAGAGACAACCCATGGAATGTGTCTGGCAGAAATATGACTCATCCTTAATCCTGAGATCTTTCTGCTGCAGCATTAAGAAGCCATATACTCTCAATTCCTTTCCTGCCTCCATTCAAATCAGGTTTTCTCTCCCTGTTGAGTTTTACTGGTTCATTATTTATAAATGAAGATGCAATTTTCCAGTCTCCTGATATGAAATTTAAACATGGGAGGGAGATATGAGTAAATAAAAATTAAAATATATTGAGATTTGTCATTTGAAAGATCTACCTAATCTACTAGCCCATTACTGGTCAGGAAGAGAGTGCTATTGCATTGTTAGGACATTAGATGAAATTCTAATAAAGGCAATAAAACTAGTAGCTTCCATGTGTTTTAGTAAAAAGAGCTGCACTGCAGCAATTCCACTCCTGTTTGCTGAAAATCTGCCAAAAAGAACCTGAGTTCAGCTAAGGCTCTTGCAGAAATCTTTCTCCTAGGGATCAACAGGTTCACTCTGAATTCCCAAGCATTCTCTTTGCTATATTAATTTCCCTACTGATGCATTCATCTTTCTGACTTTTAAAACTAAGAGTCAAGTTGTACCAATGACAGATGCCTACTATAAGTAGCAGGAAAATTACTTAATGATTTTATTTTTAACAGGTTATCAGCTATCCTCTGATGATGGTGTATCAGCCTTCATTTCAATTTAAATAATTACACCCATAGCAGAACATGGAATATATTGATGATACCAGATTATTAGTGGTTTTTTCTAGATTATGCATAATCTATTTCATATCCAATAAACCTTCATTGTATGGTGCATTACCCTTACAAATATTTGATAGCAGATCCTCTCCTCTTGTCTATTGTGTCTTGATATGGAATAGTTCAGTTGAAAAAAATAGTAATACTTATAAACTTTAATAAACTTTCAAACACAAATATTAGTGTAGAAGTATAGACTTAAAATCCACTATGTAAATAGACAATTTCAGAGGGATAAAAACGATAAACACATATTGTGAGAAATAAACTACGGAATTTTTACCCTCTCTGCTAGAGATAACAGAGATAACTCTCTGCTGTAGAAAATGTATGACTTTCTAATAGAGCTGATTGACACCTTTTTTTAAATTCCTGTCCTAAATATTCAAGTTCTCCCCACAAATTATCTTAAGAATAGGAAAATATTGAAAAATATATACAATATTCTATTAATAAGTAGTTTTCCTTTTTCACCTTTCAAATATCATGGTGTGTGTGTCTCCTCTTTCAAGCATAAGGTAGTCTAATGGATAGAAATGTTTAACCACAATAGAAATCATCACTAAGTGAAATATTATTTCAAAACTCTGATATTGATAGTTAATATTAATATTGGATATTGAAACAAGATCAAATATATTTAATTGAAACTTTAGGGTTTTTTAGAAGAATTCTACCAAGCTTTGTGTGAATGTTGTAACTGCTTGACTTTTAAGAGATAATGTTACCAACAACTGTTAGACAAAAATACCAGTTTATCACTGAGAAGCCAAGAAATGATAGTTGAACATGTAGGAACAAATA
The DNA here is from genome assembly GCF_963383645.1 of Muscardinus avellanarius. Lineage (NCBI taxonomy): Eukaryota > Metazoa > Chordata > Mammalia > Rodentia > Gliridae > Muscardinus > Muscardinus avellanarius. Next base: position 28,989,752 of record NC_137801.1, on the reverse strand, counting down.
TTTTTACTGCTATGTTGTTATGAATTTGAGATTGATCAAGCTTACTTGGTAATGTGACAGTAGGGAAAATGTAAATGGGATGTCAGTTCCAATAGCAATTAACCAGAATGATTACAAATGTCTAAATGATGAGTCATTAAGTTGACATGTTTTTTTACTGCAACTTGACATAGAATCATGAAAAGTTTGTCCTGTGTTGACTCTGAACTTTAATAGAAGCTGCCAGAATAGATAGAAGCATGGCAATTCTGCTAACTTAGCAATCCTTGGCCTTAATGTCAAACCCATTGGCCATATCAGGTGTATTGCAGATCAAATGTGAAGACAACCATAAGTATGTTACTCTATTTCTGAAGAGCCAGAATAAATGGTTCATCTTTCAACCCTGTATTTTATGGATGAATTTTAAAATCCATTCATTTCCCCTAAAAAAAGGACATTTAAAAATATGGTCTGGAAATTGAATTGCCAACAGGAGAGGGTGAGTGCTCTTCTCTGCACCGGAATAACAAGGAATCATTAATATCAAAACATATTATGGAGCCGGGTGTGGTGGTGCATGCTTGTAATCCCAATACTTGGGAGGGTGAGACAGGAGGATTGCAGGTTTGTGGCCAGCTGCAGCAACTTAGTGAGACCCTGTTTCCAAATTTAAAAAAAAATGGAAAAAAAGCTGCAAAAACACATTCTAGTTGCATTTTAACCTAAGAGATGGATGATAAATTTTGTATAATGATTCAGATTTTAATTACACTAAATACATTTTTATAATTCTATGCAACAAATTAGTGATAGATCCTGGACTTGAACTCACGTTTCTTATTTTATTTTAGTACTCATAATTCTGAAAGTCTCTCCATAGTTTCAGTGGAAAGTTAGCTGAAAGAAGTAAACATTTTTGTGACTAAATCTTCATTCAAAAATTAGGTACCATGGTCAGAAAAGTATAACTTTTCTCAATCTTATTGTTATTTTTTTCTCAATATGAATCTTTATTCAGGCTTAATGTTTTCAACATAGTAGAGATGAGATTCATTTTGCTCTTAAAAATAAAGGCAATATTTGATATAATTTAACAATAATTTATGGGATACAAATTTTGGATTATCAGAGAAAATACTTAAAATTTGAAAGAAAATGCATGCCTAGCAGTAGCTTACAATTTCAGAGCACGATAAGTAGAAATGGATGTTTAAAATGGTGGAGACATGTATGTGAATAAATGTTAAAGTAAAAATAGAAAGTGGTGTTTCTTCAGATTGACTGAGATAAAATTGGTATTCATAACTGCCTGTAATTAATACAAATACTTTGGTGAGTTTGGATGTGTTTAGATATGTTACCATCACCATAACAAAGCACCCCCAAAAGTTTCCTGTGTCTTCTCATTGATTTTCTTTGTAATAAGAACACAAAACATAAGATACAAATATATATATATATTTAATGATTTTTAAAGTTAGATTTTTATAATTTATTGTTAAGAATAGGCAGTATATTGTAGAGCATATTTGGAATTACTCATCTTGTGTAACTGTAACTGTATATTCATTGAACTACAATTCTACATATCCTTTTCCTATATCACCCAAAAGCTATCATTCTTTTGCCAATTTTTATTATATCTGTTTATTTCAGATGCTTCATATAAGAGAAATCATGCAGTATTTACCCTTTGTGATAAGAATTTCACATAAAATGATACCCCCAAATTTATCCATACTGTCTCAAATAGTAGGAGTTCTTTAGATTTAAATTAAATGTATTTTATAACTCATTTCTTAAGGATGAATAATATACCATTGTATTATATATCACATTTTCTTTAGCCCTTCAGCTGCCCATGGGCATTTGAGTTGTAGTCCTATTGTGATTATTGTGAATAGTGGTAAAATTAGTGGTTGCAAATTTTTTAGATAATTACCCAAGATTGAAATTGCTAGATTTTATGGTAGTCTTGTCTTAATTTTCTGCATAACCTCCACTCTGTTTCCCATGTTAGCTGTACCAAGTTGTGCTCCTACCTGTAGAATACATGAGGTTCAAATTTTCACAAATTCACTTGCTATCTTTTGGGGTTTTATAAAAGCCATCCTAATAGGTATGAAGTAAGGTCTTATTGTGGTTATGATTTGCATTTTACTGATGCTTAGTAATGCTCATAAAACAGTGGTTTTTGCCGGGCATGGTGGCGCACGCTTGTAATCCCCGCACTTGGGAGTTGGAGACAGGAGGATCGTGCAGGTTCAAAGCCAGCCGCACAGGCTTAAGAGATCCTGTTTAAAAAAAAAAAAAAAAAAAAAAAAAAAATATATATATATATATATATATATATATATATATATATATATAAATAATAGGTCTGGGAGTGTAGCCTGGAGGTAGAAGGGCTTCCAGAAACTCCAGTACCACCAAAAAAAATAATAATAATAATAATAATAATAATAATAAACAGTGGTTTTAAGGATTGTTACTTAATATTAAAATACTTTAGAAAATGATGCATTTTTTATTTTAAAAAAGTAAAATTGTCATTAAGTGTAAATGGTTTAAAACTTTGTGCTTAGGGAGTGGTGAGTTGGCCCAGGCCAGCCTCCTCCCTCATGCCACTCCCTCATGCCACTCCCTCATGCCATTTTGGCATGGGGCTGTAACTATTTTCTGTATTTCTATCTTTTTAATAAATGTCTTTAAATCTTCAAAATAAATAAATAAATAAATAAAACTTTATGCTTATGTGTATATAAATAAAATCAAACTTTCTGTTTGCAATGACAAAGTTATAAGATAAAATATTTGCATTATTTTATCATTACAAATTTTTTAAAAATATAATAAATGTCACCTATATTAAAAATGTATTTACTTTTAAGTTCAAAAGAGTGAAAATACCCTCTTCAAGATTAAAGATCATATACTATTTTATATGAATATAGGCATATAATGTATTGCTAGAATAAAACCTGTTAAGTATAAGTTTAATTAAATTTAATTCCTTTATCCCCTTGTCTTTATATTTAAAATTCTAGAAAGCCTATGTAGATAACAGATCGATAAAAGTGGAGAGCATTTTGATATCACAATGGCATGCAATTATCTGAATCACTTAAGATTACATATCAAGCACTGTGTGAATTTGCAAACAATAAATATCCAATAAGTAGTTCATCTGAAAGCACATTCTTTTCATCAGCTGTGTAAAATTAAGAAAATTTAAAACATATGACTCGTACTCAGCTATTAAAGTTATTTTCCTTATTTATTGGACATGCATCCATATACTCATATCAGCTTTCCTAAAACTAATTATATATCAAATAATGGTATCTGTTACTCTTTCTCTTAGAAACCTAGAGATATGATGTTGAAATAAGCTGAAACAGCATGTATTACTTTTTTTTTAATACTTTTGTTGGTGAATTGTAACCCCACATCATAGGGTAGTTCATAGTGGTAGTGACATATGTGCACAAAACACTTGGCCAGCTTTCCTCTGGCTCCCTACCCACCATCCCTTCTCCCTACAGGACATTGACATTGACATTGGTATTATCACACAAACACATAATGTCAATGGAAGTGTTTCCTTTATTGATTATCCTACTCCCCATATTCTCCTAAACTCTATACAATTGGAAATATTTTAAAGTTTTCTAAGCAATATGATTGAATACTTTTACTAATATTACTTAATTTATATTGTAGAGAATCAATTATAAATCTAAAACCAAAGATATTCTCAAAAGATCAGTTTTCTGTAAGTGATGTAGCTATGTTTTGGATCCAGAGTTCAATAAACAATTTTAGACTGTATACTCCACAGAAAGTGAGTAGGATGCACATAAAAATGTCACTGATATAAAAAAGAAAACCAGGCTTCTGATGTAAAAGATACAAATATATAAAATTAGAGATAAAGAAATAAATTTATATAGAATTTAAGGTCAACAACAGCATCCATGAAAGGTGTATTAATAACTATATAAGTTTGTTAGATAGTAGTTGAAGACAGGACATTTCAACCAAAGCTAAACACAGAAAAAGTTTTAAATTATTTGTTAGAATATTATGGTTTTTTTTTAATTGAAAGTAAATGTTATGTATTTAATCTGTATTTGGTGCCCTCTCCCCCACCTCGCTTCCCTTCCCCCCTCCCGATACTTAATACCCAGGCTAACTTTGCTATATTCATACTTTTACACCTATTTGGAAGTAGCCGCTCATCAATCAAGTTCAGCCTCCTTCCTCTCTTAGTTTTCCATTCAAACTTTGCTGAGATTTCCTTTCCATTATCTGGAGTCCCTCTGGTATCCCCAATGCTCACTCATTTGGGCATATTAGAGGAAACATATGTCCCTTCTCTTTCTGTGTTTGGCTGATCTCACTTAACATAATGCTTTCCAGCCCTTTCCATCTTCTTATGAATGACGTGATTTTGTTCTTCTTTGTAGCTGAATAGAATTCCATTGTGTGTATTTCCCATAACTTTGTAAACCATTTATCTGTTGATGGGCATCTAGGTTGTTTCCAAATTTTGGCTATTACAAATTGAGCTGCTATGAACATAGGTATGCATATGTTGCTGTAGTTCTCTGTTTTCAACCCCTTTGGAAAAATACCCAGGAGTGGTAAAGCTGGATCGTATGGGGGATCTATTCCCAGTTTTCTAAGGAATCTCCACACAGATCTCCATAGTGGCTGAACTAGTTTGCACTCCCACCAACAATGTAAAAGAGTTCCTCTTTCCCCACATCCTCGCCAGCATTTATTATTGTTTGATTTCTTTATGCTTGCCAATCTGACTGGGGTGAGATGGAATCTCAGTGTAGTTTTGATTTGCATCTCCCTGATGGCTAATGATGAAGAACATCTTTTCATGAATCTATTGGCCATTTGTATCTCTTCTTTTGTAAGGTGTCTATTCATTTCACTTACCCATTTCTTGATTGGGTTGTTTGTTTTGCTAGTGTAGAGTCTTTTGAGCTCTTTGTATATTGTGTATATTAGCCCCCTATCAGAGTGGTGACTGGTAAAGATCTTCTCCCATTCTGTAGACTTCCTCTTTAGGTTCTTGATGGTTTCCTTTGATGAGAAGAAGCTTTTTAGTTTGATGCTATTCCACTTATTGATTCTTGCTTTAATTTCCTGAGCTTTGGAGATTTTGTTGAGAAAGTTACAGCCTGTGCCTATATGTTATACTGATGAGCCTATGTTTTCCTCTAATAACTTCACAGTCTCTGGTCTGATTTCTAAGTCTTTGATCGATCTCGAGTTGATTCCTGTGCATGGTGAGATATAGGGGTTTAGTTCCATCTCTCTACAAAGTAGTTGAACTTAATTTTCTTCAGCTACTGAGGGACACTGCGTCTCTCTGTCGCCATCTTTGATGCCTCTATGGTTTGGATTTAGAGTGTCCTACTGGGCCTCGGGAAAACAAGGATGCATATTGGATGTGGGGCCTGGTTGCCCAGGAGGTGTTTTTGGGAGGAGGGGTTCTGGTCTTGAGGATTATATATGGTACCTCTTTCCTTTGCTCTCTGCTTCTGGCCTCCAATGGTACCTCTTTCCTTTGCTCTCTGCTTCTGGCCTCCATGATGTGAGAGAAGAGACCCATGCATACCTCACCACAGACTGATCATCTGAAGTCTCTAGAACTGTGGGCAAATAAACCTTCCTTCCTCTAAGTTGTGATGGTCAGGTGTTATGGATTACATCAATGTGACTGCAGATTGAAACAGAGGGAAATAATCAGAATGGTTTATCTATAACAAAAAACTTGGTTATCTGGGTGAAAGATATGATTAGCAAGGTCTATTGCATCTTTCTTCAGGCTTTGGGTGTGCTTAAACACTCTCCAGTAGGAAAACACTAATCAGAGTGTAAACTTTGAGTGTAAACTTTAGAAGCACCTGGGAGTAATACCTTGGAAACAGTCTTGACCAAACCATTTTCTCAAAGACAATAGAGATTGTCTCCAGATGTTTGGCATTGGTGGTTAAATTTAGAATCTGGGTGATATTCATGTCATATAATATGCTAGACTACTATTATAAATATTTGTAAGTATGTAACATGTCTGAGCATGAAAGAAAACTTATACCACAGATGTTTGAGGAAATATATATTAAATGAATAAGGGAAAATATAAAGTAAGAAAGCAGAAGGTCCCGTGCAAAGATTAGGCTTGGACATTAGTTGTATCAGTAGTGATGCAAGGTGAGGGACAGGCATGGGAAAATCTTACTGGATGCATTATTAAGTGGGCTAGATGGGATATTGAGAGATGAGCAGAGTCAAGAGACACTTTAAGTTTCACATCTGAGTGACTATAAATAATAATGCCATTGTTGGAGGAGGAGGATTCTTAGGGGGTAATTAGGCTTCTTGTTTATGTGGTCTTCACTTTTCTACAGAATCTAATTTTTTTATTTATTATTTCTTTTCAAGTTATTTGCCAGAAAACAATTCATTTAATTATTCATACCTATTCCTATATGCCATTATTCATATTTCCCACTTGCTCTTTACGTTTCTGAGACAAAAAGTAGATAATCAACAAACGAATCTATTCATCTATATGTGATATTCCAAAACAAATCAGAGTATTGGATTGAAGATTATTTTCATCCTGTTGTATACATATTTTTAATATTCTGTATTTTTAATATTCTGTAAGTGTGAAAGTACATAGATATTGCCACTTGATTTTCTGGCTATAACTAAGAAACACATCTTTCATCATTCCTCCTAAATCTGCCACCACTTGATTTGGCCTTTCACTGACCTTAATTTCTCTCGAAGCAGGCTCTCGTGGAAATACTTCATGTCATGTTTCTCAAGGAAGGAGACAAGGGAGAAAAAGAGTACTTGTAATAAGGATTTAGTAAAGAACTAACTGACATTAAAATGATCTATTCACTTCAAAATCTAGATGATTGGCCAGAAAACTCAGAAAAAATATTATAAAGTAATATACAGGTTAATACAGGGAGAACAAAAATAGAATGATAAAGTCTCATTTTCATTCTTTAATTCCTTATTTTTTAACTCAAAGGAAAAGGTAAACTCTGAGCAAGGAAATATTATTCATAAGAATTCATTTTTTCAAAACCCAAGAGCAAATATGTTTAAGTTCAACTTTATAAATACCCCAAATTTATCAGTGCTTACCTGTAGCATCTTTAATTTGCTGTCTGAACACGTTTTGGCATTTTAGGAAAGTCTCTTTGAACATGCTGACTAAGCATCAATTTCATCCTGTTTCAGTATTTCTCAAGTGCTTCTGTTTTCACCCTGGAATACTCGACTGAGATATTAAAATGCAACCAGGCATAAAATATATTCATATAACTTGTGCATATTGTAAATGTATGTGATCATGAGAAAGAAAATGATGCCTATGTAAGAGTATTCAAGGAACTCATGTAGAAAAAAAACTTCAAAAATTTAGGATTATTAAATAACAAACAAAAACTTCCACCTGGAAGAACTTTCTTTCTTCCATCCTCCTCTTTTTACTTCATCCTTGTGCATATTTTAAAATCTGTATTTAGATATGACTATTAATATACTAGAGTTAATTCTGATTAATACTGATACTAATTTCAGGATTCTGAGTACAGTGGAGGAAGTAATATAACTTAATTCATCAAGATAGATCAATCCAGAAAAAAAGGGAAATACCTACAAATCACTGCTTAATAGCATGATAGAGCATACAGAACTAGGAGAACATTTAAAAAGGGTTGTTTTTAGCTGGGCATGGCAATGCATGTCTAAAATCCCAGTACTTGGGATTCTGAGACAGGAGGATTCCAAGTTCATGGCCAGCCTCAGCAACTAAGTGAGACCCTTCACCACTTAGTAAGATCCTGTTTCAAAATAAAAATTAAGAGGTCTGGGGGTGTATCTCAAAGGCTGAATGCACCTGTCTTTAATACCCAGTTCCCCTCCCTCTCTCACAGATACACACACACACACACACACACACACACACACACACGGTGTTTTAACATAAAAAAGTTTTTCACATCACTTTTTGCTTTGCATTACATGGCTTATCTATGAAAGAAATATCTGGAGATATAGAATCAGGCCTACACAAGCATTATGAGGAGTAAAACTGTGTCTTCAAAATTTGTTCTCATCCAGGCACAATGTGACTTAGAAATTAAACTTAGTGGCTGAAAGTAACAAGATTAATTTTAGAATCTATTGACTTGTATGACTGAGTTTCCTTCTCTATCTCCTGTTTGTAGTCATATACATAGTGCAAGCTCTCAGCTGCAAACAGATGAACTGATTGGAGAATCACAGACTGACATCAGATCCTAGGTGTTTTATGCTATACTTAGGCTTATATTTTTATTTTTCTTCATGCAGTTGTCAGTCAATGTGAGTCCTTCAAGATCTCCTAGTGATAACTATGAGATAACTATATTTGTGCAAATAACCAGGAAAAGGTTTTCTTGTATACAGAATTATCCTTCAGGAAAAAAACAAAGAAATTGCCTTACCTTGTATCTATCTTCATAAAGTTTCTTGTGTGTTGGGATTTTCCTCAACTGATTAAATTTTTTTTTGGTGGTACTGGGGTTTCTGGAAACCCTTCTATCTCTGGGTCACACTCCCACACCTATTTTTTATATATATTTTTTATTTGGAAACCGGGTCTCTTAAGCCAGTGAGGCTGGCTTTGAACCAGTGCGATCCTCCTGTCTCTGTCTCCCAAGTGTGGGGATTACAAGCATGTGCCACCATGCCCGGATCAACTGGTTAATTTTTAATAACACATTCCTGTCCATGTAAGTAGCAGTCCTTGCTACCCAATATGTATTCTTAGATTTCAATATCAACATCATGTCATAATTGATAGGAAACATAAACCTGGGACCTATTGAACAAGATTTGCATTTTAGTAAGAACCTCAGAGGGCTCATGTGCATTAAGTTTGAAAAGCACTGTCAATATTGCACCTGAATGCTTACAGAGGTTTTCTTTTTTCAAATTTTTTATTGGTGTATTGTAGTCAAATATCTAATGGGGTACAAGATGATAGAGGGATACATGCACACATCACTTATTGAGCCCTTTCCAATTTCCACCTTATTTCTCTTTCACCTTTCCTCATTTTCAGCTTACTGATTGACTTTGACATGTTTATGAATGTACAGCACGTATAATAAGGATAGTAAACTTTCCTCTTACTCCCTTCCATCCTCTTCAGTTAGGTCACCTTATTTGCTCAAATGTAGTTTCTCCTTCTTCCTCTAGAGTTCCTCCTATAACCTTTTTTCTCCCTAGCTTACATATAGTAGGGAGAACATCTGATTTTTTACTTTTTGTGACTGATTAATCTCAGCATAATGTTCTTCATTTTCATTCATTTACCCACAAATGATGTACTTTTGTTCTTTATGATTGAGTAAAATTCCATTGTGTAAATATCCCATAGTTTTGTAACCCATTTATCTTTTGATGGACATCTTGGCTGGTTCCATAGTTTGACAATTGTGAATTGTGTGGCTATGAACATAGATAAGCATGCATTAGTTTGGTAGTTTTGTTTCCATTCTTTTGGGTAGATACCCAGGAGTGGTATTACTGGATCATATGGTAAGTTTGTTCCCATTCTTCTGAGGATCCTTCATATTTTTTTCATAGTAGTTGCACTAATTTTGCAATCCCATCAACAATGTATTAGAATCCCCACTTCTCCATATTTTTGCCAGCATTTGTTGTTGTTTATGGGTTTTTTTGTGCTTTTATTGGTGCATTATAGTCTCACATTCACATAATTAATGTAAATCATATTGGCAATATCATGCATGCACACACTCTTGGTTCCTCCATCACATTTCCCTTCCTCATAATACAGAGTATCTAGATTGACGTTGGTATATATTTTTCTTTATACAGATAGTCTATGCCTCTGTGTTGAATGATTGCCATTCTAATTGGACTGAGGTGAAATTTCAGGGTAGTTTTGATTTGCATCTCTCATTGCTAATGTTGTTGAGCATTTTTTTATACATTTGTCGACCATTTGAATTTCTTCTTTTGTGAAGTGTCTATTTAGTTCACTTGCCCATTTTTTTGATTGGGTTATTTGTTTTCTTAGTGTTGAGTTTTTAAAAAATCAATCCATGTAATACATCACATAAACAGAACCAAGACAAATATCACGTGATTATTTCAATAGATGCTAGGAAAGCATTTAACAAAATCCAATGTTCTTTTATGTTAAAAGCACTTCAGAGAACCAGAATAGAAGGAACATACCTCAACATCATAAAGGAAATATACAATAGGCCCAGAGCTAACATCATATTAAGTGGGAAAACCTGTTAGAATTCCCCCTAAAAACATTAACAAGACAAGGATATTCATTATCACCACTTCTTTTCAATATGGTACTTGAGACTCTAGCCAGAGCAATAAAACAAGAAAAGGAAATCAAAGGAATGCAAATAGGAAAGAATAATTAGAACTTTCACTATTTGCATATGGTATACTCTACTTAGAAGACCCAAGAAACTCAACCAAAAGGCTTATGGAACTGATCAACAAATTCAGCAAAGTGTCTGGATACAAAATCAATATTAAAAAATCAGAAGCTTTTCTGTATATCAACCATAAATTCACTGAAAAATCCAAAAAACACTTCTACTCAGGATTTCCCACAAAAAAATACTTAGGAATAAACTTAACCAAGGATATTAAAGTCCTCTACAAAAATTATTTTAAAAATTGAAAAAAGAAATCAAGGAAGACCTTAGAAGTTGGAAAGATCTTCCATAATCATGGATAGGCAAAATAAATATCATCAAAATGGCCATACTTCCAAAAGTAATCTCAGATTCAATGAAATACCCATTAAATAACCAAGGCCATTCCTCACAGACATAGAAAAATCATTCCTTAAATTCATTTGAAACAACAACATCAAAAACCCAGAATAGCCAGAGTAGTTCTCAACAACAAAAATAATAGCGGTTTTCTAAATCAAGAAGGAGGCAAAAAAATTAACATGTAGAATCTAGAGGAAAACACACCAAGTGTTTTATGTTTGTATCACTTTGAACTTCACTATGATGCATAATTATAATACACCAATAAAAGTGTAAAACAGTAGCGGATATTGAGTTATTTTTGTTCTTAATATTATAGCCTCATAAATGAAAACCTTAGTGTACATATGGAGAGTTGAATAACTTTATCTTAAACAAGGGTATGTATTAGCCAAAGTAAAATCTTGATGATAAAGGAAAACTCACACCCTTGTTCAACATAGTAGAATATGTGTAAAAGCTAAAACTGATAGAAGGTATGGGGATTTCAAATTGCCAAGTGAAGAGGAATACTGATGTAGCTCCATCCAACTGGAGCCCTCTAAGAATACAGTACTAGCATTGGCAGACTTTCAGATTTTTCAACATATGGAAATAAATATATTCATGAAAAAATTATTCAAGTGTATTAAAATCTAATTAAATTTTATTTTAAAAAGGAAAAGAAAGCCTATTCAATAATTTGTGGAATAATTACCACTAATCCGATATTCAGATTGCCTTTCATGGTATCTTTCAGTATCTTTCAGGATCTTCAGTATCACCAAGATAAAGACCAAAGAAATAAATGCTTATTTGAAAATCCACACTATGTAACAAATATTTTCTATTGTGCATATTTTTGAGTGTCTCAAATTAGCACCTCAACCTAGTCTGAGAAAACCTAACTTAAAGTCTTTGATGTCAATAAGCTTCATATTGACCTTTGCAGTAACTTTTTTTTTTTTTTTTTTTTGCTGGTGTGGGTATGGAACCCAGGAGCATTTGACCTCGAGATACATGCCCTGCCCAATTTATTTTTTATTCTTTTTTTTTTCCTTTTTTGGTGGTACTGGGGTTCCTGGAAACCCTTCTACCTCTGGGCTACACTCACAGACCTATTATTTTATAGTTTTTTTTGGAAACAGGGTCTCTTAAACCAGCGTGATCCTCCTGTCTCCGTCTCCCAAGTGCAGGGATTATAAGCGTGCGCTGCCACGCCTGGCTAAACACTCATGTTTCTATGAAACTTTTTAAATGAGAGTATTTAAGAATAACATTTATTGAGAGCTGTTTAAATGAGAGTATTTAAGAATAACATTTATTGAGAGCTGACTATATGTCAGTCATTTCTTTAAAATGTTATGAACCTAATCTTCAAAACAATAATAGGAAATAGTACTATTTCTGTTTTACATGTAGTGATAGCAAACAAACAAATGATAAAATAGGTGAAGGAAATATTTCTTCCCACTTACTGCCATCAACTGAGGCCTCAGAGCATAAGGTTGGTTTCTCTGTTTCTTTGTGTGTGTGTGTGTGTGTGTGTGTGTGTGTGTGTGTGTGTGTGTGTGTAAGGGGTAGTAAGAGTGCTGAGAATCCAGGGACATTTTACCTCTGAACTATACCTTGTATATCTGTCTGCTCGCTCTTTCTCTCTCTCTCTCTCTCTCTCTCTCTCTCTCTCTCTCTCTTTCTCTCTTTTTCTTTCTTTTCTTTTCTTTTTTCTTTCTTTCCTTCTTTCTTTCCTTCCTTCTTTTTCTTTTTTCTTCTTCATTTCTTTCTTTCTTTATTTCTTTTTTTTGTCTTAAACAGAATTTCAGCCGGGCGTGGTGGCGCACGCTCGTAATCCCAGCATTCAGGAGGCTGAGACCAGTGGATCGCAGTTGGCCAACAGCCTCAGCTACTAAGTGAGGCCCTCTGCAACTCAGTGAGACCGCAAACAAAACAAAACAAAACAAAATAGGGTTTCACTGAGAGTCTGCTTACATTGATGAAACTGGTCTGGAACCTGTGATACTCCTGTCTCAACCTCCCAAGTACCACAACTACAGTTGTACACCACAGTGCCTGACACATATTTGTTTTCTAACTTCCAGAAGCCACCTTGTCACTTGGCCAACCACAACATAAAACCTACATCAAAACAAATATCTTAACTGCTAGCTCACTGGCTTTTCTCTCTTATCTCCTATCTTCCAATCAACACTTCTTTTGTTTCTTCCTATTCTTTTATTTTGTGTACATTTTCTCTGATGACTTAACTTAGAAACAACCATAATTTTTATAAATTTAATTTTATTATGAACATGTAATGTAAAATGGGCATTTTGTAGTTGTATTTTTGTATATGAGTGTAATATTGGGGATTGAATCCAGAGGCATTCTGAGCTATACCCTTAGCCCTATGTTATTTTTTTATTTGGAAACATGTCATCAATAATTTGCTGAGGCTGGTTGTGAACCTGTGTTCCTCCTGTCTCAGCCTCCCAAGTCCTGGGATTACTTCCATACACTACTATTCATGGTTTTAGTTGTATTTTTTAAATGATTGATTGATTGAATAAATAAGTGAATAAGTTTACATAAAGCTCTCTGTGAAGAAACTTTTGACAATGAGAAACTTTATAAACTTTTGCAATAAGGGTGAACTAAAAAATATAAAAGTAACTGAATATGAATTCAATGGAAAGATTAAGTGTTTTAAAAAGTAAATTTTGATCTCATAAGATAGTTCCATAGACTAGGGATAAAAAATTGATAATCACTTCAAAGAATATATTGACAAGCAAAGTCCTAAGTGGCATGGATCCAGAAAAATCATGGAAGGGATAGAAGAGAAATTAGGATTGAAAGTAGCAGTATATGAGGAGAAGTACAATAGGAGTGTCCAAATATTTGGAAATTCTAAGATACATCAACTAGGTCACATAATTACTCATAATAAAAACCAACAATGACTAATTTAAGAAAAAGGAATTTAATAAACTTGTACCATGTAGCTAAAGGAATTACTTGAGTTCTGCAAATCTGGGTTAAGGATATGCAGGGAAATATATTACAAAAGATACTGTAGTAGAATTGGTTCAGTGGAGATAACCTTGTTTCCAAATATCACCAACTGTTATTTATCAAAAAGTTTGAATTATATTTGATGGGTCAATGTAGTACTGCTAAAAATTCACCAAGAACTCATGTTTTTTTCTCTTTTTGTTTGTGCTACTGGGAATTGAACACAGAAGCATTCTACCTTTGAGCTATACCCTCAGTTCTATTTTATTTTTAATTTTTAAAACTGGTTCTCACTAAATTGCTTAGGTTTTTGTTAAATTGCTGAGGCTAGCCTCGAACCTGTGATCCTCCTGTCTTAGGCTCTTAAGTACTGGGATTACAGTCTGGTACCACTGTACCTAGCTCTTCTCAAATTTTGATTCACCATGGAGAGAGTTTTTTGTGGGTCCCTCAGTCCTAGGATGTGCTCATTTGTCAAATTCAGTAGCATATGCCCAGAATATAGGGTTCTCTGTGATGTGTGTTACTCATTCCAGGTAAACTCTGAGGGTATTTAGTTATGAAATAAAGATGGACACTCCTGGAGTTCTAGTTATTAATACATGAGAAAGCAAGCATAAGTACTTTATGATATATTTATAAAATATCCTTTTTAATATGTTGGGAAATTTTTCTTTTGAAATAATAAATATAACACATCATAATCTCACATTTCTTATTTCTTCAGTATTATAACTGAAGAAATAGTCAGTGAAGTAAGGTAACTAAAAATAACCTAAAGATTCAGTAGAAAAAATACAACCATTTGTTACTTGCAGATTGATTGTAGTACATATAAAATCTTGAATCAACAGAAAAACAGTAGAATAATGTCGCAGACCGGCTCAGTCCTGTTGGGGCACGAGTCCACTCGCGGTCGAAAACCTCAGCAAAGATGGGGAAGGATTAGAGTGAGGTACTGCAGCCTCTTATCTGCAGCGATTCTTTCCCTTCTAGGAACTAAGAGTTCCTAGTGACGGCGCTCTCTAGAAAGAATCTGACATGGACAAAGGCTTCTTGAGCCAATGACTCTTTATTACAAGAACCCCGAAAAATTTATACCCTTCACCAGTAAAGTTAATAATAAGAGAAAAGGAAGTGAATGCAATCACTGTGAAACAATAGTGAATGACATGTAAACAAAGGTAAAAAAAACTAGTCCGGTTTTCAGCTGGCTTTTGCCTTTCAAGAGATTAACTCCGGACCTTCTCCCCAATCTTGCAGACAAGCAGTTCCAAAGGGCAATCTTCCAAAATAAACGGGCACGCCCAAGGCTTGGAGGCTTCTCGGGGAATCTTCTTTAATTTTCTTGGAACTTTCCATCTTTTGTGCTCAGTCCATATAGCAAGTGTGGGGAGATGTGGTGATTCAGGTGGATGTGATAGAGTTTCTTCAGGTGTTGACATCTTACCTTCTAAATCTGAAAGCTTAAGCAAACTCACAACACAGTTTGGCAGACAAAACACCACAAACAACACTATGAAGTTCTTGGATTTAGTTGTCAGATGTATTTCCTTAACTGCTGAACACTCTTCTTTAGACAACAAGTCTGTTAAAAGCCTATTCATCTTTAATAATCCATTTCCCTGTCACAAACCCTCTGCAACCTGCTTCTAACCTTCTAATTCCTTTCTTTCCCAGTTGGGACGTTCTTATGATAAGCTCTTCCTCATGCAAAAATGCTTTTCTTACTCTTATGGTATTTCCTTTCCTTCATACATATATATTTAGAACATCTGTCCTTTATTTTGTCATATTCATTCCTAACCATGCGGCCAGTCTCTCTGTCTCCGGGAATGCTCATACTGGGCGTAAAAGTCAACAATCTTTTTTCTTTGGTTCTATTGTATTTGGGCAACTAAGTTGTTCATCAACTAAATTGCTTTGAAGTCACACACAGTTTTATCTTCTCTGTCTCTAGGCAGGATCTCAAGGATAAACAGAGTTACCTTAAACTGAGCTACCGGTTACCGGAGTTAATGGCTTAACCTAAGTTAGCGATAGGAGTGAGGGTCGGAGACCATTTGTAATTGCTGCAGCTGGAATGCTTATCACAGCATCTGAGTTCTGGCCAGTTTTTTCATTACTATTGAGCAGAGTCAAGAGCGTTTAGACAAATTATTAGAGAATTTATTTCCACGGACTCAATTTCTTTCATAGTCCTGATCTCACATCACCGGAGCAATTCGTATAGAGAGTTAAAAGAATACTAGAAGAATAATAGTTATGCAAGAATATCTAAAAGTGGAAAATGCTTTTGGCCAGCGACCACACCTTCTCTCGGGGCTTATTTCTCACTTTGAGATTCTGCCTACGAACTGCAATAATGCAGATGCCGAGAGGGCGTGGCTTTTGCTGGTATTGCAGAATAATAAAAACAATTTCTCAAATTTATTCCACACATATAAGTACATAGAAATCATTGATTTTTAATATTACCCATCAGAAAAATAATAAAAAATATTAAGTCACCAAAATAATGAACTGTAAATAAATAAACAAACCTAAAGTATTCACTAAATATGTTTTTGTGTGTGGGAGGGGGGATGCCAGGCCCAGGCACATGCTCAGCAAGTGCTCAGTCACTGAGCTACAACCCTAGACTTTGCACACAAATTTTATGACAAACATACGTAAAAGAGGAGATGTATTCTGATTCTAAGTTGCATGCACTGAGACTCTGAATATCAACTGCATGCAAACTAAGCCATATATTAAATAAAATGCCATCAAATTTCCAATAAAATATTTAAAAGTGTTCTAAAATGTATATCGAATGCAAATAATTAAGAGAGATTAAACAATGTTTAAGGACAAGAAAAAAGTTGAAATATTTTTACTATCAGCCATCAATATTTATTATAAGTATTTTCATTAAAACAAAGCACAATTGTACATAAATAGTCAAATAATTCACTCTAACATAACAATCCAGGAAAATATTTATACATATGTAGACATCATATATGCCAGTTGAAATTTCATTTACTCAATGCGAGAAGTCCACTCCAGTTAAAACCCTACAATTTCCTATTCAGATAAGTAATGTACAATGATGGTTATGGTGATTTATTTATATAAGAGCCACATGAAAACTTTTCAAGCTATAAAGAGCAGACATATTATGTAAAATGTGCTATCTTAATGCAATGCAATACTATTTAACAATAAAAATCAATTAACTATAGCCTCAAGAATCAAAATATATTAAACTAAAAAGTATGACATTGAAAAAATAAATTTTAAAGAGTACATATATAGCTATAAAGTTAATAAATAGGCTAATTATTTTAAAATCTGTTCACATTTTTCACTTATAGCGAAAATATAATCATGAAGAAGGTCACAGAGATTTAAGTTACTGGCCATATGATTATTAATTTTATGTGTAATCTTGAGTGGACTATGGAGTTCCTTGATATTTGGTCAAACATTTTTCTGAATGTGTGTGTGTGTGTGTGTGTGTGTGTGTGTGTGTGTGTTTTGAAATGAGAGTAGCATTTTTAAAGTTTTTACATATACTTTGATTACTACATTGTGATTATACAACATAAAGAGGTTTAGTATAATAAAATATACATGCATACAACACTTGGTGCAACAGATTAAGTAAGGCAGGCTGCATGCCCTAATGTGGGTAGGTCTCATTTTATTAGTTGAAGGCCTGAGTAGAGGAACTGACCTCCCAGAGTAAGAAGGAACTACTTCTACCTGGATGTCTTCAATCCAGGACAGAGGTTATTATTTTTTCTGTCTTTAGACTCAAACTCATAGTGTCTCTTTCTGGATCTTGAGTCATATGTATGTATACATATGCATTTCTGTGTACATACAAATAACCAAACAATAATAAAATATAGCTAGAATTTTTATTATGTATTCATAATTAAGTGCATTTTATTAAATTGTACATTTTATTACAATTTAAATGTTAAAAATGAGATATCTGGCCAGACAATTTTAAAATCTATAAGAAAGCACCATAAAATGCTTTAATATTTTATAAAAATGCAGACTTTAAACATCTGTGTTATTTCACTCATGTGTTGATGTTACAGAAGGCAAAGTCAATGTAATATACATTTTTAGTCACCCATGCAGTTAGTTTTGTAATTTAGTATTTTTTGGAAAAAAAGTAATAATCTGGAAGGTCATAAGACATATGCCAGGTCACAAAGAAATCATTTAATAATTTGAAGCATTTGATTTTCAGTCTGTTTCTTCATCTCTCCTGTGAAACAAGAAACAATGCAACTGACACACATTTAGCTGTTCTTGAAACTTCCCGTGAATTTCCATATTCAAGTGAAACATGAGGACCTCATTTACTCATCTCACATGTCTGCACTAACTGCACAACTCTCACTTCTGAGGCACAGAGATGAAAGCAATGGCATCTGTCATGTTCCTAAGACTGGCGTTTCTATCTGACACCAATATTAATTCAGTATTCCATTGGTAACTCTAATACAATATTTAAGAGTCATATGAAGTAAATAACTGAAACTGAAACATTGAATTTGTGACCAATCTTGATGGTTCTAGAATGCTTTGAAAATAGGATGGAAACCATATACTTCTTTGTAAAGATGTACTACATGTAGAAAGCTGTAAGGAGTTTAGAGATGGCACTGAAGCTACTTTAATAATGGGAGGGTTCTTCTGCCCTCTAAGCTTTCTTGACATGTGGTGGATTTACCACCCAAGCTATATTTATTCAGTCAAGGATTATGCCAGAGATATGTTTTCATTTTACCTTATCTTAAGCTAAATTTAACTGAGCCTTTTGATAGATTTCTATTTCCATTTCTCATCCATGTTTGAATATAAGAAAAAATATTTGGCTTGAGAAAAAGATATACACCTATTAAAGTTTTATGAGAAGTAAAACAAACTACCCAAATTCCTGAGGATTAAAAAATAGAAATAAGAAGTAAATACTGATTAAAATGTCATATGATAATTGAAAGTTTAACTTCTGAGGAACAGTTTCACTTAAACTCCAGCTATTTCTATATAAAATATATGGCAGATTGTGTGAGAGACTCTAGCAGAAAAATGAATATAGAGAATCCATAAGTTTACCTCTAGAGAAAGAGTGAAACCTACTTCTCTGCTTATGTTTCTTGTGTTGTTTTTTTGTGGAACATATAATAAATAAGTCATATATAAAAATTTGGAAGAATGAAAGAATGACCTATAAGGGCAAAATCCTAATGATTGGGAGAATCCTATCTCTTCTGTCTCATGGAATAGATTGAGAAGTATTGGGATTAGATCTATAAAAGTTTTATAAAATTTAGCTAGGAAGCACGGCATGGTAGCACATGCTTGTGATCTCTGGGTTTAGGAGGTGGATATGGGAGGATCGCACAGGTTCGAAGCCAGCCGCGCTGGCTTAAGAGACCCTGTTTTCAAATAAAAATATGAAATAGGCCTGGGAGTGTAGCCCGGAGGTAGAAGGGTTTCCAGGAACCACAGTACCAAAAAAAAAAAAAAATCAGCTGAAAAATCATCTGGACCTTGGCTTTTCTTTGATGGTAGGCTATTTATTGCTTTTTCAATCTCTTTGATTGCTACTGGTCAGTTTACATTTTCTATATCTTCTTTATTTAATTTAGGAAGGCTGTGTGTGTCTAGAAATTGTCAATTTATTCTAGGCTTTCTATTTTGTGGGAGTATATTTTTTCAAAGTACATTCTATTAATCCTCTGGATTCCCATGCTGTCTGTTGTGAGATCACCTCTTTAGTCTCTTACTTAGTAACTTGGGTTGATTCTTTTAGTTAGGTTAGCTATGGCTTATGGTGTTCTTTAGGTCTGAGACATCTTTGCTGATTTTGTCTGGAAGTTTGAAGTAGTGATATTAGAAGAGTGTTGAGTCTGCCAGTATTACTGTATTGGGATCTATGTTAGACTTATTGTCATGAAGAGTTGGTTTTATAAAAGAGGTTGTGCCTATATTTGGAGAATAAAGATTGACTATTATTATCTTATTGTTGGATTGTTCCTTTTACAAATAAAATTGACCTGCTTTCTCTCTTTTGATAAGGTTAAACTGAAAGTATATTTTATCTGATATGAGTTATTACCTTTGCTAGTTTTCAAGTTCTATTTGTATTAATTATCTTGTTCCAGCCCTAAACCTTTAGTTTGTGAGAATCTTCTTGTAAAGTGCATTTCTTGCAGATAGCATATAGATGGATTATAATTTTTAATACATTTTGCCACTTTATAGTTATATTTATATGTAATACTGAATTATAAATGATTATATCTTTACATAAATAATAATATTAAATAAATAATAATTTATGTTACTAAGGTATTAAAAATTATTGCATGCATTCTGTAAGTAAACATATTAGATCTGTTAATTGGGAGTTGAGTTGAGGGCATTGATATTCAGCATAAGTATTCTTTTTTTTTTTTTTGGTGGTACTGGGGGTGGAACCCAGAGGCTTTCTACTTCTGGGCTATACTCCCAGACCTTTTTTATATTTTATTTGGAAACAGGGTCTCACTAAGTTGCTGAAAGCCTCACTAAGTAGCTGAGGCTGTCTTTGAACTTGTGTGACCCCCCTGTCTCAGCCTCCCAAGCACAGGGATTACAAGCATGCACCACCACACCCGGCAGTGTAATTATTGAAAGAACATGTGACATAGCTATACCACTCCTGAGAATCTACCCAAAGGAATTGAAACCAGACTACCATAGTAATGTATATATACCTATGTTAAAGCTACACAATTCAGAATTGCCAAACTATGGAACCAGCTAAGATATACATTAACAGATGTATAGATTATAAAATTATGGAATATATACACAATGAAATTCTACTCATTCATAAATAATGTCATTTTCAGAAAAATGGAATAAACTGTAGAACATCATGCTAAGTGAGATTAGTCAGTCAAAAAATGTGAAAGTTCAGATGTTCTCTCTTGTATGCAGTAACTAGGGAAAAAAAAGAGACACCGGAGGGACCCCAACAAAGGAGAAGCCTTAGTAGAGGGAAGGAGGGGATTTAATTCTGGGTGGTGAGGGGGGAGAAAATTGAGGAGGGAAACTTTTCAGTGAACATGATGTACGTACACATAATTATCAAAGCCAATCACTGTGTGAAGAACAAGAAAGTGGGGAGAAAGAGGGAATGGGAGTGGGGCCCAGGGGAGGGCTCAATGAGTGCCATGTTCATGTATGTCTCTATCATCCTGAACTCCATCAAGATGTATGATTATAATGCACTCATAAAATAATCCTAATACTAACAATAATAATAACAACAATAATAATAAAAAGAAAAATCCTTTTGATTGTTACTAATTTTTTGGTACTGGGGATTGAACTGATTACTGTGTATATTATTCAGGGTTAACTATAGAAACAGAACCAATAGGATTTATATATGTACAGTGAAAGGTTAATTATAAGGAATTGGTTCACACAACTATGGAGGTTAACAAGTCCCAAGAGTTTCAGTTATCAGCCTAGAGACACACAAATGTACATAGAGACATATAATTGAAGATAAATGTGTTTAAAAAAATATGTAAGTTCATTTGTATATGCATATATACATAAATGTGTATTAATGCTTATATTGATATATAAAACTAAATTATAAATTATAATGTCCTTCCATAAATATTAATAATATCAAATAAATAATTTTTGGTAATGAGGTATTAAAATTATTCCATGCATTCTGTAAGTAAACATGTTAGGTATTTATTAAAAAATGGTGCCAAGTTTTATGAGAGACAATAATGTATCCTCAAATGATTTATATTAAATAAAATGCACTTTATTTTGAATCTATATGGATAAATTATTTTCTAGTACTTTAATAAAATAATATCAGTGCTTCTGATTAACTATATTTACATATATAATTTTTCTTATTTAAATGCAGATATTTTCAGAAGTGGTAATCATATATATATTAGGAAATAAAATATATAAGGATATATAATTTTTGTAGTACTGGAGATGTGACGTAGAGGCATTCTAAGTCCAAGATACACCCCCAGCCCTATTTTTTTTCTTTATTTTGAAACAAAATATCACTAAGTAGCTGAGGCTGGCTATGAACCCCCATCCTCCTGTATCAGCCTCCCAAGTATTGGGATTACATGCATGTGCCACCATGCCCAGCAGGATATAGAATATTAAACTGTAAATAAACTTTACTTTCTGCAAAGGAAAGTTTAAATAATAAATACACAAATAAAAATATAAGTATTTTAAATGACATATATGGAAAATAAGTTATCTAAATTCTGAGAAATAAATTCAGTGTATAACTGAGCAACTGTTATTGTAATGTGTGAACATTTTTCTAACTTTGATATCTTTTTTAATATTTATTGGTCATAAGCCAATATTCTTTTAAATAAATACTGATTGTTGAGTTTAATAAGTTCTATAGGTATTCTAACACTGGAAAGTATGTTAAAGCACATTTGTTGAAGTTTACAACTTTTTGTCATATTTTCTTCCTCTTTAAGGTGTTCAATTTTTCAACTATGGACTTCTTTAGAAGAATCTCTTCAGTTTAGTTTGTTCTTGATTTCACTATATGCTCTCCAGCAAAGTCCTTCTCAGATGCTTTATTCATAGTCTGTTCACATGCATGTGTGTGACTTCTGATAATAGATGAAAATAGCACATCCCATTCCCAAGGATAAATTGTTTCTTAGACATGATCACAATCTTACTAAAGTGGGGAAATGTTAATCATTGTTTAGGTTGCTTCTGGAAAGTGAGGAAGAAAGTAGGATGTAATAATGGCATCTGGGCCCTGGTTACACCTGACATCGAACAAGGTAGTAATTGACTTCTCTACTTATAGTTCCCAATGTTTCAGAGATTTAACCACTAACATTCCACATCCACAATGGAGATTGCTTAGCCAAACCAAACTTTCCCCAGGTCCCCACGTGTAGCAACTGAGTATCAGCCTTAATATTCAGAGAAAGTGTTTAAAATATATACTGACATTTAGGATTAAATAAAGAAAGCCAAGAAACACCCAATAGCTATATATCTTAAATAATAACCATTTAACTCATGTGCAAACAAAGTTGACATCAGTAGTTTTCATCTTATTCTAAACTTTTATCCTGGCTCTATTTGGAAATTGGTTGGTATTTTTTACATAAAACTTCTCTGATTCATGGTGTGACATCCTTAAAACTATTCTCTAAAAAATGTAATTTTGCTTTGCCTCATTATAATTTTATCAGTTAGAATTACCTCTAAATTATTTTTACTATTTCCAAAATTAAAATGCAACCTTAAATGTTAAAATTTCAACTATTTTACACATAAAAGGATGCTGGACCCTCCAAATCTCTAATGAAATCGTTCCATACAATGGTATCATGATATTGCTAGAAGATAGGATATTGCTAGAATGAGACTACAACTTTTAGAAATGTATACTTTTTAATGTGTTTTAAAGTAGTTTTATTACTTGGTAATGACAACTAATATAAATAAGGAATCATAAGTTAAATTACTCTCATATTGCTAGTGATAATGAAAATAACTTTCTGTCTTAAAAGATGTTCAATTTTCCTAAATGTGAATTGCTGAGATTTGATCTAGATTTATTTTATGTTTGCTATTTTACTTTTATTTTGGAACAGAAGCTTTAAAACATACAAGATTTCAAAGGACATGTTATAAAAAAGTATTTAAGAATTTTAACAGCATTATGACTAATTAAAGCCTTTTAAAATCTTATAATGAAAACAGTTCTTAAAGAATTTAGCTTTTTCAAAATTTATCAGTAATAGTTTTTAAAAAGGTTTATTTCTGAAACTTTTGCAATATTGGGAAATAACTCTCAGTCCAAGTGTGTTAACATATTGGCAGAAAGAGGCCCAATACAATCAATGATATAAAATTATAGTATCACATTTAAAAGTAAATATATACACTTCAAGTCAGAAGTAAATGACCCCCAGATCAAGAGTGAGTTCTCAAGGTAGCATTTCAGATATACTAAGGAGGGGCATTCCAACACACATTCAAGGGACATCCTCAGCTGGGTTCCACAGTGAAATCCTTGCTGTATTACTGACCTTTGGAACATGGAGCTAAACAACTCACTTTAGTGGAAAGCATACACAAATAATTGGTGCACTGATAGCTTTAACAGAAATGTTTAGGTGCGTGTATGACCCTTTTTTTTTTTATCAAACCTGTGCCAAAGCCACAGGTTTATTCCTTTTAGAATAATCGCTTATGAACAACTTCATTGACTCCAGGTTTGCAGATTTATGAAAAGCCCATTTGATGACAATCCATGGTTTTAACCCAGTAAATCTGATTCTGAGTTAGTCCCAATGACCTACTCCTTTCATCCACATAGACTTGTATATTTTTTACCAAATTTCAGTGATAATCTTTAATTTCAATATTATGGATTCTTCATCATTCTTTACACCTATAAAAATTCTATCAGCCAACTTAAATTGTATTGTTATTACTTTAAAAGTGTCTATATAAAGGAGAACTTATAATTATATCTCTAATATAGATAATATATAAGTCTAGTATAAATTATATAATGTTATATTTTAATATTATGATACAATATAATATATAAAATAGCAATAAAATCTAACAGCTATATTATATATGTAATATATATAATATATATGAATATATATATATATATATATATATATATATATATATATTCTTAAAATATGTCCAAGTTGGCGGTCAATTCCAAATCAATTTAATATTTTATCAGGCAGTCATTTTTCCTAAAAATGTTAATTTATTTTTTGAAATATTATACATGTCTAGTCATCTCTAAAAATGAAACATTTTTGCAACTGAAAAATGAAAGCAATGTGTGGGGACTTTTTGTATAAAAGAAGGATATTGGTATGATTTTATGAGCTTGTACTTCTTTTTTGAATTCAACTTATTATTCTATAAACATTTCAGTCTTTCAAAATGATAAGCATCTTTGAAAGAAGAAAATCTATTACATGGTTTTACTGACTAATTATTCATGAAAAACTAATCCAGAATGCTCAAAAAAATTTGTGCAAAATGCAAGTAAAATATTTTCATAAATACCAATTACATTGTTATAATAGTGATGAATTAATAGATTAAACTGATAAATTTAAGTTATCTTTGTCTAAAGCAGGATTTCATAATCTTTATTTGAAGTCAGTAAGTAGTCCCTCTAGGGAGTAGTGAATGGCTTGAGGAATCTTGGAATACATAAATTTACATACACATATTTGCACATAAATGTACATGTCTCTTTTCCATTAAAGGACTTCACTAGAATTCATATATATATTTGATCCAGAATGAATTAAGAAGAATATAATCTGTTTTAAACTTGGCTGTAATGTGATATTTCCACTATAGATGTGTTGGGCTAGAAAATACCTTTTTTAAAGTTCTTGCTCTATTTTCTTTAGAGTTGAAATAACCATATTTCCTTGTTCATCCAAAGCATCTCCAATTAAACACGAGTGCCTTCTTAATAAGTGGTTCAGTTTGTATGAAGGATCACATGGTTATTCTTTCTTATAAACAGAAAGATTGAGGCCAAAATATCTGGAATTAATGTCAGCTCTGCAATCTTCCTAGCCACATGATCTGGGGCATCTGAGACAAAAGTTCAGGTTCTTCATCTAAAGTGAAACTATTGAAATATGTCTCATGGGGTTGTCATAATTATAAGTAGGTTATGTTTACAAAATCTTAAAACACTGGCATATATGTGTAAAATTATGCTTGTTAATATTATATATGAGGATGGGGAGATAGAAGATGAGGCCCAGAGGGAAACACAACAAATGATTTTGTGCCTGTATATTTCTATCACTCTGAAATCTATGGTGTATAAATACAGTTCACAAATAAAAAGGAAAGGTTCATATTTTTTAATAAATAACAAATTCTAGTGAAAATAAATTGATTGAGAGTGCTATTACAGAATTCCTCGAATTTTCTACTTTCAAGTCTTTCTTTATGACATTACATCTGAAAACTCAAACCCATTTTCTGTTTTTCTAATTAACATTTTCATTTAACTCAAATGAACCTCCTATATGAATTCTTCCTTAATCTTCTGCTTGAATTATTTTAAAATTCCCCACAACTCTATACTTCAATGCACCATATTGGAAAAATTAATTTTGGAATCCACCTACCATTTTTAAAAGATTATAGTTTCCTTAGATATTAAAATAAAAGACTTTTCTGACCTTTTTTATTATCCATACCACTTATTATGCTTGTAATTGTCTTTAGTAAGCTTTGTAAGTTTTAGAATAAAAGAGAAGTGCTCTAAAATCTGTTCCTTTCTTGGGAATATTTTAATTTCATCTAGAATGGGAAAAGTTTTCTTAAGATACTATAATGATTAATACTCAGGTAAAAGAAGTTTGATAATATCTGATGTTATGATCTGGGTATAGAATGCCTGTTGCTGTCATTTATGCTTTGGAGCCAGACCTATGGACTGAAAACTCTGAAACCATGAGCCATAATAAACTTGTTTTCTTTCAAGTTGTTCTTGTCAGGTGTTTTGATCACAGCAATGGAAAATCTGACTAAAACACCTGGAGTATTATAATGACTATAATAAGCTAACTACAATAGGAATGGCTATCTTTATAAATAAGCACATTTTGAGTATGACTAATCAAAAAGTAGAAGAGCAATCTTACTTTACATATGGCTGATCCCTAAGTTCTAATGGGAAAAAAGTCTCTCTCTCTCCCCAAATCTTTTATTTCTTTAATTTAATTTAATTTTTTTTTTGTGTGTGTGTGTGTATGGTACTGGAGGTGGAACCCAGAAGCTTTCTATCTCAGGGCTATATTTCCAGATCTATTTTATATATTATTTAGAAACAGGGTCTCACCAAGTTGCTGAGAGCCTCACTAAGTAGCTGAGGCTGGCTTTGAACCTGTGCGATCCTCCTGTCTCAGGTTCCTGAGCACTGGGATTTCAAGTGTGTCCCACCACGCCCAAATTATTTCTTTAATTTTTTAAATTTTTTCTTGTGGTACTGAGGATTGAATCCAGGGCCCTTCTACCTCCAACCTACATCCCCATCCCTATTCTTTTTCATTTTTCATTTTTTTTTATTTTGAAAAGGGTCTCATTAAGTCACAAAGGGCCTCACAAAGTAGTGAAGGCTGCCACAAACCTGCAATCCTTCTATCTAAACTACATTCTTTCTTTGAAATTAAAATATTATGTTTTCTTATCAATTTCAAGGATCCATAGTGGATGCACCCCAATTTTGCAATAACTTCATCAAAATTAAGAGTTAAAAGTTAAAACCAAGACTAAGACTAGTTTTGTGACTCCAAGTAGATAAAACTGCATTGATCATCTAATTGTTTATTAATTAATTTAGCTTCTGTGAGTTATCATTGAAACCTTGTGAAATTTTTTTCATGAGAACATAGTAAACTCATTTAGTTTGTGATTAGAATGGTCATAGTAATTTTAGATGTGAGGATGACAGGTTAAGTATCTTTTTCTCAGATTAAATGTCAATGGCATCTCCAAAATAACTCATAAAGTTTTTAACTATTTTTATCACATATTTAAGGAAGCAATTTATAAATTATGAATATTTAATACTTAAGAGTTTCATTCTTTGCTATTAATGAAAATACTAAAAATCATTAAACATAAATGTTGATTTTATTAATAATAAATATTCATAAAATTTGAATACCTTTTTGGCTTCTTTTATTGTGCTTCCTCTAGAATAGGATTCTATTTTCTAGGGTTGATCTAAGAGTCACATTAACAAATCTATATCTGGTGGGTAGATTACTAACTAAAAAATGCTGGTTACTCTTATATTACAAAATACTATAATTTCTAGTCTCTGGGATTTACAAGTATCACTTTGAAAATTATTATTTTCATTAAATTTTAACTAGAAGATTTATAAAAATCATATACACAACTGATTTTCTTCAGCTATATTATCTCTCCAAACTAGAAACAATCCTAATATACTTCAACTGGTAAAAACATAAACTATGGTGCATTTAAAGAACAGAATAGTATGAAGGAAGTAATTCCTTCATTTTAAGTATTCATACAATTATATGAATATTTCATGAATGTAGTAAGTAAGCCCTACTCATATACTGCATACTACAAACTGTATTATTACATATATGTAGAATTCTGGAAAAAGCACAACTTTTCAAATAGGATGCAGATCAATAGTTGACAGGGATTTATTGACTCTTAATGTATAAAAATAAATTATTGCATATCCAGAAAACAACTTTTTAAAAGTCTTGATCAAGGTAGTATTTAAACAAATGCATGAATTTCTCATAATTCACATAGCTATTGTTCTGTTTAACATTCTTGCAGCTATAATCTAAAAGATTGACCATGTAACTTAGAAGAAAAGATTTATTTTCTTATAGTTTTAGGATCAGTTCATGTGATTTGGGGGACTTTGGATCTCAGGGCATGGCAGCAGGGAGGAGAGAGAGAGAGAGAACATGGCTGTGCCCATATTACAAAGACCAGAAGCAAGAGAGTAACTGTATATATAACCCCTATGACCGCAAACCCACAGATCCACCCCTCTAGCTACCATCCAGTTTACAATCCTCCAGATTCAATTATATCAACTTCAAACTCCAATTTATGAGCTCTTCAAGGAGCAATTCTATATCTAACCATTAAAACTATATTAAAAGTAGGTAAATTGTGCTGTTGTGTTTTAATAAGACTTTAGTAAGCGTAGCTTTAATATCACCCCAACATTAATAATATCTATTTGATTTATGTAGATTATGCTATTAAAGTTTTATTAAACTTAATATATTATATATTTTTCAAAAACAGATCTATTGTCCTTAATTATTAACTTTTGTCTTTGAAAATAAAATAAAAAAGTAAGTTGGTGCTAGAACCAAATAAAACTTTGAGATATTGAAATTATTAATTTTTGCAGATAGTGCATTATAGAGTAATGAATATATGAGTTTCATGCAAAATAAACTTAGTTTAAAAATCTCAGTTCTGCCACAATATGGATAAAACTCAACAGCAATGCTATGACAATTAATTAAGTATGTGTTTTGAAAGCACTGTCAAACAGACTGGTACTTCTTTGGTGTCATTAATTAAATCCCTCCACCCAGTCTAAAGGAGACAAATGAATATATTACAGAAATTCATCCCAAGGTCACAATGTTCCATGATATCTGTAATTCAATATTCATTTTTTTATATACTGTCTTTGGTGCATTATAGCCTCAAATCACAATGTAGTTCAGGGTGATAGTGATGTACATGCACACAGCACTTGGTGGGCTTTCCCTGGCTCCCTTCCCACTCACATTTTCCCCACACAGGGTACTGAGATTGACATCTGTATTCTCACATATGTACATCATGTCAGTGGAACTGTTTTCTTTACTATGAACTATCATGATGTTTCATTAGAAAACAACGCTGCATATAAAGCAGACTGTGAAATACAACTAACCCAAAACACTAAATAAATAGTGCATTAGAATAAAAAAATATTCAAAACAAGAATATCAGAAGAAAATCATAGTATTCAAAAAACAGTTCTTTCATTTTGCGTGTGTATGGTACTGGGGAAATAAGATAGAGACATTCTACCTCTGAGCTATGCCCTCATCCTTCTTTTATTTTTATTTTGAAACAGGTTTTCACTAAGTTGTGAAGAGTCTTGCTAAGTTTCTAAGGCTGGCTGCAAATCTGTGATTCTATTTTCTCAGCCTACCAAGTACTTAGGTTATAGGCATGTATCACCATGTCTGGCTGCTTATGTCTTCCATTTGCATGATGACAATATTAAAACTAGGCTATCTATTATACAAGTCCTTTGTGTAGACCAGTTTATAAAATGAGCTATTATGTCTTTGGAATTTTTTGTTATACTGCCTCTATAATACAATCAGCATTAATAATAAAATGCCAATAGTGTAATACAATTTGAATATCTAAGTATTTTAATGGAGCAGAAAGGACATCATTAAGATCTCTTAGATATTTTGTTTTATGAGGCTTAACATAATAACCAATATAAATATAGAACAGTACAGTTTCCAAAATGTTTTTATATTAAAAGAAATTAACCTTATGTAGTATTGGCCAATTAGCTACATAGATAAATTATTATCTTTATTATTTTCTATACTTACCTGAAGAATATTAGAAATATACAACAATTTGCGCAGAGAACTGAAATGAAAGGCTTCTCAGAATATTCCTCTCATGTAAAATTCTAGGAAAGCTTCACTTCCCAGCCCAGGAATACAGCTTCTCAGACTTTTATAGATTAGGAAAAATTGTCATCAAGAAACTGAAACTTGTGCTTTGTGCATGTTGCAGTCACATTTGCTTCACCCTGTGATTGAGAAATCTCTAGAAACAAAAACAGTAGCAATGCACTGGCTAAATCACCAGGGTGGTAATCAGTAGCTAAAGAAAAAACACATTCTCCAAAGAAAAGTATACAAACCAATCACGTGGGACTTTGTGGTGAGAAAATATGAAATCAAAACAGTCAGAGAATTCACAGGATGAAAAATGGAATAGGAAGATTTAACAAAGAACTGAAATTAAAACAAAAATCAATAAATGGGATGACATTAAATTAAAAAACTCTGTGCAGCGAAGGAAACTATCAAGAGTTGACAGGAAAAAAGAAAAACAAACTACCAAATGGGAGATCTTTGCCACATGACTCTCAAATAATAGACTAATATCTAGAATACACAAACATTTTAAAAACTTAACACTAAAAAAATAAATATGGGAAATTGAACTGACACTATTCAAAAGAAGAAATACAAATGGCCAATAAATATGTAAAAATAATGTATAACATTATTAGTCACCAGGGAAATGCAAATCAAATCTTTACTGAGATTACCTTTTACTCCAGTTAGAATGGCAATCAAGAACACAAACAATAATAACTGCTGATGAGGATGTGTGGAGATAGAAACTCATACACTTTTGGTGGGACTGCAAACTAGTATTGCCACTATATATGTTAGTGTGGAGAATTCTCAAAGGATTTTGAATGGACACATGCTATGGCCCAGTTATACTGCTCCTGGGAATCATTCCAAAGGAATTGAAGTCAGAATATTATAACATTACATGCATAGCCATGCTCATAGCAGCAAAATTCACAATAGTCAAACTTTGGAACCAGCCTAGAGTCCATACACACTTTTTTTTAAAAGTATCTCATATTCTCTTTTATTCATGGAAATAAATAAACAAGATGACCAAACATAAGAATACTAAGGTCTGGGAAAGTTGCCAGAGGAAAGGGATACAAGTGAAAGAGGAGTACATAATCAATGCAAAACATACGCATGTATAAAATATAATGGATAACAAAAACTGTGATATATACATACAATGGAATTTTATGCAGCCATAAAGAACAAAATTGTTTAATTTGCAGGAAAAATAGATAAAACTAGAGAATGGCTGCTCATGGAACATTTTCCAAAAGAGACCACATCTTGGGCCACAAAGTAAGCACAAGTATATTTTAAAAATATGACATAATCCCCAGCATCTTTTGAGACCAGAATAGAATAAAACTAGAAATCAATTATAAGAAGACTCAGAGAAACTACATAAACACATAGAGATTGAATACCACACTGCCGAATGAGTAATGTGTCACAGAAGAGGTAAGGAGTGAAATTAGAAAACTCCTAGAACCAAGTGAAAATAGAGATACAACAAAATAAAACCTCTGGGATACCTGAATGGCAGTATTAAGTGGAAAATTCAAAGCACTGAGTACTCACATAAGAACAGAAATGACCAAATAAATAACCTTATGATACACCTGAAAGACTTTGAAAAATAGTAACTGTCTAACCTCAAAGCCAGTAGAAGGCAGGAAAATCAGAGAGGAAAAGAATGAAGAGAGAATTAATAAAAAAAAAATACAGGAAATAAAAAAAACCAAAAGCTGGTTTCTCAAAACAAAACAAAACTACAACAACAAAAACAAGATAGATAAAATACTAGCCAACCTAACCAAAAGAGAAAATCAATCCAAATTACTAAAATAAAAGAGGAAAAAGGAGATTTTACCACCAACAATGTGGAAATACAAAGGACTATCAGAAACTACTTTGAAAAACTATATTCTAACAAAATGGAAAATCTAGAAGAAATTGACAAATTTCTACATACATATAATCTTCTTAAATTGAGTTAAGAAGATATAGACAATTAAAACAGAACAATAGCAGTCAAAGAGGTTGAAGCAGCAATAAAAATTCTACCATCAAACAAAACCCAAGGACCAGATGGCTTCCCAAATGAATTTTATAAAACCTTTATAAATAAAGAGCTAATTCCAATATGCCTCAAACTATTTCATGTAATAGAAAGGAAATGGACTTTCCCAAATACATTCCATGAAGGCAAATCAAAATAAAGACAGCTCAAGAAAACTCTAGTCTTATATCACTGATGATCTTAGATGAAAAATTGCTAAACAAAATACTAGCAATGCACATCCAAAATCACATCAAAAAATTATACACCATGATCAAGTCAGGTTAATCCCAGGGATGCAAGGCTGGCTCATTATACAAAAATCAATCCATGTAATTCACCACATAAACAGAATAAAGTACAAAAGTCACACAATCATTTCAATAGATGCGAAAACAAAAAAATCCAACACTGATTCATGCTAAAAGCACTCAAGAGAATTAGAATAGAAGAAATGTACCTCAACATCATAAAGGCAATCTAAAATAGGTCCACAGCCAGTATCATATTAAATGAGGAAAAACCATATGAGAGTTCCCCCTAAATACAAGAACAAGACAAGAATGTCTACAAGCACCACTTCTTTTCCAATTATTTAGTCCTTGAGACACTAGCCAGAGAAATAAGGCAAGAGAAGGAAATCAAAGAAGTACAAATATAATAAAAAGAACTGAAACTACTCCTATTTGCAAATGACATGATACAATAATTAGAAGACCCAACAAACTCAACCAAAGGCTTATAAAAGTGATTAACCAATTCAGCAAAATGTGTGGATACGAAATCAACCTTAAAAATCAGAAGCTTTTCTATATGCCAAATATAAATGCACTGAAAAAGAAATCTAAAAAACACTTCCACTCACAATATTCTACCAAAAAATACTTATGACTAAAACTAACCAAAGAGATTCTCAAAAATTAGGAAACAATAAAAAAAGAAACTGAAGAAGATTTTAAAAGATGGAAAGATATTCCATGTTCTTGGATAGACATAATAAATAACATTAACCAGAACAGCCGGAGCAGCCAGAGCCGCAGCGCGGATTGCCTGGAGCGGCCGTGCGGAGTGGCCAGAGCCGCGGAGTGGAGCGGCTGGAGCAGCCAGAGCAGCCAGAGCCGCGTTGCGGAACGGCCGGAGCGGCCGGAGTGGCCAGACCCGCGGTGCAGAGCAGCCAGAGCCGGGCGCAGAGCGGCCGGAGCGGAGCGGCCTACATCTCCCCTAGCAGCACCAGGCTCCAGAGAGGAGGGAGACTCAAAACAGAGCTCAAATCCAGAGAGGAGGTACTTTGGCCTCGCGGCCTAGGACGCAGAAGCAGCATCTTACTGCTGGCGGCAGTGGTGAGTTCACCGGACGGCCCTAGACCAATCCATTCAACCAGCCACCAGGAGCCTGAGAGGAGCGGTGGACAGCGAGCTGAGGTGAGCAGGTGTTGAACAGCCGGGCGGCAGTCAGCAGTTTTGTTGGTGCAGGGAACATCTAAAGCTCCCAAGGGCCGAGCACAGCACAACTGGCAGGGACTCAGAGCGGAGTTCAAAACCAGAGAAGAAATACGCCGCATCACGGCCAAGGGCGTGGCAGTGGTGCCATATTGCCAGTGGCGGCAGCAGCGAATCCACCAAGTTCACTACAGCTCCATCAGCGCACTCAATAACCATGAGTCAAATTGTGACCCCTAGGGAAGAAATCCCAGTACTGCGCTCCCAGGGACTTGCGCAGATAGTCTCCCTGGGTCGGAGATTTTAGCAGTGCAGCCCAGGGGGGGAGTGGCAGTGGCAGAGATATCATACCATAGTCACAACTCCCCACTGGAGAACGCCCAACTTGGCACTCCCCACGGTCTAAGCAGCCTTGATTGACTCCCTGGGTCTGAGACTTTGTGATACAAACCAGTTAAGGAGTAGTGGTGACTGAGATACCACAGACACGAGATCCAGAGCATCTTAAGTGAACTCGTAGTGACTCAGGGAAGAACCCAGAGAAGGCACAAACTTCCAAAATCATGGGAAACAGAAATAACAATGGAGCAGTGAATGCCAACAACCCCACAACATCAGAATCTGATAACACAGAAATCCAAAGATCTCTAGAAGATCAAATTAGGAAAATAACTTTAGAAATAATAGAGGACTTTCGAAAAGAATTTAGAGAGAGTCAAAAAGAGATAAAGGATGCAATTAATGAAGTAAAGGCCTCAATCCAAAGTATAAACAACAGATTAGACCACATGGAGAATAGAATCTCGCTCCTTGAAGATGATCATTCTAAAAATGAACGCATAGTTTCTAATTTAGAAAAAAAAACCCGACAGCAGGAATCTGACATTGAAGAAATATGGGCCCATTTCAAGAGAGCTAACCTAAGAATAATTGGAATAGAGGAGGGAAAAGAAGGTGAAACCAAAGGGATCAACAATCTCTTCAAGGAAGTAATAGCAGAAAATTTTCCAAACATAGAGCAAGAGGTCGATACACAGATCCAGGAAACTTATAGAACTCCCTTTAGACAGGATCAGAGAAGAGGATCCCCACGCCACATAATTGTCAAAATGACTAATGTGGAAGCCAAGGAGAGAATCTTAAAGGCAACAAAAACAAAAGGCCACGTGACATACAGAGGCAAACCAATTTGAATCACTCCAGACTTCCCAAACCAAGTTATGAAAGCCAGAAGGGCTTGGAGTAACATATTCCAAACTCTGAAAGAAAACAACTTCCAGCCAAAAATTTCCTACCCAGCAAAACTATCCATCAAATTAGATGGGGAAATAAGAAGCTTCCATGACAAACAGCAACTGAAGGAATTTATGTCTTCAAAACCAGCGCTAGAGAAAATACTCAAGGAGATTAACTGCAAAGAGGAAATGGGTAATACACGCCAGAACCAAAGAAACAAGAATTCCCATCCAGCAGACAACTAAGCAAAGAAGAATAAACAGTATCTTAAACAGAAATAAGATCTTAACATGTTGGGAATTAAAAATTATCTCTCTATAATCACACTTAATGTAAACGGCCTCAACTCCCCAATAAAAAGACATAAAGTGGCAAAATGGATTAAAAGCCAGAATCCATCCATCTGCTGCTTACAAGAAACACACCTTACAAGTAAAGATAGGAACAAACTCAAGGTAAAGGGCTGGAGCAAGGTAATCCATGCTAATGGTACTCGAAGACAAGCAGGAGTAGCAACTATGATATCAGACAAGTTAGACTTCAAACCCAAACTTATTAGAAGAGACAAAGAAGCTCACATCTTACTGGTAAAAGGAATAGTCCAGCAAGAGGAAATAACAATAATCAACATCTATGCCCCAAACATAGGGGCAGCTACTTTCATAAATCAAACTCTTTGTGATATGAAGTCACACATAAATCCCAACACAATAATACTGGGAGACTTCAACACACCTCTCACAATACTAGACCGATCTTCCAGACAAAGGGTCAGTAAAGATGTCTCAGAACTAAAGAACACCATTAACCAAATGGACCTGTTGGACTCATATAGAATATTTCACCCAACTACAGCAGAGTTTACATTTTTCTCAGCTGCTCATGGAACCTTCTCCAAAATAGATCACATCCTGGGACACAAAATGAGCACTAGCAAATTTAAAAAATGTTACATACTTCCCTGTGTCATTTCAGACCATAATGGAATGAAACTAGAAATCAACTATAAGAAGACTCAGAGAAACAACATAAACATGTGGAGACTGAACACCACACTTCTGAATGAAGAATGGGTCATAGAAGATGTAAGAGGTGAAATCAAGAAATTTCTAGAAACAAATGAAAATAAAGAAACAACATATTAAAACCTCTGGGACACTTTGAAGGCAGTATTAAGAGGAAAATTTATAGCACTGAGTGCTCACATAAGAAAAACCTAAAATCTTCAAATAAATAGCCTTATGACACACCTCAAAGCCCTTGAAAAGCAGGAACAATTGAACCCCAAAGCCAGCAGAAGACGGGAAATTATTAAAATTAGAGCAGAAATTAACGAAATAGAGAATAAAAAAACAATACAGAAAATCAACAAAACTAAAAGCTGGTTTCTTGAAAAAATTAACAAGATTGATAAACCATTAGCCAACCTAACTAAAAAAAAGAGAGAATCAACCCAAATTATGAAGATAAGGGATGAAAAAGGAGACATTACTACTGACAGCATAGAAATCCAGAGGATTATCAGAAACTACTTTGAAAAACTATACTCCAACAAAATGGAAAACCTGGAGGAAATCGACAACTTCCTAGATAAATACAACCTTCCTAAACTGAGTCAAGAAGATATAGAACACTTAAACCAACCAATAACAATCAAAGAGATTGAAACAGCAATAAAGAGCTTACCATCAAAGAAAAGTCCAGGACCAGATGGTTTCCCAAGTGAATTCTATAAAACCTTTATAGGAGAACTAATCCCAATACTACTCAAACTATTTCGGGAAATAGAAAAAACCGGGACTCTCCCAAATACATTCTATGAAGCCAACATCACACTAATACCCAAACCGAATAAAGACAGTTCAAGGAAGGAAAACTACAGGCCTATATCTCTGATGAACTTGGATGCAAAACTATTAAACAAAATACTAGCAACACGCATTCAAAACCACATCAAGAAAATCATTCACCATGACCAGGTAGGGTTCATCCCAGGGATGCAAGGCTGGTTCAATATACGAAAATCAATCCATGTAATTCATCATATAAACAGAATCAAAGACAAAAACCACATGATCATCTCAATAGATGCTGAAAAAGCATTTGATAAAATTCAACATCCATTTATGATAAAAACACTGCAGAGAATTGGAATAGAAGGAACATATCTCAACATTATTAAGGCAATCTACAATAAGCCCACTGCCAACATCATATTAAATGGGGAAAAACTTCAAGAATTCCCCCTAAAAACTGGAACGAGACAAGGATGTCCACTATCACCACTTCTCTTCAATATAGTACTAGAGACTCTAGCCAGAGCAATAAGGCAAGAAAAGGAAATCAAAGGAGTACAAATAGGAAAAGAAGAACTCAAGCTTTCACTATTTGCAGATGACATGATACTATACTTAGAAAACCCAACAAACTCAACCAAAAGGCTTATAGAACTGATCAACAAATTCAGCAAGGTATCTGGATACAAAATCAATCTTAAAAAATCAGAAGCTTTCCTGTACACCAACCATAAATCCACTGAAAAAGAAATTCAGAAAACACTTCCACTCAGGATCTCCCACAAAAAAATAAAATACCTAGGAATAAACTTGACCAAGGAGGTAAAAGATCTCTACAAAGAAAATTATAAAACACTGAAAAAAGAAATCGAAGAAGATCTTAGAAGATGGAAAGACCTTCCATGTTCATGGATTGGCAGAATAAATATTATTAAAATGGCCATACTCCCAAAACTGATCTACAGATTTAATGCAATGCCCATTAAACTACCAAGATCATTCCTCACAGACATAGAAAAATCAGTCCTTAAATTTATCTGGAATAACAAAAAGCCCAGAATAGCCAAGGTAGTTCTCAGCAACAAAAACCATGCAGGAGGAATCACAATACCTGACTTTAAACTATACTACAAAGCCATTGTAATAAAAACAGCATGGTACTGGCAAAAGAACAGATATATAGACCAATGGAGCAGAATAGAAGACCCAGAAACAAGTCCACACACTTTCAGCCAATTGATTTTTGACAAAGGGGTCAAAAACATACACTGGAAAAAAGATAGCCTCTTTAACAAATGGTGTTGGCAAAACTGGTTAACCATATGCAGAAAATTGGATGTTAATCCCACTTTTTCACCCTGTACAAAAGTCAACTCACGATGGATCAAAGACTTGGAAATTAAACCAGAGACTTTGAAGCTCCTTGAAGAGGGCATAGGTCCAACACTACAACACATAGGCACAGACAAACATTTCCTCAACAAGACCCCAAAAGCACAACAAATTAAAAGGAGAATCAATACATGGGATTGCATGAAACTGAAGAGCTTCTGTTCAGCAAAGGAAACTATCAAGAATCTCAATCGAGAGCCAACAGAATGGGAGAAGATTTTTGCCACCTACACCACTGATAGAGGACTAATATCTAGAATATACAGAGAACTCAAGAAACTCAACACTAAGAAAACAAAACATCCAATAACAAAATGGGCAAATGAACTAAATAGACACTTCACAAAAGAAGAAATTCAAATGGCCAATAAATGCATGAAAAAATGCTCAACATCACTGGCAATCAGAGAGATGCAAATCAAAACTACCCTGAGATTTCACCTAACTCCAACTAGAATGGCCATCATTCAAAACACAAACAACAACAGATGCTGGCGAGGATGTGGAGAAGTGGGAACTCTAAGACATTGTTGGTGGGATTGCAAATTAGTGCAACCACTTTGGAAAACAGTATGGAGAATCCTCAGAAGAATGGGAACAAATCTACTATTTGATCCAGCAATACCACTGTTGGGTATCTACCCAAAAGAAAAGAAACCAAACTATCAAACTAATGCATGTGTATCTATGTTCATAGCTGCACAATTCACCATAGCCAAACTATGGAACCAGCCAAGATGTCCATCAACAGATGAATGGATTACAAAACTGTGGGATATGTACACAATGGAATTTTACTCAGCCATCAAAAAAAACTCAATTACATCATTTTCAGGGAAATGGATGGAGCTGGAGGACATTATGCTAAGTGAGATTAGTCAGGCACAAAAAATAAGAAATCAGATGCTTTCCCTAATATGTGAGAGTTAGGGAGAAATGGGTCATAGGAGGAACTCTTGGAAGAGCATCAGTAACTTTTAACTCTGTTTACATTGTCTTTGGATATACAATATTTTTTTATTTTTTAAGGGAGTTTATTTACCCTTTTGTTGCCTGTGCCATTGAAATCATATCCATGAAATCACTTCCAATTTCAATGTTGTGAGGTTTTATGACCCAGATTTTCTTCTAAAAGCTGATAGTATTAAGATTTATATTTAGGTCCTTTATCTATTTTGGGTTAATATTTGTATATGTGTTAGGTAAGGGTCCAATTTTATTATTTTTCATTTATTATTATTTTTCAACAATATTTAGTTAAAAGACTAGTATTTCCTCCACCAAAAGTTCATGGAAACCTTGTCAAAAATAACTTGACAATGTATGGAAGAATTTATCTCTAGGCTTTTATTTAGCTCCAATGGTTTATATATCTGCCTTTAGAACAGTACTACACTGTTTCAATTATTGTAGCTTTATATGGTTTGAAATCAGAAAATATACATCTTCTAGCTTTGTTCTTCTTTGAGACTGTTTTGGGTATCTAGAGCCCATATTCCATATCAGGATAGATTTTTTTTCTGAAAAATAAATAAATAAATGTATGATAGTTTCACCTAAAAAAAAAAAAAGAAAAAAAATATTCTCTGGTAAGAAAGAAAGCAAAAAGAAATATTGAAATGTTATCTTTAAGTCATCAAAAGTTTGGTACCAGACAAATGAAACTGTTATGTGAGATTATCAATGTTAATATTGTATAAATTGCTATAATACTAGATGTCAACCACTAAGCCAAGCGTGGGAAGGAGGGATGGGGAGGGAATGGGGTGGGGATCGGGTAGGGGCTAACTGGGCGATGTGTGCATGTATGTCTACAAAAGTATCTTATTTATACCACTATGATGTATGAATACATTGCACCAATAAAAAATAAATTAAAAAAAATAATAAATAAATAAATAACATTAAAATGGCTATTCTTCCAAAAGTGATCTACAGATTCAATGCAGTACCCATTAAATTACTAAGAACATTTTTCACAGACATAAAAGTAAATCAGTCCTTAAATTTTCTTGGAACAACCAAAAAAACCCCAAAGAGCCAAAGCAGTTCAGCAATAAGAACCATGCAGGAAGCATCACAATACCTGACTTCAAACTAGATTACAAAGTCATAGTAATAAAAACAGCATAATATTGGTTAAAAAAAAGAAAATAGACACATAGATAAATGGAGCAGAAGCGAAGACTCAGAAACAAATCTGTGCACTTATAACTAATTGTTTTTTAACAAAGGGGCCAAAATTATACATTGTAAAAAAGATAGTCTCTCCAACATTGTTATATTGGCAAAACTGGTTAATCATATTCAGAAAAATGGAAATTAATCCCACTTCTCACTCTGCACAAGAGTCAAGTCAAGATGGATCAAAGACATGAAAATCAGACCGTAGATCTTGCAGCTCTCTGAAGAGGACATAAGCCCAACACCACATAGGCACAGGTAAAATCTTTCCCAAGAAGACCTCAAAGGCACAAGAAATCAAAAGGTTAATCAATAAGTGGGTTTGCATTAAACCAAAGAGCTTCTGTACAGCAAAGGAAACTTATTAAGAACATCAACAGAGAGCCAACAGAATGGTAGAATATTTTTACCAATTTTTCTCTGATAAAAAAACAATATTTAGAATATATATAGAACTCAAGAAACTCACCTTAAGAAAACAAATAACCCAATAAAAAAATGGGCAAGTGAACTAAATGGACACTTCACAAAAGAAGAAATTCAAATGGCCAATAAATGTATGAAAAAATGTTCAACATGATTAGAAGAGAGATGCAAACCAAAACTACTGGGATATTTCACCTAACTCCAACTAGAATGGCAATAATTCAAAACACAAACAACAACAAATGCTTATGAGGATGTGAAGAAGTGGTAACTCTAATTATTGTTGGTGAGATGGCAAATTAATGCAGTCACTTTGGAAAACAAATGAAGGATCCTCATAAGAATGAGAATGAGCTTACCATATGGTTCAGTAATACCACTTCTGGGTATCTACCCAAAAGAATGGAAACCAAACTACCAAACTAATGCATGTGTTTCTATGTTCATAGTTACACAACTCACAATTGCCAAACTATTGAACCAGCCAAGATGTCCATCAACAGATGAATGGATTGCAAAACTGTGGGTATGTACACAATGGGATTTTACTGCTCCTGCAAATGACATAATTTTGTTTTTCTTTGTGGAGGGGTAAAATTTCAGTGTGTAGATGAAACTGGAGAACATTATGCTAAATTAGACTATCCAGTCACAAAAAATAAAAAAAAATGCATGTTCATCCTAAGATGGAGAAACTAGGGAGAAAAATAGATTATAAGAGGAATTCTAGCTGGATAAATAGAAACCTTAGATGAGCAAAGAAGGTGGGTAAGGTAGGGGGAAGAGTGAAATGCTCTAATGTGCATGATGTACATTCACAAACATCAAAGTCAATCACTAAGCCAAACATGTGGCGGATGGGGAAAGGAATAGGGTGAGAAATGGATGTGTACATGTATGCCTCTACTAACTTGTACCTTATTAAGATGTATGATTAAATGCACCAATAAAAGAATAGCATGATAAACAAAAATTTTCAGTCTCAAAAACTGAATAGTATGTTTTGTCTTACTTATTGAAACTATATACAGTTTCAGAAATAAGTGTGGCATTAGGTAGGAGAACAGATATGTCAGAGGAGTAATGGAAGAGATTTAGTGGATAGGGTGAGGGAGGCGAAGACATAAAGAGTGTAACAGGTGAAATAATGCCATATTCAAAAAGATAATAAAGATGATTTTAAAAGATTGAAGAATGAAATTTTAGACATCTA
The DNA here is from genome assembly GCF_963383645.1 of Muscardinus avellanarius. Taxonomy (NCBI): domain Eukaryota; kingdom Metazoa; phylum Chordata; class Mammalia; order Rodentia; family Gliridae; genus Muscardinus; species Muscardinus avellanarius. The sequence goes on along the minus strand of NC_137801.1, from coordinate 28,947,853 downwards.
CACACTGCCAAAGTACAATTTTAGTGGAAATGTAGAAAACTAGAAACAAAGAATCTTAAAAGTGATCATAAAAAATAAAATATGTCCATAATTAAAACTGCTAAAATTTTCACCCACAAATATTGAAGGAAAACAAAGTGTTAAATATCCTTTAGTATTCTTCAGTTCTGTACATCCAAAATTATCACCAGAAAGAAGAGCAAGTCAACTATATTTTTAGGAAAACAAAGAAACCCTAATAGGTGGACTTTAGGAAGAAGAATGAAAACCTAGAATAAGTGAACTTAGAAGGGGCACACAAATCAGTTATAATTCATATGGAATATATCTACATTACCCTTAACTTTTAAGAAATAAAAATAATGACTAAGTATAAGGGCTGAGTAAAATAGATAAAGCTTTTATACTATAGAAATAACATTAAAGATGACAATTTTTGATGCTCAGTTTAATGTTTAATTTTTACCATTGTTTGAAGATCACATACATAAAAATGAGTAACCTTTCATAATTCAAATGTAGTGTTAAAATTGGAATAATTCCTTAAATAATTAAATTATATAAATATGGATCAATAAAAAAGGTAAAAAGTATAAAGAACTCAATAAAACCAAGAGGAATTAGGGAAAGAGGAAGAAATGCTTTTAACATTGTCTGAGATAATGTATCTTATCTAATACATTTAAAATTAATAAAATGATATATCAGTATTTCTCAAAGCATTTGCATTTCAAATGGAAAATTAAAAAAACTAAGAAGTTTGGTTTTCAATGCATTGCACCATAGATCTTTGAGCATGTGAGATACTGGACATAAGGCCATTTTGTTAGAAAGCTTTCAATATAATATAAATTCTCAACTTGAAAGTACAAAGCTTAGAATGTTGGTTTGGATAGAGGTGATACATTGTATGCAAAATAATATATTTTTTGGTTTAATATTCACTAGAAGAATAGACTATTATTACCTTGAAGTTAAAGATTATGTTCTGTTATCACAGTACTGTCTTTTTCTTTTGTGTGTGTGTGTGGTACTGGGGTTTCTGGAAGCCCTTCTATCTCCGGGCTACACTCCCAGACCTATTTTTTTTTTTACATTTTTATTTGGAAACAGGGTCTCCTAAACCAGTAAACCAGCGCGCGCACAGCTGGCTTCAAACCTGAGCGATCCTCCTGTCTGCCTCCCAAGCGCGGGGATTACAAGCGTGTGCCACCACGCCTGGCTATCACAGTACTGTCTTTATAACTGAATGCACTAACATGAATACTGTAGGACTTCAAATAATACTGTATGTAGCACTGAAATATCATTTACTGTCTTGTATTTAGTGTGAGGCAAGAACCATCTTGTCTGGGTAGTCTTGAATTTTTTAATGGCTCGTAACATAGGGCTTTGCTGAATTATGTCTCTTAAGTTTTGTTTTTTGGGAAATGTAGTCACTAGGATCACATAGTGCAGGTAAGTGGGGACAGAAAGAAAGCATGAAGATTAAGTGCTATGCACAGGTTTTGCTTTACCCAGAATTTTCTTTTTTTATATAATTTTTTTAGCCACTCAGAATTTTTTTTTGGTGACTCCACTTTAGCCTATTTATTTATTTATTTTATTGAAATTAAATGTTATACATTTAATCTATATTTGGTGCCCTCTCCCCCCCTCATTTTCCTTTCCCCCCTCCTGACAACTAATACCCAGGCTAACTTTGCTATATTTATACTTATACACCTATTTGGAAGTAGCCCCTCATCAATCAAGTTCAGCCTCCTTCCTCTCTTAGCTTTCCATTCAAAGTTTCCCATCCATTTTCTGGAGTCCCTCTGGTATCCCAATGTTCACTATTTTGCTGAGATTCCATCTAACCACAGTCAGATTGGCAAGCATAAAGAAATCAAATAGCAAATGCTGGCGAGGATGTGGGGAAAGAGGAACTCTTTTACATTGTTGGTGGGAGTGCAAACTAGTTCAGCCACTATGGAGATCTGTGTGGAGATTCCTTAGAAAACTGGAAATAGATCCACCATATGCTCCAGCTTTACCACTCCTGGGTATTTTTCCAAAGGTTTGAAAACATAGAACTACAGCAACATATGCATACCTATGTTCATAGCAGCACAATTTGTAATAGCCAAAATATGGAAACAACCTAGGTCCCCGTCAACAGATGAATGATTTGCAAAATTATGGGAAATACACACAATGGAATTCTATTCAGCTATAAAGAAGAACAAAATCATGTCGTTTATAAGATGGAAAGTGCTGGAAAGCAGTATGTTAATTGAGATCAGCCAAACACAGAAAAAGAAGGGATATATGTTTCCTCTAATATGCCAGAACTAGTGAGCATTGGGGATACCCAGAATTTTCTAAGCAAACTATTCAATTAAGAAATCTCTAGCCGGGCGTGGTGGCGCACACTTGTAATCCCCGCGCTTGGGAGGCAGAGACAGGAGGATCGCGCAGGTTCGAAGCTAGCCCCGCGCGCTGGCTTAGGAGACCCTGTTTCCAAATAAAAATGCAAAAATAGGTCTGGGAGTGTAGCCCGGAGGTAGAAGGGCTTCCAGGAACCCCAGTACCACCAAAAAAAAAAAAAAGAAAGAAAGAAATCTCTAAGGTGTGGTGGTGCACACTTGCAATCCCAGCATTTGGGAAGCTTAGATAGGAGGATCACGGTTCTAGGACAGCCTCAGCTACTACTTAGTGAGGCCCTTTGAAACTCAGTGAGAACTTGTTTCAAAATAACAAATAAAAAAATAGGACTGGGAGTCTAGCTCCAAGGTAGAATGCCTCTGGGTTCCATCCCCAGTCCTGTAAAAAAAGAAGAAAAAAAATCTCTAAGATACTTAGGAATCATATGTAGCCTGGGTTAAAATAGTAACCAAGAGCCGGGTGTGGTGGCACAAACTTCTAATCCCCGCTTTTGGGAGGCGGAGACAGGCAATCTCTGGTTTAAGAGACCCTGTTTCCAAAAAAAAAAAAAAAAAAAAAATATATATATATATATATATATATATATATATATATATATATATAATAGGTCTGGGAGTGCATGGGAGTGTAGTCCGGAGGTAGAAAGGTTTCCAGGAACCCCAGTATCACCAAAAAAAAAAAAAAAGTAACCAAGAAAAATATTGAGAAAAGTAAGTATGACATGACACTGCTGCAAAAAAAAATCAAAATAGATTTTGCAATATTTTAATGTATTTTCCCTCATGACAATAAAAGTAAACAGCTTATATTTTATTAGTATCACCTCTAAAGTCATACGAAAAGATTTTGCCTTCTTTTATTAGAGATGGTGAAGAGAAACACAGTTATTTAATAGTACAATAGCACTTGCTTCTAGCCTTGTTAATATTTACTAAAAATAAGTCTAGTTCATATTGCTTAGTATTTCTACTTGACAGTGTTTATAAGCTTGGATGTAAGGCTAGTATAAGTTGGGGTCACAGAGGTCCCATTCACCAACTGTGTCTTTTAAGCAAGTTACTAACATTTCATCTTTAGTGTGCCTTTCTATAGAGTGTAAATACTAGCAGTTTCCATCCCTAAGATTATATTTTAAATTAAGTGATATATTACATGTAGACCACTTATCTGATTTTTTACTGTACTCTTAGTAAATATTGACTATGTGATACCACTATTAACAATGCTATCATCCTACTTCCCTTGCAAGAAATTATCAACAGTACTGCTATTCCTGCTCATGCATCACAACTAATATTACTGTCTTTCTAATATGGAACAGACTTTAGTTGGCTTCATTGTTGTCTATTTAAGATAATATGAATTTCCAGCACATCAAGATGTCTTGCTAGGGCTTATCAAAATATTTTTTTTTATTTTGGATTTGGAAAACAACATCTAACACAGCACACATTCCCATACTACAGTAAATCATTCAACTTTTCTGCAGTTTGTTAACTGTTAAAGACTTATAGGCTATAATCAAAATTACCATAAAATAAAATGGGAAAAGTATATGCCTGATAAACTGATAATACTTCATCAGATGGCTATAATATAGGGAAAACATCAACTGTTTCTTACATTAAAATTATCATGCAATATTCTTGTGGATTCACTAGCATCCTTAATGTTTATGTATTAGAAAAATTATAAGCTTTAAGATATTGAAAGAATCTGAAAGATTATTCTCATCAAAACCCTTATTTTATAAGTAAAGAAATTAAAAATAAGAATGTTGAATACAAATAATTTTAAGTGGATAGAATTTGTACTGAAGGCTAGAAGTATAGATTTAAAGTGTTTAGACTGACTATTCATAAAAAATATCAAGAAAAATTGTGGCATATTAAGAAATATAATACTGAAAAGCCTGTGTGTGCTGGCTACCTCTGGTATCAGAGAAGTCTGCAATACATTCAGAGTTCAACCAAATAGAGCAGAGGATGAGGCTGACTATATTTCTAGGTTACCTTGGTTACAGGTCTTTCTTTCCTAGTTAGACAAATATATTGAAAAACACTATGCAAATGAAGTAAACAACTATTAGCAACATAAAGTCTTAGGAAAAATGTTAATAAATTTGTGTTGTCATCAAGGAAAAATGCTATCTCAGGAAGGCGGAATGAAGTGTTTTGGTAAGAAAAAAGACAGCACTGAAAATCATCATTAAAGAACTTTTTGAATTCTGTCAAACTTTGTATTTCTTTTTGGTTTGTGTAAATAAATCCAAGTTGGTGGTTGTGTATTTGACTCAATGCCAAGAATATACAGAAGGAACTCTGGGCTGGCAAGGGGAGCTTGTTTCTGCACATTATGGGGAATTTATTTAGTTACAAATAGTTTTTTTCCATTTTCTACACCTTGAGATACAAGCAGCAATGGAAAGCCAGCTCAGCTCCATAAGGTTTTATCCTTTGGGGAGTATCAAAAAACCTCATTCTCATTACCACAGCTATCTTCTAACCTGAAGCATGACTTTGTATTTTATCATAGTATTCTATTTTAGGTAAGATCCTTATATTCAATAATTGAGCTTCAAGTTATTAAGCAAGAAAATAAATAAGCAGATAAACTACTAAGGAAACAAATAAGTAGCAAATCCTATGTAAGCACATTCTAGGGAATATAAAAAAACACTATACAAAAGTTCTCATAATAAATATAAAGTAACATATACTACCCTTTCCATTGCTCTGAGTTTGTCATTTCTAGATTTGAAAATGCTAGAGGCCACAAGCAGACATGATGGTGCACACTTGTAATCCCAGCATTTGGGAGGCTGAGACAGGAGGATCGTGGTTTGTGGACAGCCTCGGCTACTTAGTGAGGCCCTTTGCAACTCAATGATGTCCTATTCCAAATTAAGAATTAAACAATAGGGCTGGGAGTGCAGCTCAGAAGTAAAATGTCCCTGGATTCCATCCCCAGTACCCTAGTAACTCAAAAAAAAAAAAAAAAAAAACTAGAGTCCTCAAAAAGTACCTTGATGGGCCACTCATTTTTTGTACAAGGTTCCTTATTATCTCTATGAAGACAAAATGAAACAAAACAAAAAGGCAGAAAATAGAGAAAATAGTTCAAAAGCAGTAAGAAAAACACCGGAGCTCAGCTCAAAGTCACTTACTACAATTAAATAATTCTTATTTCCACCAATCTGTACCTCCATGTTGAGATTATTTAGAAAAGAGAGCCAAATCCTAAATCAATTCATCATGCCCTTATGTCCATACTGATATCTTACACAATGAATAATGGTTTCCAATTTAGAGTCTTATCTCTATAACATAGGCATATTGAGATAAGTTTCCCATCATTTTTTGCTTCTATTTTTTATGTGCTGTTATTGGTGCGTGATAGTTTTGCATCATAGTGTAAATCATGTTGCCAGTGACATAATGCACACATCACTTGGTGGTCCCTACCTCCCCATTTCCTCTTTTCCTTATACAGAATACTGAGATTGACATTGGTATATTCACATATGTACACATAGTCTATGGTAGTATTTCCATTAATGGACCTCAGTCTTCCTCCTCTCCTTCCCTTAGACCTCCTCCCTGGCTCCATTGAGGTTTTTTCCTTCATTATCTGGAGTGTCTCTGGTACCCCAATTACTCTCTAGCTTGTGCATATTAGGAAAAACACATGACCCTTCATTTTCTATGATGTATGAATATCACTTAACATAATGGAATTTTACTCAGCAATAAAGAACAAAATTATACCATTTAAAAGAAAATGGAAGGACCTGGAAAATATTTTAGTTTTTTAAGAGAAAAAATTAAAATTAAAAATGATAATGTTGAGTATTGCAGATGCTATCAATGCCACTCATAGTCCCCATGCTCTCAGTTTTTTTCAATAGCTTGTTTTTGACAAGGCCTATGAATTTATGCTGAACCATTCTATTGTTGATGGACCATTTTCAAGGCAGGAAAAATAGCTCCACTGTTAGTACCTGCATAGCAGATGTCACACGATGACAGATGGGAATAAATGGGTAAATTCCTCACCTTCCTTGAACCTAAGGTGTAAAACCTCTGAGAAATGTCTAATACCATTTTCTAGAGGTTCTAGGGTCAATTGATTCCCTTTTGCCCTGAGCAGTAATTGGCTTATGAAAGAATCCTGTATGGGCTTTAATAATTTCCTGTCATATTCTCTACTTATCTACCAATGTTTTCTATCATTGTACTTAAAAGAAACTACTAAAGTACTTATAAGTGAACCAATCAAAGAGTTAGTTAGAAAAGAAATTTTTCCAATCTGGCTTGAATAAAGAAGGCACTAAATGTGGTCTTTGTTGTTTGACGAGTAAACCAAAGCAAAATACATTGATAAGAAATTAATATTTGATTTCCCAGTTGTCAAATTTGCTAGGTGCTACCTGTATATATCAGAGCTTATGCCTAGTTGAAGAGTGAATTCTAAGAGAGATGGCCAGACAAACCGTTGTACTTCTTATCCAGAAAATGAATGATAATAGGGCATAAGAGGAAAAACTTTCATTATGACATAGCTGTGGCTGTTTCAGGTACCCTGGATAGTACAACATACACATCTGCTTTGGGCTGCTGATGTCATCAAACAGTAATTCTGCTATTCTAAACCTTCAAATACTCCTGGTAGTTAGAGTTTATGAGATGTTAAGGTCTTTATTAATCTTTTATTAGAACATTTTTATAGTTTTTAAATAGTTATCTATCCATAGATATTTGCTAAAATAACAACAAAAAGTATGATGAGGATATGAGTACCCTTCACTCAGTTTATCCCCAATAATAATATGACATCTAACTGTAGAACAATATCAAAACTAGGAAATAAAAATTAGTGTAATAGGCTGGGTGTGGTGGTGCATGCTTGTAATCCTAGTGTTTGGGAGGCTGAGACAGGAGGATCACACAGGTTTGGTGCCAGTCTCAGCTACTTAGTGAGATCCTGTTTCAAAATAAAATATAAAATAGGTCTGGGAGTATAACATGGAGGTTGGAAAGCCTCTGGGTTCTACCCCCAGTACCAAAAAAATTATTATAATCTACAGAATATATTTAATTTTACCTGTTTTATAATCACTTCTTTATATGTGTGGCCATGTGTATCGTGTATAATTGTATCACCTGTATGTAATCAAAGCATACTCAAGACAAAATATTTTATCTCTATAAGGTTCCCTCAAGCTATCTGTTTATTACCATATCTATCCATCCATCCCCTGTATTGAGGGATGTTTTTCTTTTCATTCAGCATTATTATTACTATTAGGTTATATGGTAAGTACATGTGTTGTTTTATAATAGCTACATTTTCCAAATTGGTTATATTATTTCTGGAAAAAAATCACAAGAATTATCAGTTTTTTTTATTTTACCAATATTTGATATTATTATATTTTTCAGATTTTTAGCCATTTTGATAGACAATAGGCATTTGATATTTTTAAAAATGGTATAAGGTAAAACAAATGTTTAGTTTGCTCTATTAATAAATAAGTTGGGCATTTTTGCATATAGTAAAAGAAAAATGTGTTTCTACTGACTACTTGAATCTATATAATTTAAAGCATGTAATAAATACATAGAAATTCTTTTTGTGGTATCGTGGAGTGGAACCCAGGGGCTTTCTGCCCTCAGGCTACACCCCAGCCATATTTGTTATAATTTATTTGGAAATAGTTTCTCACTGAGCTGCTGAGAGCCTCACTAAGTAGCTGAGGCTGGCTTTGGAAACTGTGATATCCTCCTGTCTCAGCCTCCCAAGCTCTGTGATTACAAGCATGTGCCACCATGCCAAGCTAAACACATAGAAATTAAGATGTAATAAAGTGCTTTACTTGATACTAAAAGTTATAATTTCAAATTTGTACTATATATTTGCTGGTTGTGTAACCTTGGGTATGCCACCTTAGACTTTGACCCTTATTACCTATATGTTAGTGTATAAGGTATCAATTTTCAAAGTTTGGGTGAGAACTTGATTATTGTTGTTTTAAAATAATGGATTTAAAATCCAGAGTGCTTTTTAATTATTTTGAATTGTTTAGGTGTATACATAATCCACAAGAAACAAAAGAGAAAAGCGCCCATTTTGAAAGTGAACTATCTAACAAATTGATGTATGTGCTTATAAAATATGACTAAAGGATAAAAGCTGTTTTGAAATTTCTACAACTCCCATATACTATATTGTTTTTACAGTTGTTACAAAGTCACCCAGAAAAACTGCAAATATTACAAAAAAGCAGTATCAGCTTATTTTAAATTGCTGAGTTAAGAGATTTTATAGCCAATACAAGAACCAGGTATTTTTTTTATGATAGCACTACTCACTGTAATAACCACAAAAGCATTAAAAAATAAAATATTTTATTAATACTAAATAATTTCGATGATGATGATTTAATGGTCAATTAAAAGTAATTCATTTTGTTTATATTCAATGCTAATATGGGTAAGTTTAGCAATTATTTTTATTGTAAGATGTGGATCATTTCCATGTATTAATGCCTTCATATTGCCTTCGAATATGTAAAATGTATCAGTACATAAAATGTTACAACAGAGTTATTCTATTATTTGTTTTAAAAACTCTTACCTGGAGTGTTACTGAAGAACCTTTTATTATTGTACCAATTTTATGCAAAACATATTTTTACTAGGTATTCGTTGGGATATCTCCGTCTAATTTAGTTTTAAGATGGTGTTATATGAGGACCTACCTAAGCTAAAATTGTGATCTTAATAATAAAAAGAAGTCACTTTTGTGCTCTTCTCCCTTCTAAATGCACTGTCTCAAAGTCTTCTCAGCCTCATGGAATTCAATAAGATTACATCTCTGAAACTAACTTTATGGATGGCTTTATTTTAAGCATCTGCATTTGTTAAACTGTGTGAGATTATTACTTAAATCTGTTTCTTTGTTGTTAGATTAATTACTTTAATTTTTTTGTTTTTTATCTATTCCTCACCATGTTACTGCACTTCTTTTTTGGTCTCAAATTCATGAGAGATGAATTTGAGATTTTGCCTCATCTTGATGTGTCAGTACAGATTTATACTCAGGCCCCTTTGAATGTTTCTCCCACAGCAAAAACTTTAATGGGTAAATATTATATTACAAGTACATATCATGAAAAGATGAACCAATTTCCAGCTGGTATATGTTTAGTAGTTTTAGATATTTTTAATAAATTCAAATAATTCTAAAGGGAATTATTTTATAAATACAGTTCTTATTTTTATTCTTATGGAAAATTCTTTAAAGTATAATATTTGAGGATTCCTAATATGTTTGGAAAATATCATTCCTCAAAGAGTTCTAGAAATTCATAGTTGTGTACATGCCTACTCAATGAAACAAAACATAAGAAAAGATAGCAAGTACAATCATTAGTAGAGAAGAAGACTCAGACTCAATTTTCCTCAGTACTTGTTAATAAATCATGCCACTGGTGTATAAGGACAAGAATATCAGCATTTAATTGTGTTTATCTGATTATCTTGGATTTTTCTACACATTCTGTTAAATATTGTATATATATTATTCTGTGCACAATAGGATGACTAGAAATAATAATAATGTACTGCACATTTCAAAAAGCTAGAAGAAAGGATATCAAAAATTTTCATCATAAATAAGTAAATAAAAGGCTGAGAATGTAAGTTAATCTGTTTTTATCATTATACAATCTAAAAATCTTTATGTATTATACAGTAGTTAAAACAAATACTAAAGTGTATTATTTTAGACTTTATCGTTGAAATTATGTCCATTCTCTATCTTGAATAGTATCACAAATTCTTAAGAATGCTATTTTGGTGGGAAAAGGTTATGAAATTAAATTTGTAGTTCAATACAATATCCCAGGAATGAACCATGATAAGCAGGATTTGAGTATTTGGGGTAAAAATATACAACAAAGAAAAAATAGAGAAATTATGAATCATGGATTAGTGCATGGACCTCAAGTCAATTGATGAGGAAAAAAGATTAGTTATTTACAATTGCATGCTCACTAAATGTCACTGCATTTAGACCTTCATAACAGAATGTCATTCATAGAAAAATATATAGGACATAACTCAACCACTTATCACTACTCTGAGAGGACATAGCTTAAATCTGATTAATTACATACTATTCATACAGTATAGGACACCAAAGCCAGTATATAAGCTTCAACTATAGAATTTACATCCTGCCTTGTTAAGTTTATATGAATTTGTTATATTTATGGTTCATCAAAGAGTTATGATTATTAGAATATCTAAAAATGAAATAAACTACCTTATGTGTGATGTAAAACAAGAAGATTTGAAAAATTATCCAAATTCCCTCTTCAGCTTCAAATCTCTTATTTTCTTTCAGTTTCAGTGCTAAATTCATTTCAAACTAAGATAGCTATCTAAACATCAGAAGCTTCCCTCTAAGCTTGCTGTACAATGCTATTTTGTACCTTCTGCCACAAATATCATACTCCAGAAATATGACATACTTCTGTGGATAAATGGGTGAATCAGGCAATATCTTACTGCAATATGGGGATTGCCTCAATTTTGTCAAATATCTATGAGACATCCAGAAAATGTTTGCTTAATCTGCAAGTGACAACCTCTAAGGTGTGTTTCCAGAGAGAGCAGGATAGAAAACAAAGGAGTAATTCCACAGTCCTAGGCAGTTCTGCTTTCCATTCACAATTTAGGTTCTACGCCATTGGATTATAGAGGCTGTTTGGGGGAATTAAACCAGAGTCAAAATATACCTCTGAGAAAACGCTATCATGGAGAAAGAAATTTCCAAGTTTATTTCTAATTTTACAGCTATAAATACTGGTAACGAATTGAAAGAAAACATGAAAGTTAAATAATTACATCCATGCCCAAACAACACACAAAATAATTAAACATGAGCCACTACTTTCTTGGTACCATACCTAGAGGTCTGAGGCATCGGTGCTCTCTGACATGCCTCTGTCCATCTTTCAGCCAGCAGGTACATGGATGAGAGGTTCATAGTCTAACTGGAGAAACTCCATGATGCTGAGAGGAGATCAGAATGTTTTTATTCAGTCTGAATCTTCATGAAATCTAGAACTAGGGATGGCCATTCTTCCATTATGTCCTGAATCACTTTTGAGATTTGTGGCTGGATGAGAAGAGTGTTAGAACACAACATGTTCCTGATTAATATTGTACTATGTGACTTGAAGATAAAGCTTTTTGATAAATTTTAGATTGCACAGAAAAATAAAGTAAAAAAGGTAATAAATATGTAATCTACCAAATATAGTTTCTTCTCATCAAAGGAAACTATCAATAACCTAAAGAGGAAGCCTACAGAATGGGAAAGGATCTTTACCACTCTGATAGGGGACTAATATCCAGAATATACAAAGAGCTCAAAAGACTCTACACTAGCAAAACAAACAACCCAATCAAGAAATGGGCAAATGAACTAAATAGACACTTCACAAAAGAAGAGATACAAAGGGCCAATAGATACATGAAAAGATGCTCTTCATCACTGGCCATCAGGGAGATGCAAATCAAAACTACATTGAGATTCCATCTAACCCCAGTCAGAGTGGTAAGCATAAAGAAATCAAATAACAACAAATGCTGGCGAGGATGTGGGGAAAGAGAAACTCTTTTACACTGTTGGTGGGAGTGCAAACTAGTTCAGCCACTATGGAGATCTGTGTGGAGATTCCTAAGAAAGGTGGGAATAGATCCACCATATGATCCAGCTATACAACTCCTGGGTATTTTTCCAAAAGGGTTGAATTCAGAGAACTATAGCAACATATGCATACCTATGTTCATAGCAGCAGAATTCGTATATTTTGTATTCTAATTTCATAATGAATTCTTACATGAGTAATTTAAAATAGAGAATCTGGAAAGCTTATAATCCAGCTGAGGATAACCAATATAAGAAAAGTCAAGATCTCAGAATGATTCTAGAAAGTATATTTGCAAACTCTATTGTTTTATTTCACATAGGTACAAGTTAAACAGATTGAAATTTTATAGGCTCATTTCTATAAAAGTATCTCTACCCTCATTTATCCTTGAAATTATGTTATATTCAGAGGTGTAAATGTTTCCAATGCTATCACTATAAATATACTTTTATATATAACATGATCATTTTTGTTGCTTTTTGTGACTATATATTAATGTTTTTAATATAACCTATCTGTTTTCCAAATAGGTTCTCTAGTAAATCAGTGGTATAGTTTTATTTCTTCAATATAGGCTTACGATTCTTATTATTTCTGGAAAAGCAAGAATCTACAAATTGCATTAGCTAAAAAGATCAATGGTCCATTAGACTGGCATTTTATAAAGACTTAGACTAGATGCTACAGTGGAAGGCCAGAAAAAAAATTACCTTTCATAAAGCACCTGTCCAATTGTTCAATATTACACTACAGGGGAAAATTTTTTCCTAACTCCAGCTGGTTATCATTTTATGCTTTGAAACACAAGGATTGATGACCCTTGTAATTTTAGCCTGGCTTGTAAAACTGCACATAGTTTATTATTTATATTCACATAAATGGCCATTCTATTGTTTTACCCTTCCTAAGATATTGGCCACCATAATTTTCAAGAGCAGCAGGCTTTAAAAATGCTTTAAAAATGATTAATGAAAAAAATCTGGAGAGTTTTGAAAACTAATATATATGTGGGATAATTCTACCTGACATGAGTTCACTTAAGATTGTCTTATCTCAAATATGAGATAAACAGAGCAGGATGCTAAAGAACAGTTACAGAAATGGATTTAATAACAATGATGTCTTTTATAATATCTTTTCCCCTACTGCATCTTTGTGTATACAATAGGGCCTATGTCTTTATTCTGATGACCTATTTCTGTCTTTCCTTATCAACTAAGAGACTAGTAATAGAGTTAAATCACCATAATCCTAGAATTTAAAGATCTGGCTTTTGTGTTGGCCACCTTCATGGTGTGAAAGGAATCATTTTCCTTTAATGAGTTTCATTTGTTTGCTGTGTCTTGTCATCTGCATCATATGTGGACACTGACAAGTTTATCTTACCAAATCACCCATGCCAAAGTTTTCAAGTTCGATTACTATCAATAGTTTCAGGCCAGATTGAGTAAAGTCAGATATCAAGAGTTCGGAGTTGGTCTTTAGTTCTAGATATTTATCAAGCCTTGTTTCCTCCCTATTTCCATCTTCTCGGGTACTTCATGCAATTAAAAGTCTGTTTTATGCCTATTTTACTGAGATTCTCTTATTTCAGTTCTGTTCTCCCATGACCTTTTCTGGATCCTGTTCTATATTTCAGAGATTCAGATAAGATTCCTGTTTGCAGGATGTGTTGGTCACTTAGAACCACCTTGCTCCCACACATTTACTCTCAAGTGAAATCTTTATCTCAAAAGTCTCACTTTCTTGTACTAGCCCTTACTATGGAACTCTTTCTGTATCAACAAAAGAGTGAAAACCAATTTCAAGTGACAATCTCTCTAATTTTCTTAAGGAAATTCCTTGAGCTTGCTCTCTGCTCCTTGATTTGAATTCCAGCTTCTCCTCTTGTAGCAGTCTAATTAAAGAGTTCTCAACAAGTTTTGAGACCAAGATTGCCTGAAATATGATGTTTTTCTTTGTTATATGAAAATGGTTGAATGTATTTAACTCTAAAAGCTTAATCCCAGACAGGTATGGTGATACATGCTTGTAATCCCAGTACATGGGAGGCTGAGACAAGAAGATTCCAGGTTTATAGCCAGCCTCAAATAACTTAGTGAGGTCCTCTCCAACTTAATGAGACTCTGTTTTGAAAATAAAAAATAGATAGTATACTTACCTGGCAGGGGAGACACCATGATCACGAAGGTGGTTTTCCCAGGGCAAGGCTCATGCATTGCACTCCATATGTGCTGACCCGTGATTTCCCCAAATGTGGGAAACTCAACTGCATAATTTGTGGTAGTGGGGGGCTGTGTTCATGCTCTTGCCTAAAAAAAAAATTAAAAATAAAATAGAGCTCAGAGGTAGAAGGCCCCTGAGTTCAATTCTCAATACTACAAAAAAATAAAATAAATTTAACCAATTCCTACTTTATATGATATACTATTTCAATACAATAGAGTATATACAAGATGTACTGATTAAATATCCATTATTTGATCAATAACAAGTAAATATTATATTAGAAAGTTTAGATAAGTATATCTTATAAATAGAAAAAGTGAGTTGTAATTAATTTATCAACTAATTTTGCCTAATAGATGAAATATTTTACAGCGAGATTCGCAATTCAGTCTAAACAGTGCAAGATTCACAGCTCTATCCAAATAAATAAAGGGGATAACATACTTTCTATAATATTTTTAAATTTCCTTATTGTTTGGCTGCACTGTTATATTCAGAAATCAAATGTGAGACTGACTGACAGTAGGGAGTGTCCTCAACAAGATCCCAGTGAAGGTTGCTACTTAAAAGGACAGCAGGGGCTAATGGCTTTATATTGCTTTCACTGTTTGTTTTGATACTGGTAGTCAGATGAACTTTGAAAATAATAACTTTCCAGTCCTTTCTACAGGAATCCTTTGTAAATAAAGTACATGTTTCAATAATTTTAAAAAATACTGAGGATACTAAAGATCATCCAAGTGTCAAAAAAGGGAAGAAATAATGATACTATGGCTTATGTTTTATTATAAATAGTTGCAATTTAAATAAAAATAAATAATTAAAAAAGAAATTTTAAATATAATCATTTATATGTATGTATGCATGTATGTATTATTAATATTATTAATTTTAGAACTATTTTAACACTGTTTTGGCAGCATACAACATACTATTCTTTTAAAATCTGGTCTAGTAACTCCCAAGTAAAATTATTTTAAAATTAATAATTTTGAAATTATTTAGCTTTAAGCTATGTTTTGGAATTAGTTACAAATTTAGAAAGAGAGAGAATTAAGCATGTGAATATACTTATAGACAATTATTTTCTTTTTTCTGATTTTGACATTTTGATATAATGGTGATGTGTAGCTAACCAGTCCTAATTTAGTGATCTGCAAAATAGTCCAATGCATATAGGCATAACATAGGTGCTGGCTTAGAAAGTGGATTCCCACAGTTGCTGTCACATAAAACTGTAACCTGTGGTATGAACCCATGGCTCATTTTGCTACTTGTTTTTAAAGAACAATCTCTGTAAGTAATTATTTTTCAGGTTGTTCATAACATCATTTTTTAAAAACATAACCAAGGTAATACTATTAGGAAAAGTAGGAAATCATAAGAAGTACCCTAGAGGAGGAAAATAAGGTTTCCGAGAACACATGCACAGTGACATAAATAAAATATGGTGCTCAAGAAGACATATCCAGCGAAGGTGAAAATTTTGATTGGGAATCTGTGACCATACAAGATGTGGCTAAGATATTAATAATTTATAAAGTTTTATATTTTTATCTACATGTTCTAACTAATCCAATCAATTGACTTTAATATAATTAAATCAAACAAACTCATAGCAACAGGAGTTTACCTCTTTCGCTACAATTCAATACCAAACACATTTGTCTACCATGCTAATCAAAGTGAACTCAAAAATTCAAACAAAGTTTGTAAAAGCAGCTGTTATCTTGTCTTAAAGAAGGGTGTTTCCCTGGTGTATTCTGGAACTAATTCAATAAAACATCTATAAAATACTAAGCTTTGAGAGCCACTTACTAAGTCAGCCTTTGGCTATTCCATAATCACTTTTCATTATAAGTTGAAATTAAACAGTTATCAAGCAAGCATAATTTCATGGATAACCACCCAAGAGCTAGAGAGAGTTAAAAGCAATATAAAAATCTCAGAGGTAATATTATTTTTGAATACAAATGAGTCTCACCATCTTTTGCCTGAAGGGAGAGAAATGCCTTGGGAATTCTATTGTCATCAAGAGTAGCTGAAAGGCATCATGATCAGTTTGAATTTCTAACATGATGCGCGGTAATGAAATATGAGTACCTGCAAATCAATTCAAGAATTTGTGCAAGCATGAATAATAGATGGTGTCTGTACATTTTTCTCAACTATTAGTAGTTCTTTGTTTTCCCCAAAACATGCATAGAAAAATGAAGTGGTATCATTACTATTATGTGTAAGAGCCTATAAGTCATGAAGTCCAGGTCTATAAAATTATATATATATATATATATATATATATACATGTACTTACAAAAGAGCTGCTTTATTTATATATATTAAGTACAAAGAAGCTGAAATGCTCTATAGTAAATATTACATATGTTAAATTCATCTGTTTTTCAATTTTATAGGAGAAAAACCTAGGAAACCTAGTGAATTAAGTCACAAGGGATTCTAGGCATTTGTAATTTGGGTTAGTTTTTAATATGTGAAAATCACACATACACACAGTCAAGTTATTTAAGTAATTATAATAATATTAACACCTTTCTCTCATAAGTATGGTACATGTTTTTCTGTAAGCCAATATTTGGAATCCAAACAGGTGATAAGTAAATAACTATGGCTGACTCTAGTTCTTTATTTGGAATCCAAACAGGTGATAAGTAAATAACTATGGCTGACTCTAGTTCTTTATTTTGAACCACCAAACTTTCCTTAGTATGATTTAGTACAAAATACCTATTTCCTAAAAATGTGCTATTATGACTTTCCAGCAAAAAGCAGAAAATCATTAAAAGTATTTCAATTAAAAATAATAGCTGGGCATGGTGGCACATGCTTGTAATCCCCACGCTTGGGAGGTGGAGACAGGAGGATCGCACTGGTTCGAAACCAGCCTAGCTGGCTTAAGAGACCTTGTTTCCAAATAAAAATATAAAATAGGTCTGGGAGTGTAGCCCAGTGCAGAGGGTTTCCAGGAACCCCAGTACCACCAAAAAAAAAAAATAATAATAATAAGTAAGATTTATTAAATTTTTACTATATATCATACTATGTAGATTTGTGATTGGTAATCAAACAAGAATCATAAAAATCAACTTTATATACTGTTAGTAATTTCTATTTTGATAATCAATAAGAAAATCAGTTATCAGAAAAAATATATAATTTTCTCATGATATTGTATGTTGTATAATTAATGGGTGTAAATGTCAAGATATATCTCTATTTCTTTCTAAATTGCTCCAAAATTTGAAATTTTGCCTGCTTATTTTATAAGCCTGAATGCTTTGTAAAGAGTGTATCAGTCTTAGTGAAAGCAAGTAGATATTTCATATCAACATCTTACCAAACAAAATAGAAACTAATTTTGTAAATGCCAGTTAAAATTAAACAAATTGTTTTACTACAGTTTTCTAAAACATTTACTTTAATGAGAAGTACAAATTACTTTACTGAAAAGTACAAATTAAAATAGTGTGACTTTCCTAGACTAATGTGAAAATAGATCTGTTTTGCAAAGGGGATAATTTTTGCACAAGTTCTACTCTGCTAGGTTACAAGAATGCTGTAAGTTTACTAGTCAGATAAATTTATAACTTGTGTAAATATTAAAAATAAGTATTTATTGACTGGCCAACTGATCAAGGGCTTAGAATAAATGCATATACCAAGGCATTTTCCTCCTGGTGCCAGTGTTTGCTTCATTCCCTGAACTTTGCCTTCTATATCTTCCTACAACTGAAGCCATGGGTTTCTGACTTGCAAGCCCAACCTGCCCCTCATCATTAGATTACCACCTCACCTTCATCTGAGTCTCACCCAATAGTATGTATTGATACCCACTTGGGCAACTGTGTGGTGTCCAGTGACTCAGGCCTTGCCCTGAACAGTTTATTGAATGCTCACTCTGATCTCTTTGCTCTGAATCCTTGCTCTGTGCTACAAATTAAATTGTGGTATTTTCCTTAAACCCTCATGTTGAACTCTAATACCCACTGTCATGGCATTTTGAGTTTGGGCATTTGGCAAGTGACTAGGTGTTGAATGCTGCCTTATAAACAGGCTTCAAAATATCCCTGCCTGCTATGCAACAAGAAAGCAAAAAGGTTACCATCTATGAGTCCCTAAGGCAGTCCTTTTCAAACATTTGCTTGCTGGCATCTTGATAGTGGCTTTCACAGCTTCCAAATGGTGAAAAATTAATTTCTATAGTTCAGAAGCCACCTGGAATTTGGTATTCTATTAATGACAACTGGTACAGATTAAGATATATTAAAAATGCATGCTTAATAAAATATGAAAAAATGTTCCATTTAGCTCTCAAAAAATTGGCAAATAAATTGACTGAAAAATCTAATAAAAAAGATTATTTATGTAGCCGGGCGTGGTGGCGCACGCTTGTAATCCCCGCGCTTGGGAGGCAGAGACAGGAGGATCGCGCAGGTTCGAAGCCAGCCGCGTGCGCTGGCTTAGGAGACCCTGTTTCCAAATAAAAATGTAAAAATAGGTCTGGGAGTGTAGCCCGGAGGTAGAAGGGCTTCCAGGAACCCCAGTACCACCAAAAAAAAAAGGTTATTTATTTATTTATTATTTATTTTGTGGTAATTGGGATTGAACAAAGAGAAATTCTATTTCTGAGAAACATCTCCAACACTACTTCATTTGATTTTGAAACAAGGCCTCTCTAGGTTGCTGAGAGTCTGGCTACTTGCTGAGGCTGTCCACACATCTGTGCTTTCCTTTCTCAGCCTCCTAAGTACTGGATTTACACACATGCATCACCACACCCAGACTGAACAGAATTTTTAAATATAATAATATCCAGCATGAAAGTATTTAAAAGGACATATTCTTACATATTCATTATCGGCAGATTATTATATAAGATATATATTGTAAATATTTGCTTTCCTACTTATGGGTTGATAATATATATCTTTTATATCTACCTATAGGTAGAAAATATATATTATTAAATATATTATAATAGTAATTAATATAGTATATAATATATGAAATATATCTCATATATATTATCTGCTCATAAGGAGGAAAGCAAATATTGAGGCATAAAATGCTTGTTGAACTATTAAAATAGTAAAACTTCAGATAGAATGAATGGTATGATATACCCACCTGCAACAAACTGTTCCATAGTTATTCAATGATGTTTACCAATATGTTAATGAAATGGGAAGTGGGAAGTATCAAATATGAAAGAATAGTATTTATATGTAGATTTTTCTCAATTTGTACCAATATGCAAGTAAATGTTCTGATATCTTTATAAAAACAATTTATTAGTGTAGAAATCTGATTTTAATTTTTGTATTTCTGAGCTAAAAATAATTCCCAAAAGTAATGTGAAAATATTCAGACACAGCAATGTACAGTTGAATAAACACTTCCTTAATATTTTGATGAATTTACTATTTAATTATTTTCAATACCATTTTTCTCATTTAATAAGAAAGCATAAGCCACTGTGTTTATGTTTTTATCTTCCAAAGTATCTTTGAGATTCAAATTGTCAAATGTTAGCTTTTATTTTTGGAAATATTTTTTCAAATGATTACTTTTAAGAATGGGCTTTTTTCTTTTTTGTTACAAATATAGGTCTTTGCAACACTGTAATAATGCATCCAACTTTTGTTTCTTAAGTTTTTATATTTCTATGTCTAGCAATATTTTTGACATGGAAACAAATATAAAGATTTAATGTATTGCTCTTTTATGTAATTATATATGTAATAATTATACATGTAGCATATATTGAAATATATAATGCATTTATGTTGAAAAACATATTTGAGAACAGTCATTTTAGAAATATTGTCAAAAATTCTACAATGTACACCATTGGAAATAAACAATATTTGATCTTTTAAAATTAAACCAAACCAAATCCCAATGGTTTGAATAGTTTTCAGGATTGCTGGGTGCCCCTGTTATTGATCTTTTTAGCCAGTCATTCTGTTCTTTTCAGTTTTGGAGAGGACAACTTTGAAATTCCATAACCCATATCTAACCTGGCTTCCAACTCACTAGTTCCAAAAAACATATTGCCAGCGGTCTAAAAGTAATTTATGTGTGCATTTATATGTATATATTATAAGCATATATAATACATTTAGATACTTTTTTGCCTATGTGCTTACTGCAACTTGTAAATTGCTTGAAAATGTTATTTAGCCTTCTTTACAGGGAATTTATGTCCTAGGATAACCTTCTTCTAAATGGATCCTCTTCATCTTTTCAGGATTCTCTTTCCTCTATCCTACCTTCTCCATAATAATATTTGTTTGTACTGAGAAAAAAGAAGTTGTTCAAATAATGGCAATTTTCACAGGAAACATATCTACTTCTAAAGTATTTGAAGCAATGCTCTGCATGGTGGTACTTATCTATAATCCTAGTACTTGGGAAGCTGGCACAGGAGAAGCACATTTGAGGACAGTCTCAGCAATGTAACAAAACTCTTAGTAACCTAGTGAAACCCTGTTTCAAAACAATAAATCTGGGGGTGTAGCTAAGAGGTAGAACACCCCTGGGTTCAATATCTAGTAACACTGAAAGACACAGAGAGACAGACAGATACACACACACACAATTTCCTGACTCACCAGTTAGTCCAAGAATCACAGTCCTATTGTGTTTCAAGGAATTTATGATGAAAATATATGCTTGAAAGTACTCACACAACCTGTGCCAACCTGTGCCCTGCAGGTTGCCAGAAATTTAGGACATCCATTACAACTCCTCATTTACATCTATGCCACAATAAAATCAGTTTGGGAAGGGGAAAGTGGAGAGATGTTGGCAGGGGCAAAGGAGAAGATATTAAAATTCAAGTAGTAAACCTGTAAGAATTTGATAATTCATAGAAAAAATATCTGATGATTACATGCATTGCAAAAAGAAAAAATTTTAAGAGGTTACAGTTTATTACATGCCTAATATAAACTAAATACTGTATATGATATATTTATATAATTTTATTTTTGGTACTGGGGATTGTACCCTGAGGTATTATTCCTCCTAACTATAGCCCCAGCTCTTTTTACCGTTTTAATTTGAAGTAAGTCTCATTAAGCTGCTGTAGGTCTTCCTTTGTTACTGAGGCTAGCCTCAAACCTGTGATTCTCTTGTTTCAGACTACCCAATGCTGGTATTACAGGTTCATACCATCATCCTAGCTAATTTATTTAATTTAAACCTCACCCAAATCATGGAAGGTAGGTATTCCTTATCTGGGCTTTTCAGGTACAGAAAAATTCTAAAGTCAATAGATTGGTCCAAAGTCACACAAATTCCAAATTTATGGATTGAAATTATAAGGCATATTTTACACCTAAGCCAATATTATTTCTATTAAAAGAATTGCATCATTAGCAAGGCCAGGAAATATTTGGGAAGATGTTCTATGCTAGAGATTAGTGAACTACATGCAATGCTTATTTTAGGCACTGCTGCTGAAATCTCATCCATACTGTGGCAAAATATTAATGCATTTCTGATTACAGATGGAATGGAAATAATACAAAAGAATAAAAATAGACTATGAAAAGAATAACATAAGAGTATAGACAAAATACAAAATTTAACTCATTGATAAACCTGTCATTAGAGGCTACCAGACATTTTACTTAAGTGCACATCTCTCTGAGATCAACAACTCATTATCACCACCATCTTGCTTTTAGTATGTTTTGAAGTATAGGAAAAGCCAGTTAGAACTGACCCTATCCTATTATATTTCAAAGATACAGACATTTATAACAAATTAGGTGGTTTTTCTTCAAAGACATTTATAATAAGTTAGGTAGCTTTTTAAAAGGTCAGTTATTTATGGATATATACATAGATAATGAGGTCACATCACATTCTACTCTTAAATAGTGGGAATTCTAACAGAATTAGAGACTCCAGAGACAGTTCTCCATAGGAGATAAGATCTATTAGAGTGGTAAATAAAAAATAGCGTGTCAGTAATATTGTATAATTTTGCCATGTAAAATATGATGTAAGGCCTAATATATGCATTGTGGAATGACTAAATCTACATAATAAAAATGTGCTGATTACATACTTATTTTTATAGGGAGAAGATCCATTAGCTTAGCATTTTTAGGAATAAAATGTATAGTTAACCAGTCACCATATAGTACAGTAGATCTCTTGAATGTATCTGTTCTATCCATCTGCATTTTTGTGTCCTTTGCATCCAGCCTCTTCATCCCCAAACATAATCACCTCAACCCCTAGTAAAGACTGTTTTACTCTCTACATTTTTGTGATAAACTTTATCAGATTTTGCATGAATGAGATCATGCAATATTTGTCATTCGGTGTCTTATTTAATTTAACATAATGTTCTCAAGATTCATTTCTGTTGTCCTGAATGTCAGAAATTAATGCCTATTTATGGATGAATAACTTTCTACTGAATATATTTGCCATATTTTCTTTATCCATTCACCCATGATGGATAATCATTAGAATGAGTCCCCACATCTTGGCTGGTGTGAAAGTGCTGTAATAAACATGGAGGTAAAGCCATCTCTACAAAATACTGATTTCATTGTCTTTTGTTATTTATCCAGTTTGGAGATTACTGGAATGCATGGTACTTTTTTCTTTTCTTTCTTTTTTTCTTCTTTTGTTTTACAGTACCAGAGAATTAACCCAGAAGCATTCTAACTCTGAGCTACATCCCCAGCCCTACATTTTATTCTTAATTTGAAACAGGGTCTCACTAAGTTGCAGAGGGCCTCACTAAGTAGTTGAGGCTGGCCATGAACCTGCTATCCTTCTGTCTCAGCCTCCCAAATACTGGGATTACAAGCATGGGTCACCATGCCTGGCTCACATGGCATTTTATTTTTTAACTTTTTGAGAGACCTCCTTATTTTGTTTCCAATAATGGCCACAATAACTTACATTCACAACAACAGTGTATAATAGTGCTTTCTTCCCTATGGTTGCACCAACATTTGTCATAGTTCATCGTTTTGAAAATAGCCATTCAAAAACTGGGCATGGTGGCACATGCTTGTAATCCCAGTACTTGGGAGGCTGAGACAGGAGGATTGCACAAGTTCAAAGCCAGCCTCAGCTACTTAGTGAGCCTCTCAGCAACTTAGTGAGATGCTGTTTCCAAATAAATATAAAATAGGTCTGGGAGTGTAGCCTGGGGGTAGAAAGCCCCTGGATTCCATCCCCAGTACCACAAGAAAAAACAAAGAAAATAGCCATTCTAAGAGATTTTTGGAAAACACTCATAAGTGGCTTCATTTTTTTTCTTGTGATTGGTGATGCTCAGTTTTATAAAATACCACTCTCTAGACTGTTTTAAGCCTGGACTGCAAAGTTGGATAGATGAGAGGAATAAAGTCTTAAAGCAATAGTTGCTTATTCCAAACCCTAAGAAATTCTTATAGCTTATTGGGACCCAGGAGGCTATGACAGGTTACAGACTACCTGACAGTGGTAGACACATAGCACAATAGATTACATTCTCAGAAATAGCCAAGACAAAATCATCTGCAAAAAAGAAAAATCTGTCTGGTTACAAGTAATATACATGTTTGTAAGGCTGTTAGATGAAAATATACTGATTTGGTAGGAAGCAGTAGAACACAGCCAAGGCCACATATGAGTCCAAGGCACACTAAGTGAAAGACCTTTGTCATTCTGGGTGCTTTCAAGACTCAGTGTGTTCCTTCATAAGATATTTCCTTTAGCCCATGTTCTAAAACATCACTTTTTTATATCTGTTAGCCACTTGTATGTCTTTTGAGAAATATATACTTCAGACCTTCACTTATTTGCTTATATTTGGCTACTTGTGTTCTTGCTAGTGAGTTGAGTTTTGTACATACTGGAAGTAGGCTTAGTTTAGAATCCCTAATCCAAATATTTGAATTTTTTCCAATCCAAATTCTTTTTTTAACTGTTTATTGGTGCATTGTAGTCATATAAATTATATGCACACATCATCCAATTATCCCTTACCTAATTTATGCCCCATTCCCTCTTCTATCCCTCCTTCTCATGTTTGGCTTAGTGATTGAAATTGATATGTTTTGTTAAAGTACATCATGTGCATTAGAGAATTTCTCTCTTCTCCCCTCCTATCCCCTCAGTTAGGTCACCTTATTTGCTCATTTATAGTATCTTCTTCATCATTTAGAGTTCCTCTTATGACCCATTTTCTCCCTAGCTTCCACATATTAGGGAGAATATCCAATTTCTCATTTTTGGGGATTGACTGATCTCACTTAGCATAATGTTCTCCAGTTCCATTCAGTTCCCTGTAAATGATGTAATTGTGTTTTTCTTTAAGATAGAGTAAAATTCCATTGTGTACATAGCCCATAGTTTTCTAATCCATTTATCTGTTGATTGACATCTTGGCTGGTTCCATAGTTTGGCAATGGTGAATTGTGCAGCTATTAGCATAGATACACATGTATTAGTTTGGTAGTTTGGTTGGCATTTTTTTAATAGGTCCCAGAAGTGGTATTGCTGGATCATATGGTAAGTTCATTCCCATTCTTCTGAGGATTCTCTATACTGTTTTCCAAAGCAGTTGCACGAATTTGCAATGCAACCAACAATGTATTAGAGTTCCCACTTCTCCACATCATTTCCAGCATTTGTTGAAATTTGAAATACTTGAAAAACTGATAATCTTTGAAGACTGACATGACACCAGTAGTAAAAAAATTTATAAATATATATCTCACATGACAATGCATAGTCAAAACATGGATGGACACTCTAAAAAAATGCTGCATATAATTACCTTCAGGCTATGTTTTTATAAGGCATTTGAGAAACCAATAAATATCATGTGTAGTCTTGAGTCCTATCTTCTTGATATCTCATTATGTATTTATAAATATTTCTAAATAATGACAATATTTGAAACAGAAACACTCTGGTCCTAGCATCTCAGATAAGGAATACTCTACCTCTATTAACCTCAGTATAATTTGAAAATAAATATTTTCTTGCATTCTGTAGGTTGTCTCTTAATTTTGTAGTGGTTTTCATTGTTGAACAGAAGATTTTTAGTTTTATTTAATCCCATTTTCTTTATTTCTGATTTTGTTGCTTGTACTTTGGGGCTCAGATCCAAAAAGCAATTGTTCAGAAAGATATCAAAGAACTCTTCTTGTATGTTTTCTTCTAATAGTTTCAAAGTTTTAGTTCCTATACCCAAGTCTTTCATATATTTTGGGTTTTCATTTGCTTATTGTATGAGGGTCTAATTATATTCCTCTGCCTTGGGCTATGTTCTGGACACCATTTGTTGAAAAGTCTGTCCTTTTCCCATTGATATCTTTCTAAAAAATCAGTTGGCTTTCAATGTGTGAATTTATTTTTGAAATCTCTCTTCTTTCATCAGTATACATGTTTTCACCAATATCATGCAGGTTCTATTGCTCTATCTATCTTTGTAGTACAATTTCAAATTAAGTATAGAGATGCTTCAGATTTATATATTTTGTGTGTGTGTGTGTGTGTGTGTGTGTGTGTGTGTGTGTGTGCGCGTGCTCCTGCATGTAGAGGGGTGCTTTGGCTACTCAGAGTACTTGTGGTTAATTTGAATTTTGTGGTTGTTATTGCTTTTCTACAATTACTAAGAATATCAGTAGTATTTTGTGGAGATTTGTATAAAATTCATATATTGCTTTGTGTAGGATGGACTTTTAGTAATATTAATTCTTTTAGGAAATGAACATAGGATTTTTTCTTGTTTTCTATATTTTTATCAATATAGAGATATTTCATCTCCTTGGTTAAAGATATTCCTAACTACTTTATTTTTTTCATAGATTGAGTTAATGAGTTAAAAATTATTGGCATTTAAAGTACTTGATATAAATTGCCAATTTTTCCTTCAAAGATATAGTTCATTTTACAACTCCTGGCAGGAAAAGTAACTATCTTTTCACAAAACCTTTTGCAACACAAAATAGCATCATGAAAAATATATTCAGTATCTTAAATTTAAATTATTTTGATCATTGAGACTGAACAGTTTTATGTTTACCTTTTATAATTTTAAGTTATAAAAATAATAAAGCTATTTATTTTCATTTTATTATAATGGATTATGAAATTGCTACCCTAATTTCAGAAAATCATTAAGAAGCTGCATAGTTTAATGCATTGAAGATTCATTTTCTTAGAAAATGAAAGCACATTGGATACAGAAAGATTTAGTGTTTAAATTCCAGCTCTGATTCTTATATGACTATATTATTATAGATTAATGTCCAGATTAATCTCTGAGACGAATATACCCTCTCTTTAAGATAGTAACAATATTTTCAAATCCTAGGAATTTATAAGTACCTTAAGTGCTATATATATATATATATATATATATATACACACATATATGTATACATATATACATATATATGCATATATAAACATATATAGGCATATACACACACATATGTATATATATATATATATATACATATATATACATATGTGTGTGTGTGTGTGTGTGTGTGTCTGTGTCTGTGTGTAGTATGAACAGGTGTTGTTTCATTGAGCTTCTCCTTGCTGATATTGCATTTACTATCAATTAAAGGTTACTGAGCTTGGTGATGCCAGCCTGTAATTTTAGTACTTGGAAGGCTGAGACAGGATCACAGGTTCAAAATCAGCCTCAGTAACTTAGTGAATCTCTCAGCAATTAAATGTGACCCTGTTTCAAAATAAAAATAAATGTAAAGATTTAGGTATGTAGCTCAGAGGTAGAACATTCTTGGATTCAATTCCCAGCCCCCCAAAAATAAAAATAAATAAACAGAAGGTTTGAATCATTTTACCAATAGCATATGTTCACTCCATATTTCTGTATCCTTCTCTGTTAATTCTCACAATATCTAAAACATTTTCATTATGATATCTTTATGGTAAACTGTGATCTATGTACTTTGGTGTTACTATGGCAATGGCTTGGGGGAATCATAAATTGTGCACAAATAGTGAACCTAATTTAGAAATAGTGAATGTGCTTTCTCTGCTTCATGGACCTTTCCTCTGGCCCACTTAGTTCCTGAGACACAATACTATTTGAATTAAGCCAATTAGTAACCTTACAATGGTATCCTATTGTTTAGTAAAATAAAAAGTTGGTCAATTCTCAGTATAAATCAAATGCTAAAAATAATTAACTTAGTAAGGAAGGCTCATGGAAACTTGATAGGCCAAGAACTGCCGGAGACAGCCGGCAAAAGTACGGGTTCTGAAAATAGGCATGAGGTTGAAAAATTCAACTCTTAGAATTTGATTCTCAGAATATTTAATTCTAACGTGGGGGTACTGTCAGCCTACTATCTCTACTGGCTGACCCCTGCTCCTGGGTCAATATTTCTACTGGTCGACAACTACTCCTGGGTCAGTATTCTCTATTGGGCTGCCCTACTGGCCGGCGCCTACTTCTGGGTCAATATCATCATCTCTCAACCAGTCTCTCCACTCCTGAGGTATTTATCGAGTTACAGTTCAATCTTTTACTTTGAACTTTCCATAACACCAAACCTTATTGACTGTGGGCAAAGGACAGTCAGCTGAATCAGAAATATTCTTTCAGGGGAAAACCTTAATGGCTTTCCACAAAAAACAAGGCCTCTTGTCCTCTGGGTTAGTTGAGTTTTAAATATAGATAAAAGGTTCTTGAATGAAATTGAAAGTGCTACTTCATCAAACCCATGAATGATAAGAAAGCAAAAGATCTTCACTGCTAATATGCAGAAGTTTTAATGGTCTGGATAGAATATCAAACTAGGTACAACATTTTCTTAAGCCAAAGCCTTATTCACAGCAACCCTCCAGATATCTTCATTTCTAGGAAGGCTGAAAGAAGTCATATGTATAACAAAATGCAAATGAACATGCTAGTGTAGACATTGTAGGAAGCTGTCCAGGAAATCCATCTTAGATCATTGATGATGATGCTACACTAAAGGGTAGATGCTCAATTATATGAAACGGTCTTATATTGGAAGAAGACACCATCTAAAACTATTGCAGCCAGAGAAGAGAGGTCATGGCTGGTTTCAAAGCTCCAAAGGACAGATTGCTTCTGTCCTTAGGGACTAGAGTGGCTGCAGACTTTAAGACTTCAATAGAATATATATATATATATATATATATATATATATATATATATATATATATATTGCTATTGTCAATATATGGGTAAGAGAAGATGGGGATGGGAATGAGGTCCAGGAAAAGCCCACCAAGTGCTGTGTGCAGGTACATAACTATCATTATGAGCTACATTATGATGTGAGACTATAATGTACTATGAAAGTATAAACCTTTTAATAAAATCTTAGAGCCCTTAAGAATTATATTAAATCTACTCTGCCTGTGCTCAATAAATGCAACAACAAAGCCTGCATGACAGCATACCTGTTTGCAACATGCTTTGCTGAATGTTTTACATTCAGTATTGAGTGGGGCATGGTGATTCAAGCCAGTAATTTCAGTACTTGAGAGGCTAAGATACAGGATTATAGGCTGGAGGTCAGCCTTATCAATTTAGTGAGACCCTATTTCTAAAAAAAATATAAAAAAGGTCTGGGTGTAATTTGGAAGTACAATGCCCCTGAACTCAATTCCTAATGTCAAAATAATATAAATTTTATTAATTAATTGATTAATAAATTCACTTTTGAGGACTGCTACTCAGAGAAAATTTCTTTCAAAATATGCACCTGGTCACTTTCAGGTTCTGATAAAGATACACAATTAAATTAAAGTTATCTTCATTTCTGTTAACACACCATCCATAATGCAGCCTATGGATCAAAGAATATTTCTGACTTTCAAGTCCTATTATTTTAGAAGCACATTTTTATAAGTCTGTTAGTGCTCTAGGTAGTGATTCTTCTGAAGGATCTGGGCAAAGAAAATTAAAAATCTTCTCCAAAAAATAATCTGTCATTCTAGATGCCAATCAGATAGTCTGTGATGCTTGGGAGAAGTTGGTTCTTTCATGGATAACTATGAGCATTCAATATTTCAGCAGAATAAATAACTGCATATGGGATGGAAATACTAAGAAAAGTATAATGGGAAGTGGAGACTGGAGATGAGGGTGACTTGCTACAATCTCATGATAAATCTTCAACAAATAAAGAGTTGCTTTTTATGGATAAACAAAGAATGTAGCCTCCTGAGATGGAATCTACTCCTGGTGAAGTTTCTGCAAGAAAAACAAAATTATTGATATTGCATTGAATGAGTTGAGTAAGCAGCAGCAGCAGCAGTGATTTAGAGAATGTATTCCAAATTTGAAAGAAGTTCCAATATGGGTAAAATGCTAATAACCAGTATAACATGCTACAGAAAAATCTTTTGTGGTAGAAGAGTCATCTTCATTACTCTTACTTTAAGAAAATGCCACATGTCTAATAATATTTGTTTATGGCAGTGTAATAAAGAGCTGTTTTAAATAAAGTCATATTAAACATGATGACCAGCAATGACCTCAATAATAAATTGACCTTGAGAAGATAAATATATAGAAGATAAAGACAAGAACCTTGCCTTTATATTTAAAAATGTTTTTTTAATTTGCAATGAATTTTATATTTTTGGTTTTTTAAATTTTTTAACTTATTCTTATTTTTCATGTGGAACATATTGAAAATGGCAAACATTCAAACTGTGCTTGGCACCCTCCCTACGTTCCCCTTTCCCCCCTCCCAACAATGAGTTAACACATTAACAATGTTATATTTATATTTTTACACGAATTCAGATGTAACTCCTTCATTAATCAACTTCAGCCTTCTTCCTCTCCTATCCTTCCATTCTATCTTTAATGAGGTTTCTCCTTCATTGTGTGGAGTCCCTCTGGTATCCCTAATACTTCCTAGTTTGAGCATATTAGAGAAAAGTTAAGTTCCTTCTCTTTCTGTGTTTGGCTGATCTAACTTAACATAATGTTCTCTAGGTCTTTCCATCTTCTCGTAAATGACATGATTTTGTTCTTTTTATAACTTAATAGAATTCCATTGTGTGTATTTCCCATAATTTTGCAATCCATTCATCTGTTGATGGAGACCTAGGTTGGTTTCATTATTTTGACTATTATTATTGTGCTGCTATAAACATGGGTATGCATGTGTTGTTGTAGTTCCCTGGTTTCAACACCTTTGGAAAGATATACAGGAGTGGTAAAGCTGGATCATATGGTGGGTCCATTTCTAAGGAATCTCCACACTGATCTCCATAGTGACTGAACTAGTTTGCACTCCCACCAACAGTGTAAAAGAGTTACTCTTTCCCAACATCCTAGCCAGCATTTGTTGTTTTTGAGTTCTTTATGCTTGCCATTCTGATTGGGGTTAGATGGAATCTCATTGTAGTTTTGATTTGCATCTCCCTGATGCCTAATGAAGTTGAACATCTTTTTATGTATCTTCTGGCCATTTGTGTCTCTTTTTTTTGTGAAGTCTTTATTCATTTCAGTGGCCCATGTCTTGATTGGGTTGTTTTAATAGTGTAAAGTATTTTGAGCTCTTTGTATATTCTGGATATTATCCCATTCTGTAGGCTTTCTCTTTAGGTTCTTGGTGGTTTCCTTTGATGAGAAGAAACATTTTTGTTTGATGCCATACCACTTGTTAATTCTTGCTTTAATTTTCTGTGCTTTGGAGGTCTTGTTGAGAAAGTTACTGCCTGTGCCTATATGTTGGAGTGTTAAGCCTGTAAAGGGAAACTTAGAACCAGTGCAAAGATCCTGAGTCAGGAAAATGCTCGTTTTCCTACAGAATAGTGAAGGGGATAAAATGAACAAAGAGTTGTAGGAGGCAAAATGATCAGGAGAGGAAGAAAGAAGAAAAACAGATCATTCATTAAAGAATATTGTAAGCATTTTGCTTTTATTGTGAGTGACACTGGAAGTCATTGAAGGGCTCTGACCAGATTAATGGCAGCACCTGACTCACATGTTAAAGTGCCCTGTGGGTCTCTATTGAGAATAGAGTGGGAGGCCAAGGCTGAGGAGAGAAACTACCTAGCTGGTCATGGCAGTAATTCTGGGAGAGTTGATTGCACCTGATATCAGGATGGCAGCAAAATGAATTGGATCCTAAATGAATCTGGAAGGGAGAGGGAACAGTGTTTGCAGACCTTTTAGAAGTGGAATATGAGAGAAACCAAGAGTAATCTTCTTAATAACTCTTTGAAAATGACCTGTGATAGTTTAAATCATGTCTACTTCCCATCTAAGATATGAATTAGTATTCATCACTTTTGACCCTTATCATAGTACTTTTTTAAAAATGAATTTTTTATTAGACATTTCAGTTTTTTCTTTAGAAATTTTTAGGAGAATTAATGTTTCTCAGGTTTATAGTGCCAAGTAGTAAAGTAATTTTGACTAAAAACATAGGTCATACTTGTGCAAGTGAATTCATACTTGCAAGTATGAATTCATTTATATGGATTACAAGCCCAGAGGAGCAATTTCCAGGGTATGGTGAAAGATTGTTTACTTTATAAAAATTATCAAGAATTTCTGAAATGGTTTTAACAACATACATTCTCCTGAACAATGTAGGAGAGATCCAATTTCTCTGCAAGTATTTTTTATTATCACTATTTTTTAGTTTAGCTGTTTCAATGTGTGTGTGATTATATTTTATTGAGCTTATAATTCCATTTGCTTAAAGACTAATCATATTAAATAGTGTCTCATATGTATATATGCTTTCCTTTGCTTAAAAATCTATGCTTACACATATTCATTAGATGATTGGATTGCTTATTTTCACTGTTGAGATTTTTGTGAGTTATTTATATTCTAGATACTAGTGTTTTTCTATCTAATATGTGGTTTGTAAATGTTTTCTACTAACTCATAGTTGCTATTTTCTTCTCTTAATTCTCTCATAGCACAAACATTTTAAAATTTGAAGTCTATTATATTATTTCCTTTATAGGTTATTTTTTGTCCTATGTATAAAATTTCTTTGCTCAATTCTCAGTTCCAAAGTAATTCTCCTGTGCTTTCTTTTCAAAATGTTTTGACTATACATTTTACATTCAAATCCATGGTTGATTTTAAATTAATTTTTATAAATTAGATTTAAGTTATAATTATTTTCTTTGATAATTTTTTCTCCCTCCCATTTCTCTTCCTTTCTCTTTCCCTTCCCCCCTTTCCTTTCTTTTTATTTTATTTTTTTCTTCTGGTGTTCAATATCTCTTTATAGATGGAGAGACATTTCAATAAATGTCTCTCCATTCTACATTTTAATTGTTTTTGCACATTTGTCAAACCTGAAAATATTTCTGTTTCTAGGTTATATGTTTCATTGACATTGTATTTTGGGGTTTTGGTTAGTGTTTGATGTTAGAATATTAGTTTCTTTCTTCTAAAATATAAAATTTAAAAATATGTTTTTCTATATCTGAATTTTGATAATATTTTGTAAGAAGTTATATTAATATGTGTATCAATTTGGGGAAAAATGGCATTTTTATTATAATAAGCCTTCAAATCATAGAGTACATTACATTTACTGAAAACTATTTTTATTGATATCTAGTTATCTTTAGCATACAGATTCTGTGTGTTTTAGTTATTTACTTAAAATATAACTAAGTAGTTACTCTACCTTCTTTTCAAATTGATTATAAATAGTATTGTATTTCCAATACTTCTTTGCACATGATCTATCACTGAGTTCACATATACTATCCACCCTTCTCTTCAACCAATTATTGAGCTTATCCAGTGATTTTAGTTTAGGCATTTCATTTTAAGTTATGTAATTTGTTAATATTTTTATCTCCTATTTTCTCTTATTTTTCTATTTCTAAAGTATGTACAAAATTGCATGTTGAAAACTTTTATGATGGCTGCTTTAAAATTTTGTCAGATTATTCCAACACCTGTCATTTCATTTTTTTTCCTATCTGATTATGTCCGGGGGATTGAGCCCAGGGGCATTCTACCTCTGAGCTATACCCTGAGCCCTATTTTATTTTTATTTTGAAACACAGTCTCTCTATGTTGATGGGATCTCGTTACTTGCTGAGGCTGTCTTGGGACAGGCTGATCCTCTTGTCTCAGCCTGAGTGTTGGAATTACAAGCATGTGCCACCTTGCAGTAATGATGGTTGACTATTGACTGTAACACTGGGCATTTTGGTTATGTTGTAAATCTTCAGCTACTCATTAATCTCATTCTCAGTACATGTCCCGCTGTTTGGGTGTTATGTGCAGGTTCCAATACAGGTAGATGCTTATCTCCTTGCTAGATCCCGTGATAAACATGGAGGTTTATCACCTTGCTGGATCTCATGGTAAGAGTAGCACATTGACTCACTTTGCCTCACTGAAGATGATTAATGTGGAATCCCAGTTCTTCCCTCAGCTCTACCCACATTTTACCAGCAAAGTCAAAGCATCAACTAAACAGCTCCATTGCCTCAGTGAAAGTGTAAACTCAGATCCTTTCTGAACCCTGCTAGCAGCAGAGGCTAGAAATCGAGTACTTATCTCTTATCATTTTTAACACCTTATTGATACTTTATGGGGATGGAGACTCAGCTCCTTGTTGGACTCTGTTCATACTAGATTTGAGGGGATATGGAGTGCCAACCAGTCTCCATGAAAACCACATCATTCTACCTCATTGCTTCGAGGCTGGGTCAAAGTTTAGTTCCCCACTATGTTCCACTCATTCACAGTAATTCAGCATGATGTGTGTCTATGTGTGTGGATGTGCATGTGTGTTCATGTGTGTGAGTGTCCTTGTATGTATTAAATCAGGTGGAGTGGAGGTTCACCTGCATGAACCTCCTTCAATGAGGATGAAGTGGACATAGAGGCATACAGACCAACCCACCATCTTCTATCTCCTTGACTCTTGATGCTGAGCAATGCTCTGAATCCTGCTGATGCTTTTAAGACCATCTGGACAAATGAACTCCATCAGAGAAATTGAAACACTTACTCTGTTTCACTCAGCTGCTAAAAGGTTCCCCCCACCTGGCCTCTCAATACTATCATGGTAGGGAAATGTGAGTACTATAGCCTGTTCCCATTAGAAAGTGGCTTGATTTTCTTTCCTTTTACCCTACTCTTTCCAGATCTTTGTAGCTCACTGGACCACCTTTTTCTTGGATTTATTTTGTTGTTGTTGTTTTGTTATGTTTTCTTCCTGGCACTTCTGAGCTGGAGGTTTCTGCCACTCTCTGAAGTTATGGGATACCTCCCATAAAGAAACACAGGGAAACAACTACCATGTTTTTCTTCAAGTACTAAGTTCTAAATGAAGTTGTCTTTTTTCTTTCTACCTATATTAGTTTCCAATGAGGGTCACAGAAATTTCCATAAACTTAGTCCATTAAAACAACAATATTTTATTCTTTTGGAGTTTTGGAGTTTAAATGTATAAAATCAAGGTTTGGGCAGATTCATGCTTACTTTGAAATCTCCAGCAGAAAATGCTTTGCCTCTTTTGGCTTCTAGTATTTTATGGTGTTTGTTGGCTTATGGAAACATAACTATAACTTCTTTACCATCTTTATTTGGCCTTCTCTCTGTCTTCTGCAAGAATGCTGATTCTATGATGTAGGGCTCACTCTAATATAGGATGGTCTTTTCTGGATATCCTCAATATATCCACATCTGCAAAGATAATTTTTCCCCCAAATACATTCACATTTTCTAGTTCCAGAGAGGTTAAATATTAGATATACGCTTTTGAGGGATGCCATTCAAACAAGAAACCCAGCTTTGCAAAACTTCTTATGTTTGTTGTGTTATTTTCAGAATGTTTTAGTTGCATTAAAGAACTGAGAATAATGGGACTATCCATCTTGTCCAAAACCCTGTTCATTTTGAATACTTAATTTATGACTTATGTTTTCTGTCGTAAACTTCTATGTTGTAACAGGTGTTTTAATCATTCTCTTGAGTAAGAGGAGCAACCCGTCTGCTGGAATTCTGAACATGAAAACAATCTCTGATTAAAAGGAAACATCAATGCCTTGAGGGCATTTATCTTAGTTTATTAATTATGTCCTCTTTTTTCTCTTCTATTTGATGCTTGCTTCAGTTAATTTTTGCCACCAGGGTGCTCCATAACAAAAGCAAAATTCTGTGACTTAAAATAATCATAATTTGGCTGGGCATGGTGGTGCATACTTGTCATCCCAGAATTTGGGAGGATCATGGTTTGCAGACAGCCTCAGCTACTACTTAGTGAGGCCCTATGCAACTCAGTGAGTCCCTGTTTCAAAAATAATAATAATAATAATAGGCCTAGTGGCATAGCTTGGAGGTAGAATGCCCATGGGTTCCATCCCCAGTACCACCAAAAATATAATAATAATTTGAAGATTAGCTGGTGCTCACTCTGGTCTCAGCCGATCTTACATGGTTTCAGCTGGGAGAGTGAAATTACTTACTCTTTGTGATTCACTCTTTCTCAACTTGAAACCTAGTTTGATATGGCATATGGTAATAGAGACCACGCATGAGCAGAAACACAAGTGTTGTCACAAGCCTCTGCACAACATATGCTACCATCATATTGGCACAAACAAGGCATAAACTGTGGTTCACAGAGCAGCAGGATAAGGTTATATTCTCTGGCCCTGTTCATGCAATGAGTCTACCATGATGCTATATGGGTTTGAAGTACCAAGTAATTAATATATATAATATATATATATATATATATATATATATATATAGAGAGAGAGAGAGAGAGATAGATAGATATATATAAATTATATTATTTTTATAAGAGAGAATTACTGAGAGACCATTTGTGGGGACAGTAAAAACATCCTGTTTTGACTTGCCTCCTTCCAAGTGAAGGTCACTATTTTATGAAGAACAATTATCAATTATGCATGTTCTGGAGGATGCTTTATGGTCTTATATAACTCTTTGCCCTGGCTATTTGGAGCCTTTGTTTACTTTAATATATAAACTGGACTGAGACTGTCCAGTGTGTGAATGACCTGTCGAGGAGTCTCCAGATTGCATGTATCCAGTCCACCAACCCTGGATATAGAGGCAGAGGCCTCTTGTGTTCAGCTTGCTATATCTGCAATGAAGGCTCATCTCCTTTTCCCTGGGCTCCTTTTTTTTTTTGACCAGCCAAATTGAATCTGCATCTTCCTAGCCTTGGTTGGTTACACAACACTATTGACTTGCTTAAAACAAAAAGTTCATGAAAGTATATCCCTTCCAGCTATATATAATCATCAACAAATTGAGGCAAACCTTCATTGGTTAAAATACATTCCAGAATCATCACAGAGCTGATCTATTCCAGGGGTGAGAGGGAAGAAGACATAAATTGCTCTTTTAGTTTACTGAGAATCCCAAATAGAATTGACATATCCTCAAAGGGAGGTCTATGTTCCCATAATGAACTCTCCCTCTCTAAACAATCAAAACTTTTGTTTTCTTCAAAGAGCTACATACCCATATTTGACCTTCAAAGTTTAGAATTGAATTCACATGGTGGAACTTAATTGATATAACATGGAAATCCTACAACACCTTTAATTATGTATCATTATTGCATTTTAATTGGGATGTTTTGAAGGAAGAGAATTTCCTTAGTGTTCTGTTAAATAATCACTGACTTTCATTTCTGATATAGTATGTACATGGAACACTTGTATTGCTTATTGAAATAATTATGCTCTGTGATCATGCTCCAAAGATGTAACTTCTTCATTCCCTTATTCTAGTTTTCAAAAGTAGACTTCATCAGAAATTCCAAAGTGTTACAAATTTAACAAAAATTTTGTTGAATTTTAGCCACTCACTCAAGTCACAGAAGAGGTTCAAAACATTATTATCTTATTCAGTACAGAATAGATACCTTAAATTTTTGTTTGTAATGACTTCATTTTTGAAGTATGAGAAGAAAGAAGGTCAACTTGTATACAGAAAGTTTTACACACACACACACACACACACACACACACACACACACACACACTACTGTGAATTAAACCCAGGGAAATTCTACCTCCAAGTTACATGCCCAGCCCCCAGTTCTATTTTATTTTTTTATTTTGAAACAGAGACACAATAATTTGCTGAAAGTCTTGCATTACATTGCTCTGGCTGTCCTAGAATCTGCAATCCTTGTGTCAGTCTCACAAGTACTGGGATTATAGGCATTTGCCACCACATGTGGCTCCACAATATTTTTTACATAAGTTTTCTTTGGAAAAAATTATTAAATATTGTGCTGAAAATGTTTAGGTTCACATATTATGAAAATTCTATTTTATGGTTAAAATATACAAAATAAAATCTTAGTCCAACTTTTACTAGTAAAGTGAATAGAAATTAGCATTGTTTCTTATTTAATGTTAATATAGCTTGCTCATGAAGCTAGATAAAAGAGCCAATAATTTATTTTTCCATTTTTTGAGTGGATGGAAATGATCTTGAGAAATAAGCTGTTATCTTATAAAGATGCTTCAAGGAAAGAAAATTATGAGGGCAAGCCCCTGCCCATGAGAAAAGAACTCTGGTACAGGTTTCTCCATTGATACAGAGTCCAGATGAGGAAATGGAAAATTGAGATGTATAGTTCCTGAATTAGGTGATACTTTAAAGCCAAATTAGACCCTTATGACTTCCTATGGAGAAATAAAGCAGCTGCTCAAGAGATACCAAGAACATGGAATCTTGTTGTACTCCTAAAGTGATAATACTTATCATTCCCATCAACCATATCTCTTTGGAAAGTGAGTGTGTAATTTGAAAGTATTCAGTGGTGTCAGCATTAGAAGATTCCTTATTCCCAACTGTCAGTGTTTAATCTTTTGACATTTAGGTAAATTGGGGAGTAAGATCAAAAGCTATATCTTTGTGCCATCTGTATTCTGTCAACTCATTTCTGAAAAATGTCATCATGATCATTACTAAAAGCTGAGCCTTTCTTATAAGCCCTATTTTATTTCAGATGGATGCAGTTTTGTGCTATAAAGTAATTTTGTAAGCATACAATTTGTCTTGTTCAAAAGTTTTAAAGCCTATCATATAAACGAACATGTTGAGTTATTCTTTATATAAAAATTTAAATAGTAAGAAATTCTTGTGATGTTATTAAATCAATTATGTATTAAAATGTGAATTTGTATGTAGAGTTTGGCAACTACACTGAATGCAAGATCAGGGATTAATATATTTTTAAAATATATAGTAATATTACCTAAGTGGCATTTATGCTATAGTCCTGAAGAGGTAAACTTAATTTCAGGAAAGTATTCATGTCTGAAATTAGCTTTCATAATGTATTTGATTGTTGCCTTACTTAGTATAATTGTGAAAGTATTTCAACTTTTGAACTCACTTTGCCTCCTTTTTGTGTGTGTGGTACTGGGGATGGAACCCAGGGCCATTGCACCTCTGAGCAATACCTCCAGTCCTAATTTTTAGTCTTTTTTATTTTTTTAAACAGGGTCTCATTGAATTGAGAAGGGCCTCACTAAGTAAGTTCTTCCTCCATCTCCATGTGCCACCATGCCCGGCCTCACCTTGCCTCTTTTTGAAAAAAGTAAATCTATTATTTTATTTATATTTATTGCATATGCTTTTATTTGAGAATTCATGAGTAAGACTGGAAAGTGGATTTGAGTATCATGAAAAAACTGGGAGAACTATGCTCATAAGAATTATTGTTATTAAAATTCTTAAATAAGAAGTTAGCATGATATTTAAAATCAATATCACTTTTTCTACCAGCTGCTTGCTGTGTCCTATCAAGCAAGTTTATCATTCACTGTCGGAATTGCTCCAGCTGTGAACTCTCTAATAGAAGCTGTGCTTTGCTTCAAACCATTCGGGAAGCTACCTCTCTACTTCCATGATGTTAAAATGACTCTTCTGGCAATTATTCAAGCAGAATTTTTTTAGAAGAAAATACTCTTTTTTTATCAAAGGGCTAAACCCCTACTGTTTTAGCAAATATTACTTCTTTTCACTTAATGCTATGAGGGGAGATTATTGTAAACAGAAGCTGTTTTCATCTGTGTAAAATAATTTATAAACAAATGACTTATTGCTCTGGAAACACTTAAAAAGGAGCAGTACATCTGGCATGTGAAGATGATGAAGCATTACTCAAATAAATACTCGCCTCCCAGACATTAATGGATGTGACTGACACAGCTTTGGTTTTAAAACACAAATCTATTTTTAATTTTTAAACACTTTGCTTAAACTAAGGCAAGAAGCAAAAATTGATGCAAACAGCCAGAGAGTCATTCAAATCCTAGTTTAATGACCAAAAAACAAAATGCAATTTTGCATGTTTAAGACTTGGGGTTTTGTCAAGCAGCCATGGAAATTAGTGTGTGTGTGTTGTTGCAACATGTTAGTTCCTATAACAAAGAGGTTTTTTTTTTTTTCAAAGAACAACTGAAATGTTGAGTGAATCTTTCTATTTTGAATGCCAGACAACTTCATTCTGACATCTTTTTCACTCATTGATGGAGCATTGCAGGGCATAACTTAATTTATGGCACCAAATTATGATACACTGCTTGAGTCAGTTTTTCTGGTGCCCACTGTCAGGAGCTTCACTTTGATGGGGGCTCTATACCAAGCTAGATGCCATCTCTAAAAATGATAATAACCATTTACTGATGAAAATCTTGCTTAGACTTGTCATAGGATTTATCAGAATGTATTAGACAGCAAAGACAAATTCTCAAAAGAAGAACTGATAAAGATCTTATTAAGTTGCTACAGAATTCTCAGAACTGTGACTCGCAGGTCAGGTCTTGCCTAAAGCTGCCTCATCTAATTCATGACACATCAGGCACAGAAACCTGATAGATCACAGACTCTTATTGGTAGATTTACCTATCAGTGAGTGGGGACCTCATAGAGTGTCCTCTTGCTCTGAATCCAAATCAGATCTGATATTATTTCAGAATATTTGATAATTAATCTTGGATATCTGTGTTTCCCCCACACGGGGCAAGGGGGCCCAAGAAACCTTGTGCTTTTCTCTTAGTATTACAACGTTATGCAATAAGAGCTTTTTGTAGCAGGTATAACATGGTATAGCACAAACTTTGCTAAAGTGGTAGGAATCTACAGTATTAAAGGAAATTACTCTATCTAGTATTTGTGCATTATGCCAAGATACATAGTATCTAGGTAGATCCTTCTCTGAATATTAGATTTGATATAAACCCAGACACTAAACTACTAGGTATATCAAAAGAGAAATAGTAGCATAGGTCTACACAAATACTGTGAGCAACTGTTAACCATAGCATTATTCATAATAGTCAAAATGTGGAAATATCCTAAATATCTACCAATTAATGAATAGAATTAATAATGTGATATATTAACAAAATAAAATGTTATTTGGACATAAAAAGAAATAAAGTCCAGAGGCTTGTTACAACATGAATGGACCTTTGGTATATAATGCTAAGTGAAAAAGAAACACACAAAAGGCCATATATTATATAATTTTATTATGCAAGATATTTAAAGAGGCAAAATTATAGAAACAGACAGTATAGTATTTGCTTGAAGCTAAGGGAAGGAACAGGGAATAATTAAAATACTCATACATTTTAATAAAATATTCTAAAATTTGATTGTAGTGATGGTTACACATTTTTAAAATTAACTAAAAGTTATGAATTATAGCTTTAAAAATCAGTTAATTTGTAGAATAATAATACTACATAAAATAATCTCATTTTTAGAAGTTTATCCCACAAAGTAATTTCAAATTTTTTTAAATTAAGGAGTAACAATACTCATTCTACATTTGGCTACCTACAATAAAAATTCTAAATTCTTTAGTTCTATTAATTGGTATTTAGCCAAGACTAGTTAAATAATATCCAGAATAAAATATTTATATGCTAAAAACATATGTAATTTAAGTTTATTAATTTTTTAGACAAATGAAAGAAAAAATTGGTAAACCAGAGGAGAGAGTAAGGCTGATTAGCAGAAAGTTACCTACTGTTCATCTTCAAGTCTATGTGGATAACTTGATATACTAAGATCTGGAACATGGTGTCCAGTCATTGCCAGAGAAATCATCAGACGCAGAAATAGAGCAGGTATCCCTATCCTTCTCTTTCCTCCTTCCTTCTCAATTTCCTCTCCTGTCTCCAATTAGTTCAAGATGAATAGAAACCTGGGTACCTCAACTCCATCTTTTTCCTTGCTGCATGCAACTGAGTAAAGAAAATGAAGAAATGGGTCCAAAGGCAAATAAGTCCAGAGCTGGTGCATCAGAATTGAAATTATTTCACTGCTTGTGCTCAACTTCAACTTTTTTCCATATTTCTCCTCATAACTCTGTGTGTTCTCTAGGTTCTGTCCCTTAAGTCATGCTAGACACCTTTTTACACTCTTTGTTATGGTTTGGATTTAGAATGGCCTCTGCCTTTCACATAGACAAGGCAGCCATGTTGGGCTGGGGCCTGGTTTCTGAAGAGTGATCCTAGGGTTGTGCCCTTGGGGATCTTATCGTTTCACCTTCCCTTTCTCTTTTTCTTTCTTCTAGCCTCCATAATGTGAGAGCAAAGCCCTTGTGCCTGTTCTCTGTCTCTGCTCTTCATACTCTGTTCTGAGCTCTGCAAATTTCACCTGTCCAACGTGTACTGAACCCCTGAAATCTACAAAACTGTGAGTACATTGTTTTCTTTCCTCTAAATTATGGTAGTCATGTGTTTTGAATTATTGCAGTGATGATACTGACTGAAACACTTTAAGTCAATCTCAGACCTTCCATCTTCTATGGAATCATTTACTACATGTGTACTTGGTAAGAATATTTTCCTACCAAAAAACTGCAAAATGTATATACTCTATCATTCAACTAACAAATATCAGTTTCTCAGTTTTTATGTATAATCTTCCATAGAGGATATAATCACCATTAAAGCAAGGAATATGCCCAAAATATCAATATCCAGAATAGCTTAGATATAGAATGTTTATAAAATAATGGAATTTTTAAAAATGTTTTAAAATGAGGTGCTGCGTGTTTTATAGAGTATGTATAGGCTAAAAATTAAGGTGACTTTTAACACACTGTGGTAAACTAATATTCATGGGATTTTGTACTTCTACTTGTTAAATTTTTGTGAAGATATGCCACAGACTTGAAAGTTCCATTGCCTATTGATCTAATATCATAAAGGTATAAAGTGCTACCCAAAGCTAATATGTTTCTTTCCTTACCACATCACTCATTCTACCCAATAGATAAACTTAATCAGGGAACAGAACAAGTTCTCTAAAGGATCTGTGTTGTAAAATGGTGCCAGCTGGATGAGGAGCCATTAGACACAATAAAGTAACTCAATACTGAGGCAGACTATTGGAAAAGCTTCAGAAGAGCCAGTATTTTTCAAGTACTGAGAAGTAGATAGATAATTATATTTATAGAAATATAACAATTTATTAGAACATATCTATGGCCCCCTGTATGACATTCTCTGTTATCAGGGGTTCTAGGTGGCAAGACAGAGCCCTTAGTATTTAGGATACTCTATTTTCTTTTAGTAGCTATTTATCACTCTGGTTTTCTTTTTGTAAATCAGCCCAAACTTTTTTGAAATTCATTATATATTACTATTACATTGCATATTACAATGTGTTCCATCATTTTTATCCACTGGGCAAAGTAGCATTTTATCTGTAAAGCAAAATTAACAAATAGAACATGTGAGAAAAGCCTGGATTGGCAGATTCAAACAAATTCTGTTTTATTCCCTTGCTTATTGGTTCATCTAGTCATTGTTTTCATTTTTACTTTTTATAGCAGCTATATCAAAATGATATATTACTCTTTTGTTTCAGGTTTACTCTTGTTTTGTGTTGGTAGGCCAGCTGGTAATTTGAACAGCAGCCATCAGTTAAATAATGCAAAATATTAGGCTAAAGATAGAAGTGTTAGTCATTTCCATCTTTGTATATGCTAATTATTTATGAATTTTTGAAGGTTGATAAATATTGACTTATAAATTTTTCTAGGGTGATAAACACAACATTCTTGATTTATTCTGGTGGTAATTTGAGAGTAAGTGTTAGACTGGGAAATACAATGAAAAGGACCAATCATGTCAGGAACCTAAGCATTTATATTGTCACCAAGCAAAGAGGAAATATAGTCAAACTCATCAGTCCAGTTGGCTAATGATCTTTTTAATGAGAGGTCTGTATAGCTGTACTGTGAGCTTGGGAAACATAATATAATATGTATCAGAATAAACTTTCTCAATTATCCTGAGTAGATCTAGCAGGCTATAATTTACTCAAGAAGATTCCTCTCTAGTTTTATATCCAAATATATATCCATGATAGCTAGTTGGGATTATATTTAATAATGAGCACTGTATCTATAAATGGTATATATGTGGAAGTATACACTAGGTAGACTAAAACCTCTTAAAAATGTCTTTTGAAATTTCTTTCAAAATTGACCTTTTCAGTTATGTCTTTTATCTCTAAGATATGTCTTTTATCTCTAAGAATTGAGATGGGTCAGTTGGCATAATGAAATAATTTATTAGATGAGTTATTGGAAAGATTATTAACATTATTTTAAGGTTTTAAAAATACTCAAATCTCATTATGTGATGTGAAGAAAGTTATCTGTAATCACAGAGAGAAGTAGGGTCAAAATGAAATTTCACACCTTTGAGAACTTTCAAATCCTCTACCTAAGTTTCAATATTGAAGGTTCTCAAAATTAATCAGAATATATTAGAATATAATTATGTAGCAATCCGTTATCAAGAAAGTTCAAATGCAAATATTGCCTCTTTGCTGAGTACAGAGATTGGTTTGGTAAGAGAATTTCAGTTTAACTGAGGGTACTATGTTCTTCTATGATCTGACTAATTAGCTGGAAACATGACTTATTCTATTATTCATTAAATGTTAAATTTCTTCCCAGAATAAAGAACTCCAAGTGAAAAAAAATCTAATATTTTAAAGAAAATACTGAT
The DNA here is from genome assembly GCF_963383645.1 of Muscardinus avellanarius. Lineage (NCBI taxonomy): Eukaryota > Metazoa > Chordata > Mammalia > Rodentia > Gliridae > Muscardinus > Muscardinus avellanarius. The sequence goes on along the minus strand of NC_137801.1, from coordinate 28,903,422 downwards.
AGATGATAATATCTATAAGGAAAATAGTAGTAATTTGCTTTAGAAATAATTTCACTTAGGCCAATTTAAATGGAAATAGGTGGGTTATTTGATGAAGGTCAGTTTGTTTAAAAAATACAGAAGAACAGATAGTATTCTCTGTTTATTTTCACAGAACTCATAAAATAAATTTGTCATTCAGTGTTGAGAGATTATTAGAATTTATAAGTTAAAAATTTCAGACTATTGTATTCTACTACAATTACTACTTTTATATCTAAATATATAACAATAGCAATAAAGAAGAAAAGTAATTCAACAATTATGAGTTTATAACAAGCTGGGCATGGGTATGATAGCACATACTTGTAATCACAGTACTTGGGAAGCTTAGAAGGATCACAGGTTCAATGCCAGCTCTTGGTAATTTAATGAGACCCTCTTCCAAAAAAAATAAATAAATAAATGAGTATATGGATGTATCTTAGAGGTAGAAGTTCCTGGGTTTAATCCCCAGTTCTATAAAAGAAAAAAAAATGAGTTTATGACATGAAGATATCTAGCAATCATTTAGTATTCATTTTTTAAGAAAAAGAAGAAAATACACCATCATTTATTCATTCTGTGCAAAATCAAATCACAGATATTGTTTTAGAAATTTTCTTTCAATTTAAAAAATGTATGTTTCCAGAAATTTTTTATATAAAGTTATACTACCAAACTGTAGTGAACTGATTGTTTAATATGAACACAAAATCTAGTATAATTTAAAAAAAGTAGAAACACTGAAATCCAAAAATCATCAGCCAGTTTCTCATGATTTATCAAAAGAACCAGATAACTGAGTTTAATAATGCCTAAGTAGGAACATTCTACTCCCTTGGACTCAAAGTCTCACATAGTTTAAAATCTTAGTATGTGTGCCTTTTTCACAATATCACATAATTGACATTTCACATCATCCCTGACCCTTTGAATCCATTATGAGTTTAGAAGCCCATTCCTTGCACTGTTCAGTAGGATTCCATTGTATAGTTATACCATAGCTTGTTTCTTTATTAATTGTTTGGTTGGGATATTTCAATTGTTTTTAGTTTTGTATAAGTGTTTGTAAAAGTTTCTATTAAATTTGCATAATGTATTTTGTGTGGATGCTATGGTGTGACTGTCTCCTCCCAAACTCAAGTTGATACTTACTTTCTATTGTGAGGTTATTGGGAGGTAAACTGTGAAGCATGATTGAGTCATGACAGTTTTGTGCTCAAGAGTGGATTCAGACCATTGTCACTGGGGTGGGTTGTTTGTCATGAAAGTGGCTTTGCTATAAAATTCAGTGCGGCTTTCTCAGAATTCTTTTGTTCTTATCCTCATGCTCTGTTCTGGGTTTTCTAGCCATGTGGTATACTCCATACCCCTTGTTCAGATTTGATAAAATCTTATTTTCAAGCTTTTGGTTGAATGATTTTTTTGTCTTCCCATTCTCCTACTGAGCTTATCTGGCCATTGAGATTATTCTTTGTTACTTGTATATTTCACTCCTAAAATATCTGTTGAAATTTTGTAACTGTATTTCTTTGCTGAAACTTTCTTTTTCATTTGTCTTAAGCAAATTTGAAATTGTGCCTAATTGAGGCACATTTTTATGATAATTATGAGATATCTGTCATCTCCATGTTATTGTCTATTAATAGTCTATTTGAAAAATTGTATGAGATCTTCCAGGTTCTGTTATAAGTGATAGTCTGCTGAAACTGGGACATGTGGGGCAAGAATATGGAAGGATATGCAAAGATATGGGTCTTATTAAAATATTATATTGAGCTAGCTTCTTTTCACTTTGGCCTGGCAGAGGAATAAGGCACCTCATTATTGCCAGAGGTTAATAGAATCCCAGGTTTTCTACTCAGCCTTGGTTAAGAGCTGAGAAGGTGAATCCTGTTACTGCTAGTGAGAGATTCCAGTCCCCTATATAGTTTTCACTGACAATATTGAAAAAAGGTGATTATGACTACCTAGCAAGGCATATAGACATATATATATATATATATATATATATATATATATATATATATATATATATATATATACATGTATATGTACATATTACACATATATGAAATATATATATATTCTCTGATAACTCCTAGGCTATGGGATTGAGATAACTCCTTGTGTCTTGTGAGGGTGAAACTTTAATCTTCTCCTTGGTCTTTTCTGGAAAGGATGGTAATATTTCTATAATATTTTTCCATGGTGTTTGGCTGAAGGAGATTGATTATTGTCTAAAATTTTCTGTCTTGCTAGCCTGTTTATTTTCTGATTCTTTGTCTATAAAAAGTGGGATGGTTTATTATTATTGTTATTATTATTGTTGTTATTATTACTGCTATGCCTGTTAGTTTAGCATATTCAAAGTTTTTCAGATCCAACTCTGGAATTTATAAGAAAAACACAAGGAATTCACCTACTTTTCTTGTTATTCTCTATGTCCTCCAGCCACTCAACAATGTGCTTCTTCTCTTCAAATTTTAAACTCATGGTTTCTGATGAAATCTAGAGCTTTTAGTTGCACTTTGTAACAGACAAAGAAAAGGACATTGATTCAATTTTTCTAGGAACAGAAGCTCATAAGTTTATTTTAAACAAATTTAGCTAAAATCTCTTTTCAATGAGTGTGTGTTTGTGTGTGTGTGTGTGTGTGTGTGTGTGTGATATAAGCAAGCAGTATTTAATTGGGATAATCCTATTAAAACATCCTAATTTTAAAGCAAAAAATATTTAAAATATTATTCCATTTACCTAAACAATCCACAAAAGTAATATCAAATTAGTACTAATATCTGTCATAGTGAAATCATCATTAATTTTTGTTTTGATCACAATTAGATCACTTTTAAAGACTAAAAATGTTTGCAAACTATTTTTCTTTAGTACTTTGAATTAATTTTTGATCTGGTTATTTTATTCTGACTATAAAAGCTAAATTATTATTATGTCCAATGATTTTGTTCTCAAAGTGCTTATTTAATCATATTTATTTCCTCTGATATAGAAATTATAGAAATTGCAATTATAATATTGCTCATATCCTTTATTTAGTATATTGATGGGTCCTTTAATATGTTGTTGGCATGATCCACTACATTTTACCACCATAATTCCCAGCATTATTACATAAAAAAGTTTAATGGATCAAAGATGTAAGAATAGAAGGAGACAGCATGTTCCAGTTGCTCTGAGACTCAGAACTCAACTAGCAGAAAGACTGCATCTTGGTGAGAGAGAAAAAGCAGTGAGAACTCAAAAGAATGACAGTGGAAATGTGATGTAATTGTATGCAGTACAGAGAGCAGAGGACTGGAAAGAGCTCCATTAATCTCATCAGGTAAATAGATAATAGAGGCAGAAACCATATTGGCAAGCCTGTGCCAGGGCGGGTAGCTACTGGGCCCAGCAGCTCTCAAAGACCAACTCCAGCAAAGAAAAAGGAGAACCTTGTTGATCCAGTGATTGCAGAAAACCATAACAAAAAGCAACTGCGTTATTCTCTCTACTCTCAAATACCTTAAAACTGCAACTCCCCAGGCCACCCAGCCAAATTGCTCAGTGAACTCCTGTGGTTGCAACTGAAGTCCTACTGAGAAATAACAGGACATTCCTGCAGGGGCTTCAGTGGCTATAGATCCCCCATCAAAATCACTGTGAATTTCCAGACCACCCAACCAAATTATGCAGTAAACTGTGACTGCAGCTGAATTTGTGTGTTACTGCAGGGACCTGAAGGGCACTCAAGACTGTAAGTTTACAAACCATCCCAGTAGGAGCCTGTGTACCTATCGTGACTTACATGAATGCAAAGACAACCACGGGGTTTGTGAGTTTGCAGATCATTCCTGCAGAGGTAGGGTTAAGAGTTGGATAAAGTAAGATTGTGAATTCGCAGAAAATCCCAAGGGGCACACAGGTACGAGTAGGGTCAACAGTTTTCTCTGCCCCTGCAAAGTCTTCAGCAATCACCACAAGATGCCAGCAGTGGTGTTTGTGGGGTAAAATAATGCAGCCGACCATGCTTCAGAAGGCTATACACTCTCGGCCTGCTGTGTTTGGGCACCACAAGCACCAAAGCTAAAAACCAAGGTCACACATAATCATAGCTATTCAGAGCAGCAGTAGTGTCAGTGGGACTGCATAACTGTACCACCCATGCCCCAGGCTTAAAACATTACAGTCTCTCTCTGACAGAGCTTGGGCCCTGAAACTACTTCTTTTCAGTATCATACTTGAGACTCTTGCCAGAACTTTAGGGCAAGAGAAGGATATCAAAGAATTTAAATAGGAATAGAAAAACTGAAATTATCTCTATTTTGATGACATGATCCTGTGTTTAGAAGATCCAAAAATCTCAACCAAAACATTTAGATCTTATTAACAGATTTAGTAATGAAGCAGTATGAAAAATTAAACTTAAAAATAATCAGTAGTTTTCTCTATGCCAACCATGAATCCACTGAAAAGCAAATTCAAAAAAACAATTTTATCCACAATAACCCCCAAATAATAAAATACCTAGGAAAGCCAAGAGTGGTGACGCAGGCTTGTAATCCCTGTACACGGGAGGCAGAGACAGGAGGATCACGCAGGCTTGAAGCCCTTCTCTGGCTTAAGAGACCCTATTTCCAAATAAAATATAAAATAGGTCTGGGAGTATAGCCCAGAGGTAGAAGGGTTCCATCCCAGTACCACCAAAAATAAATAAACTAATAAATACATAAATAAATATAATTCTATTGAAAATTTTAAAAATAAAATACTTAGGAATAAATCTAAAACAGGAGATAAAAGACCTATAATTATAAAACACTAAAAAAAAAACCCTGAAGAATTTAAAAGATAGAAAGAAAGATCTACCAGGCTCTTGGGTAGGCAGAATAAATATTATCAAATGGCCATTTAACCAAAAGTGACACACATAGTCAATACAATATCTATCAAAATACTGATGCCATTTTTCACAGACCTAGAGAAATCGGTCTTAAATTTTATAAGGAAAAAAATAGTTCCAAAATAGCCAAAGCAACTCTCAGCAATAAGAACCATGCAGGAAGCATCACAATTCCTGACTTCAAATTATATTTCAGAGCTATAGTAATAAAAAACCATGGTACTGCCACAAAAAAAGACACATGGTCCAATAAAACAGAATAAAGATATATAAACAAATTTACATACTTAAAGATAATTGATTTTTTAAACAAAGTTACCAAACACATAAGATGGAAGAAAGACAACCTTTTCTACAAATGTTGGGAAAAAATGGTTGTCCATTTGTAAAAAAAAAAAAATGGAATAAATAATATACCTCTCACCCTTCACAAGAGTCAACTTAACATGGATCAAACCAGAAATTTGAAATTCCTAGAGGAGGACATAGGTTTAACACTCCAAAATATTGGCATAGGTAGAAACTTCCTAAATAAGACCCCTGAAGGTCAGGAAATCAAAACTATAAATAATAAATAGGGTGGCATTAAACTAAAAAAAAAACTATCTCATCAAAGTAAACCATAAAAAGTCTAAAGAGATAGACTACAGAATGGAAAATATTTTTGCCAGCTCTTTTTCTGGTAGAAAACTAATATCTAGAATATACAAATTAATTTAAAGATTTATCACTAAAAACAACCCAATCAAGAAATGGAAAATTAAACTAAATAGACACTTTTAAAAAATAGAAATGGCCAATAAACACATGGAAAAATGTTCAACATCATTAGGAATGAGATAGACACAAAGCAAAACTACACTGAGATTTCATCTACCCTCAATCAGAATGGCAATCATCAGGAAAGCAAACAACCATAAATGCTGGTAAGTATTTTGAGAAATAGGAACACTTCTACACTGTTGGTGGTATTGCAAATTAATACAGCCATTATGGAGATTGGTGGAGAGATTCCTCAGAAAATTTAGAATGAATCTACTATATAACCCATCTATACAAAAGGGACTAAAATCAAATTATTATAGTAACATATGTAAATCCATGTTTAATGCAGCATAATTTACAATAGACAAATTATGGAACTAAATTAGGTATTTATTAACAAATGAATGAATTATAAAATTATGGATATACACACAATGAAATTCTATTCAGCACTCAGGAAGAACAAAACTATGTCATTTGCAGGAAAATGGATGGGCCTGGAGAACATTATGTTAATAGAGATTAGGACATGAAGGGCCATATGTTTTCTCTCACATGTGAAAACTACAGAGTAACTGAGATACCAGTGAGACTTCAGATAATGGGGGACAAACTCTAGT
>NC_137801.1:28010228-28167372 GCF_963383645.1 Muscardinus avellanarius | reverse complement strand
CTGCTTGTTCATTTCATCTGCAGTAGCCATAAAAGAGCTTTAGCCTTTGAATTGCAGCCTCACAGGAGTGCTGTCTGTCATCTCCAAGACTTCTCCAGGTACAGAACTCATTAGAGAAGCGGAGAAGGACTCAGAGCTCAGCAAAGCAAAACGCTTACCACTAGGAACCTTTTCAGTAAGTCGTCGAGAGAATCACGTATGAGGGAAGATGTTACTGCAGGATCCCCGGAGTCCTCTTAGGGACTGTGAGTGATAGTAATAAGGAACAAGAGTTCAGCAAGATCCATGGAGAGTCTAGATTTTAGAGAGTCTGAGTGACATTCTCCTAGGTTCTAGCATCTAACTCAAAAACAGAATAAAAGAGAGTGAGGCAGCAGCTTCACTTTCCCCAGGCAGCCGCACTTCTTCCTCCTCCCACATTCAAAGCAGCAGAAAATGATTAGAGATCTATTTCCAGGGTACTAAGAAAGCTGAGGGGTGATGCCCACATCCAAAGACAAATGATGGATAAATGAGCGTTACAGGATAAAACAGGCAAGGACTCTGAATATTTATCCTTCACATTGTTAATATACAACCTATTTCTGCAAAGATAGCAGAAAATATAGGACTGAAAACTCCAAGAAAATTTGGTATAAAGCAGATTTTTCTTTTCAAATCTTAATGAGAGTCTACATGACCTGAAGAATCCCAGTTTGGTAGTTCTGATGTGGGGCCTGAGATTCTGAATTGTTAACAAGTTTCCAAAGCCGGGCGTGGTGGTACATGTGTGTCATTCCAGCATTGGGAAGGCTGGAAAGAAAAAGGATGATGGTTCGAGGACAGTCTAGGCTACTTAGTGAGGGCCTTTGAAACTCAGTGAGACCCTGTTTCAAAAAAATAAAAAATAAAAAATAGGACTAGGGGTGTAGCTCAGAGGTAGAATGCCCCTGGGTTCCATCCCTAGTACCACACACACACACAAAAAGCTTCCAAGGTGATGTGTCAGATTATGTGGGTGCATAGGACATACCCTGAATAGCAAGAAGAAGGAAGGTGCATCAGAGAAGGGGAAATCGGATCCTTCTGCCTTCTCCTCCCTACATATACACAGCTGTACTACTGACAGATTTCATAATCTACATCCCCAAATCTAACCTCATTGATCCTTCATTCCACCATAATGGGAGACTAACAACACACCTAAAAAATAGTTTAATGGAGAACTGATGCACATGGAAATACTTTTATTATAAAGTGGTACATAAATATATTGTTATCGTTATTCTAGCAAACAGAAATGTGTAATTGTTTCTCTTAAAAGAAAAGCAACTGAGGGCAGTGAGGGACAGTATATAAAGCTTCCTCTTTAGAAAATTGGAATTAAATTATATTTCTTTCTATCTCTGGAAATAAATGCTCTACATTTATCGTAGTAATTCTCAAACCTTGCTGTTCCCTTGCTTAAAACCATCCAAGGAGCTTTCAAAAACTACCAGTGCCTGGGCACTCCACAACTAGGCTTGCAATTCTGAAGTAATTGGTCCATAGGGGAAAAATAGGCATAAAGTGCTTTCTTTAAAAAAAGTGTTCTTGGAAGATGGCGACGGAGGAAAGTGGGGCTTATGAGCCCCGCTAACAACCAATCTCCATTACCACAAAATCAGCGCCTTTCATAGCCGGAAAACACCATCAGCAGAGAAACAAAAAATGTAATTACAAGGGACAGAGAAAAAGAGGGCTGGAAAAACGAGACACCAGAAAGAAACCAGATCACAGTGCTGTAGCCGGAGCCGCGGGGAACGACACGGGCGCCATCTTTTCTTGCAGTACCAGGCCCCAGAGAGGAGGGGAACTCAGAATGGAGCCAGAGCCACAGAGGAGATATGCCGGCCTCACACCCGAGGACGCGGCAGAGCGCCATACTGCCGGTGGCAGCAGCGAATTCACCAGACGGCACCAGACCAACACCCTCAACAGCCCACCAGGCTCCAGAGAGGAGCAGCAGGCAGCAAGCCAAGCACAACTTGCAGGGATTCAGAGCATAGTTCAAAAACAGAGATTCTGTGATACAACCCAGTAAAGGAGTTGTGGGGACCGAGATACCACAGACTCAAGATCCAGAGCACCTTAAGTGAAGTCGTACTGACCCAAGGGAAGAACCCAGAGAAGGCACAAACTTCCCAAATCATGGGAAAGAGGAATAACAATGGAGCAATGAATGCCCACAACCCCACAACATCAGAACCCAATAAAACAGAAATTCAGAGATTTCTAGAAGATCAAATCAGGAAAATAACTGTAGAAATAATAGAGGTGTTTCGAAAAGAATTTAGAGAGAGTCAAAAAGAGATAATGGATGCAATTAATGAAGTAAAGGCCTCAATTCAAAGTACAAACAACTGATTAGACCACATGGAGAATAGAATCTTTATCTTAGAAGAAGATCGTTCAAAAAATGAATGCATAGTTTCTAATTTAGAAGAAAAAATCTGACAGCAGGAATCTGACATTGAAGAAATATGGGCCCATTTTAAGAGAGCTAACCTAAGAATAATCAGAATAGAGGAGGGAAAAGAAGGTGAAACCAAAGGGATAAGTAATATCTTCAAATAAATAATAGCAGAAAATTTTCCAAACATAGAGCAAAAGGTCAATACACAGGTCCAGGAAACTTATAGAACTCCCTTTAGACAGGATCAGAGAAGAGGATCCCCACGCTACATAACTGTCAAAATGACCAGTGTGGAAGCCAAGCAGAGAATCTTAAAGGCAACAAAAACACAAGGCCAAGTGACATTCAGAGGCAAACCAATTAGAATCACTCCAGACTTCCCAAACCAAGTCATGAGAGCCAGAAGGGCTTGGAGTAACATATTCCAAACTCTGAAAGAAAACAACTTCCAGCCAAAAATTTCCTACCCAGCAAAACTTTCTATCAAATTAGATGGAGAAATAAGAAATTTCCACGACAAGCAGAAACTGAAGGAATTTATGTCTTCAAAACCAGCACTAGAGAAAATACTCAGAGATTAACTACAAAGAAGAAATAGGTAACACACACCAGAACTAGAGAAACAAGATTTTCCATCCAACAGACAACTAAGATTGGTTATCTGTGGAGATTCATTATTTATGTTAGTCTTTTACCTATCTCTAAATTGTATTGCTTGCTTTTATTGTTGCTAATTTTTAGGATTTCTAGTTGGAATACTAATATACCCTCAGATATAGCATTTGGAAATATTTTATCCCATTCTATCAGTAACTTTTAATTCTGTTTACATTGTCTTTGGATATACATTTTTTTTTATATTTTAGGGAGTTTGTTTACCCTTTTGTTGCCTGTGCCATTGAAATCATATCTAAGAAATCACTGAAAATTTCAATGTTGTGAGGTTTTATGACCCAGATTTTCTTCTAAAAGTTTATAGTCTTAAGAGTTATATTTAGGTCTTTTATATATTTTGAGTTAATATTTGTATATGGTGGTAGGTAAGGGTCTGATTTTATTCTTTTTCATGTAATTATTATTTTTCAACAATATTAAGTTAATAGATTATTATTTCCTCCACCAAATGTTCATGGAAACCTTGTCAAAAATAACTTGACAATATATGGAAGAATTTATCTCTAGGCTTTTATTTAACTCCAATGGTTTATATATCTGCCTTTATAACAGTACTACACTGTTTTAATTATTGTAGTTTTATATGGTTTGAAATTAGAAAATATACATCTTCTAGCTTTGTTCTTTTTCGAGATCGTTTTTGGTACCTAGAGTCCATATTCCATATTAGGATAGATTTTTTGTGAAAAATAAATAAATATATGATAGTTTCACCTAAAAAAAATGGAAGAAAACATATTCTCTGGTAAGAAAGAAAGCAAAAAGAAATATTGAAATGTTATCTTTAAGTCATCAAAAGCTTGGTATCAGACAAATGAAACTGTTATGTGAGATTATCAACATTAATATTGGATAAATTGCTATAATACTAGATGTCAACCACTAAGGCAAGCATGGGAAGGAGGGATGGGGAGGGAATGGGGTGGGGATCGGGTAGGGGCTAATTGGCGATGTGTGCATGTATGTCTACAAAAGTATTATTTTTATCCCATTATGATGTATGAATTCAGTGCACCAATAAAAAAATAAAAAATAATAAAAAATAATAAAAAATTAAAAAGTGTTCTTCAAGTACTTCTGATATGGAGTCAGTGAGAAGTCCTGAACCTTTGAAAGCAAGGATTACTGAGCAGAACCAGCGGGGAAAGTCAGGCAAAGCTGGCTAGGCTGCTACAGAAATGGGCGAGGAGACTGAGCAAAGTGTTCAGGTCCAGTGTGTATATTCCTCCTGAAAGAGAAAATATTTTTCCATTGCAAACATTTTTTAATATAGGAAGCAGCAGGAGGGTTGGTATACACCTGTAATCCAATATTTGAGAAGCTGAGATAGGAGGATTACAGGTTCAAGAATATCCTCAGCAACTTAGCAGGAACTTGTTTCCAAATAAAAAATAAAATTTGGCTAGGGGTATATAGCTCAGAGGTAGAATGCCTCTGGGTTTAACCCCCAGCAACACACACACACACACACACACACACACACACACACACACACATTGGAAGCTGGATGTGGTGGTATACTCCTGTAATCCCAGTACTTGGGAGGCTAAGACAGGAAGATCACAGGTTTGAAGAAAGCCTCAGCCATTTAATGAGACCTCAGCAATATAATGATGTCCTGTTCAAAGTAAAAAATGAAAAAGGGCTGGGAGTGTAGCTCAAAGGTAGAATGAAAAGGTAGAATGGAAAAGGATTTCAAAGCCACCACCTTCTAAGTTCACCTCGTAACCCCTTGTCTTGTAAACTGACAGAAATTAAGGGAGGAATTTCTGTGGCATGAACTCAGTAGAATCTCTGGTTGTTACCTCTATTTTTGTTGTTATGGTTGCTATTGTTCTTCTTAAGGATTATTCAGTGCTTTATTGACTAAGTGTTCATGAGATGTCAATTTTAAAACAAAAACAAGTTGTTGGAAGCCTCTTAAAAACAGAGAAAACTTTAATGGGTTGCAAATAAAAAGAAAATAGAAAACAAAGATATCAGGTTGTCACATAGACAAATTTACATAAAAAGCAGATGTGAAAAACAAAAATCCAGTAGAAGAGAAAGCACTTGCCCACTGAAGGGCTGTAAGAAGGCGGGATGGCATTTCCTGTGTCTACTGTGATCTTCAATAGAGATCACTGCCCTGAGCTGTTGATATCTAGGAAAGTCCCACAGCTCTTATATGTAAAACTTCTTGGACTTAATGTCTTCCAGGGATGTCAGGAGCTCTGCAGCCCAGATTTTTGTTATACTGCTGAGACACAATCCAGTCAGTAGGGTAAAGTCCATTTGAAGAAAAAACAAAAATTCAAAAACATAAAGTGTTTTGGTCCTTTATATTAATGCTTGGAATTCCCCCAATAACTCATTAAGGTACGTATTATTATCATTTCTACACTTATTTTTTACATGAAGTAGCTAAAGCAACACTTATTCAAAAGATGGCAGATGCCAGAATTTGATCCGAGAGACTGTGATTATAACTACTATACTATACTGAATATTTCTCCTCTTTTTCTAATTTTCTTTTCTTATTTATTTTTGTTTGTGTGTTACTGGAGATCAGCCCAAGGGCATTCTACATCTAAGATACACTCCCAGCGTGAATTTATTGTTTAGTTTGAAATAAGATCTCACTAGTTGCTGAGCACCTCGCGAAGTTACTGAGGCTGGCTACAAACCTACAATTCTCTTGTCTCAGTCTCTCAAGTACTGGAATTACAGATGTGTGCATACATCTGGCATACTGAGTCACTTATCTGAACTAGTGAAATAGGAAGTCTTCCTACCTTATTATTTGGATATCTGTTTAGGAAGGACTTCTCATAAGTGACATTGAACATGATATTCTATTAGTAGGTGGTCTCATTTTTTAAATAATAATAGCAGTCTTTTGTTTCCTGCTCCTAATTTAAGTTTGCCACAAATGAAGATAGCATTTTTTTCAAGTGAAGCTAAATTTTGCATATCTAGTTCCTATTATTAGACAATAAACTAGTATACAATTAGGCCAAGAATTCCACTGGTTTATTTTTTTAACGAGAGCCCAGCAAATTAAAGTTCGAAGAATAATTAGTACAGAATGCACCATACATAAATAGTCACATAAATGAGGTTAAAGAAATTATAAATAGAAAATGGTCAAGGGCAGAAATTAATATTTGAGCATTAGCTCAAAACATGATAACACCCCTTGAGGAAGAGAGTGTGAAGACAAATTAGAAAGAACCAAGGTCAGGTGTACATTTACATAGTTTGGCTGGCTAATTTGTATTACGCCCAGTATTTATCAGAAGGAAATATTTTGTATAAAATAACTATATAAACATCAGTTTTTATTCTGAAAAGTAAAGAAGGGATAAGGAAAAAGGAAGAATAAAAGAAAGGGGATCAATGAAAGAGAAAAAGCTTCGTGTTCCATTTATATGTTCATCAATGTTTATTGGAAATTACTGTCTGCCGAGTCTCTAGGTTGGGAATGGAACAACTAACAAGATAGAAATGTAGAAGATGCCTCTGTTCTCAATGATCTCATGGTCTAATGGGGAGGGAATAGAAAGCTGTAAGGAAACAAGCAAACAGGATAGCATGAAGATAACACCACCCATTCAAGATGAAAGTAGATGGGCAGCTCTAGAGTGTTAAAGGCAGTTCTACTGAAAAAGTGATCCTGAGCAGAGACTTGAGTAGTGAGAAGATAGCCAGGTAGAAATCTAGGAAGAATATTTCTGGCAAAGAAATGGCAAAGACAGAGACCTTGGCACAGAAGCAGTACAATGTCCTTGAGATTCAGAAAAGTTAGATGCAGCTAAATGCAGAACACTGTCAGAGATATTCCAATGGAACCCCACTGGAAACCAAAAAAGGTAGGCTACGTCAATTGCTATTGGGAAAGACAACACTGGAGCGAAAGTTCTTGGCTGGACAACTAGAAAATCATTGCTGTCTTTAAAGGTGCATTCTTAAGAGAGTGGTTGGGGAAAGGTAGGCTTCTTATTCTAGGTATCCAAAAATGAGTTAGATGATAAAAGATGAAAACATCTAAGGGTTTTAACCGACAAGAAGAAAGACTGAAATGAATTGAAAATGAAAGTAAGTGAGAAGACAATGGATATTTCAAAGAACTTGGATTAGATTATGCAGGGTAGAGGTGGAATTATATTTGGAAGGTGTTAAAACTGATGTAAAAAGAAGAGTGATATATAGTAACTGGAAAATCTGAAGTTGAAAGGAGGAAATCAGAGGTTCCTCCTAGCATCTAGTTTTTCTACCACTAACATTCAGTAGGTAATTAAGTCATTTCTTAAAAATGAGATCATTAGGAACAGGATTAATCATTTGAGAAGAGTTATGAATATGTGTGATACAAAAAAAAAAAGAAGAAGAAATGTAGTAGTAGTGACTAAAGGTTTTGAGTTAATTGAAGCCTGAAATCATATATTGTTCCCTGGCTCTACCTAAAATATCACCCACTGAAAAACTTCTTAGGTGCTCGAATTCATAGAGGAATGAGGAGTCAATCTGGGGAGCCTTATTCTTTTCTCTATATGGTAGTCGAATGTCCTTGCCTGTTATATAATACATTTCGACATCACTATCTCTCATGCTCTTTTCACAACCTAACTGCTTAGTCTTCTTTCTTGCATCTTCTCCCTCAGGCCTATTCTACCCTAACTATCTGTTCTGTATTCCCAGATTAAGCTGCAATTTAAATTTTTAGGTCTTTGTACATGCCGTCCATCTCATCCACATGATATTCCAGGTAGTATATAATGTCATCTCAACATGAATATTGCTAACCTTCTACTCATGTTGTAAGCCTTTGATTAAAATATCTCCTCTGCATATAAAATTTACTATCCTTACCCCTGAATTATACTTAGATTTCCCTAGGTTCCTTTAGCACTTGGTGCATACTTTATAACATTCATTTTCCTCAGTTTTTGTTATGTTTCAGTAGCTTAGGATCAGAGACTATGTTGTATACAACTTTAAAAGCTCAGGATTCATCATTATAATTTTGAACTATATTAGACTTTAAATATGCTTTACCATGTGAATAAATAATCCAAATAGTTAATAAACTGCTTTTTCAGTATTATTTTTTGAGAAAGATTTGAATAGCTTATATAGTAAGATAATAAATCTAAATATAATATCAGAAGGATAAATCTTCTATGTTATGTGCTAAAGTGAATAATGCTAGCTTTAGCAATCAAACCTAACAAGGATCAAGATATCTTTTTTCATAAAAAATATAAAAACATAACTTTGTCCAGATAGTAAGTAAATCCATTTCAAAAAGATAAAAGAGAAGAGTTATATTAATAAGATGGCAGAATAGAGAATCTCAAATTTTCATCATGCACAGATATACTAAAAACAAGCAAGAACTACTTAGAACTAAATTTGTCTGAACTCTGGAAAACAGCCCTGTGTTTCTATCAACCAAATAAATACTAATTCAAGAAAAAAAATAGCAGGAAATCTTTGTGGTGTTTTTATTGTCCTTGGACCAGCCCCTTACCAGCTCAAAGGCAATCTTGAAATGGCAGCCACTCTTTCCAGCATGTGACCCTAGTGCCTAATTCCAGAGGTAGTAGATCACATCCTACTTAAAATTATTTTGTCTGTTTTAACCTGTATGGGAACTACTGAAGTATTGCTACATCTCTGTTTCACATAATTCAGACCCATTGAATGTGAAACAGTGGCCACCATTGATCAGAAACATTGTAAAATGAATAATAACAAAAATTAACAGCTGCCTGGTGTGAAAAGTTATGATTAAGACACATAATATAGCCAGGCACAGTAGTTCACACTTGTAATCCCAGTACTTGGAAGGCTGAGACAGGAGAAATTGGGTTCATGGCCAGACTCAGCTACTTAGTGAGGCCCTCCACAATTTATGAGATCCTGTTTCAAAATAAAGATCAGAAAATTAGAGCTGGAGATGTAACTCGGAGGTAGAATGCCCATGGGTTCCATCCCCAGTACAAAACAAAAAACAAACAAACAAACAAAAAAACATAATATATAGCTATATTTATTCACAACAGATGAATACAATCTCTCAAAAGCCCTGAGAAGTCCCTAAGTTTTCCCTTTGGCTGATTATGATGATAATCATAAGCTAGGCATATGCAGGAAGAGAAGACTAAGGCAGAGTTAAAAAATGATCAGAGTGTTTAAGAAATGCAGAGCAGAGAACCAATTTGCAAAGACTGGTATTGGTGTTTATCATTTCTGTTTTAGCTCCTGATGTTTAAGAAAAACCTGTCAAACATTCTAAAGGAACACATAATGAACTTAAAAAGCATACACAATAAAGAATACAGTCTTTGAAAAAAAAGTTGGAAAAAGTAGTAACTAAACAGAAAGATGAATGCAGCCTTTAAAAATCAGTAAGAGCCGGGCTTGGTGGTGCACGCCTGTAATCCCCGCGCTTGGGAGGCAGAGACAGGAGGATCGCGCAGGTTCAAAGCCAGCCACGCATGCTGGCTTGGGAGACCCTGTTTCCAAATAAAAATGTAAAAATAGGTCTGGGAGTGTAGCCCGGAGGTAGAAGGGCTTCCAGGAACCCCAGTACCACCAAAAAAATAAAAAATAAAAAAAAATAAAAATCAGTAAGAGTAACTAAGGAAGGACAATCTATTTTCATTACTATATCACAATATTCAATTATGTAGCTCTCAGAGCCGGTGTGGTGGCGCACGCTTGTAATCCCCGCACTTGGGAGGCTGAGACAGGAGGATTGCACGGGTTCCAAGCCAGCCTCAGCTACTTAGTGAGGCTTTCAGCAACTTAGTGAGACCCTGTTTCCAAATAAAATATAAAAAAGGTCTGGGAGTATGGCCCGGAGGTAGAAAGCCTCTGGGTTCCTCCCCCAGTACCAACAAAAAAAAAAAAAAAAAGAAAGAAAGAAAAGAAAAAAAAATGTAGCTCTCAACAATAACAAATCACAAAGAATCAAAGAAATAAGAAAATATGATCCACTCAAAGAAAAATGATTAAGTTAATTAATAGCTTGCTAAGGAAGCTCAGAACTGAACTTATCAAATATTTTAAATCAACTCTCTAAAGAGAAAAAAATGCTTGTATCTATAAAAATAGATATAAATCTTGACATTTATGGATAAAGCTTTAAAATATTTTGAACAAGTTATGGACTGAGGTTCATAAGTTATACATAATATTAATATAGAAATATCAAGCAAGTTCTACACAAAAATTTAAATGTTACCAGCTGAACTAGCTCTAAAAATTTTCTGGCTAGTTAAATTTTGAAAAACAAAAATATTTTAAAAAAACCACCATTACATGTTTTCTTAAATATGAAAAAATTTTCGTATACAATGTAAGCCTGCAGTCCTGAATAAAAACAACTGTAGAAAATTATACTGCAAAATAATTCTGATTCAGCCTATCAAAAAAAACTAACTGCATTTTTTAGTATTTAAACATGTCTCAGGCAATTTGCTAAATATTTTACATGGTAATTTTCACAAGAACTCTGAGATGCATATACTTATCCCATTTTACTTATTTGAGAAAATAGGCTTAAAGAAGCTGAATAGTTAACCAAAACTCTAAGAGATAGCTAGTAAGAGAGCAGAGATTTAAAATCTGTTTGTCTTATTTGGGAACTGATTCATACTTACCATGGTATGGTAGTGTCTCCTATATGCTGCAGATTTTAGTCACTCAAATAATTCAGAGTATTTGATCATTTTTACCTATCCTTGCTAAGAAAGTAAAGCTTGGATTTCCTATATTTAATTACTTGGTAAAAATATATCAGGTACATAATTTACAGCAGAACTCTGGATTTAATATATAACATTTAACACAATATCAGACACACTCAATTATGAAGACCATAATTAGCACTACAGATGTCCGACAACTATTTTAACTTTATGAATGTGTGACTTTCTTACTACTCAAGAGTTTACCATATGCATATATTTTATCCACTGCTAAAATTAAAGAAAACGTAATGGGCTACTATAGCTAATCCCTTGCCTCCCATTTAAAAAGGAAAAGAAGGAGCCTCTCCATTTTGAACAAATTTCTAGAAGTACATGTTTCTTAGATAGATCAGCTCTGCTAAAAATTTGAATGACCTTTCGGTAATTGACATAATAAAGTAAAAGTTATAAAAATATATGACACGTACATATCTGATACCTAGTTATTGAAAAAGCACGATAGCAAAACTAAGTAATAAAACTAGCCAATCATTATACCTAAATGGTTGGGAAAATTCCCAGCAAGAAATTTTGTGGTAATATATCCAAAGTTTTCACTATCAAATTTATTCTTGCTTTTCATCTTGATGATTTAAAATTTCTAAATAAAAATCTAGATCAGGATGATTTGTGTGATGAACCAGTAAAGGAAGTGGGTAGAAGGGTGAAGAGAGATTGAAGGACTGCTGCGGATAGAAACAAATATTTGCTTTTCAAGTGGAAATTGGGCCCAGCACTGCAGGGGGTGAACCCCTTAGCTCATGCTTCACACAAAAGTGAAGAACAGAGGTAGGTAATGGGCAGAATGATTCATCCCACTGATGGTGGATTTTTCTAGCAAACAGTATTTCTAAATCAAGAATCTTTTGTTATGAATGTCAAGAGAATACAAAGACAGTCTAAATCCAACAAAAGAAATCATCGATTCAAAAAGAAGAGATGAAATCCCATTGACAATGAGCCCCAGAGCAATTTAACCTCAAAAATATTTGGCAGCCTACACTAAATGTGGCTCCAGTACCTTAGGGTAATCTATGCCTTGCCAAGAATTTGTCCCAGGATTTTATTATCATTAGCAAATGCGCTTTAACTATATAGTACTGAGGTCACATTTATAAAAATTTATTCTGCTTAAAAAAAAATTCAGTGTACTTAGAGGCAACTTCTGCTATTTAATCATGGCTTTGGAAAGCTCCTCTTACAGCTCAGCATCTTCCAAATGTATCACATTGCTCTGGTTTTACCTATTATTGTTATCCAAGGTCACTTGGGGGATATTTTGTTTGTTTGTTTGTTTATTTATTTATTTATTTATTTTGGTATTACTGGGAGTGGAACCCTGGAACCCAGAGACTTTCTACCTCTGGGCTATACTCCCAGACCTATTTTTATATTTTATTTGGAAACAGGGTCTCACTAAGTTGCTGAGAGCCTCACTAAGTAGCTGAGGCTGGCTTCAAACCTGTGCGGTCCTCCTGTCTCAGCCTCCCAAGCGGAAGGATTACAAGCATGCACCATCATGCCCGACACTTGGTGGATATTTTAAATAATTTTCTAGTCTCAATCCACTAAGCTGTAGAGAAATTAGTCTTTATAGTACTGATAAGCTTTCAGGCAAATTTAGGACAGTATAATTTTGACAGTTTCAGCTAAACATTAACGCATCCTTTCATTTTGATCTTTATAATAGATGGTCCTTAGGTTTTGAGACACAGAAATGTGTATAAATTCAAGTCACACCATTTTTCTCTCTGGCCTTTTGTCTCTGAATCTTGAGCTTTAAAAATTAACATTTCCTGAAAAATTGTTGAGGGGATATATACATATATATATATATACAAATTTCAAGAGAAATAACACTTGCAAAGGAATGCTTACCTGTATAGTACTGCAGGTTGAGCGTTTGCACTAGGATGGTTTGAGCTAAGATGAGTTGTCCTATTCAGTCCACTAAAAATTACAAACCAGTACATCTATCACTCCAGTATAATGGGGACAACAGGCAGGCAAGCATAAAGGAGAGAGGGAGGGAGGGAAGGAAGGAAGGAAGGAATAGATGGGTAGATATTTCTCTGTTGACTTTTAAGAAGAAAGATAGTTAATGCACTTGAAGTTAATTCTGCAGAAATTAACCTCATTCCTTTCAGGTGGTTCTACATTTGACTTTAGGTATTACACTTAAAATTTAAATTTAAATTTACCAAATTAGTCAACTTCTGCTTACCAATTTAAATTGTGAGGATATGAAATGTCCCATAGAAAATAAATTGTTCAGATGACCCAGAGCACTTGCTCTTAATTGCCTTGACTGTAGGCATCTGAGATCAAGGGCTCTTTCTCTGCCCACCTGGAGAAAGCCTCACCTGCACTCCGCTTCCCAAGAGCCCAAGATCCCCTAATGTGATGCAGCTTTCCTCTGTAATTAGATCATCTTCCAACTAAAAAAAAGTTCTTATATGTGGTGGTGCACACTTGTAATTCCAACACTTGGGAGGTCTGCAAGGCCCTTTATAACTCAGTGAAACCCTGTTCAAAAATTTAAAAATAAAAAACTAAAAACTAGGGCTGGGCTGGGAGTGTAGCTCAAAGGTATCATGCCCCTGGGTTCCATCCCCAGTACTGCCAAAGGAAAAAAAAAAAAAAAAGAAAAAAAAAAAAGGATAATTCTTTGTTCAATTTACCCTTTTAAATCAGGATAAAAAGTTAATTTTGTGCCAGGCGTGGTGGGGCACGCTTGTAATCCCAGGATTTGGGAGGCTGAGACGGGAGGATCACGGTTCGCATCCAGTCTCAGCTACTTAGTGAGGCCTTTTGCAACTCAGTGAGACTCTGTTTCAAAACTAAAGAATAAAAAATAGGACTGAGGGTGTAGCTCAGTGGTAGAATGCCCCTGGGTTCCATCGCCAGTACCGAAAAAAAAAAAAAAGTGAATTTTTTGTCTTCTAGATGAACTCAGTCTTTTTGCATTTTACATATTAAAGTAGACTGATTACATAATTTTCACATCGAGAAAAGAAAAAGAAGAGAAAAAAAGATACTCGCTTTTGTCACAGTTTAGAATGGGACATTTATTTAGTGACTATGGGTGCAAAAGACAACTGAGGTAATTTACACCTAACAGAATAAAATATAATTTTATTGCAAGTATTGCTCTTGGTGACCTAAATAAATCCTCCAGAAGAAATCTCTGCTCCTGTGATGTTTTATTTATTTTTGCATTTGTGACACAACTCCATTCTATCATACTGTATTGAAATCATTTATGATAGTTTTTCTCTATCATGTGGATTAAAAATTCCATCAGGATAGTGGCCTCATTTCTACATAACACTAAAATGGTTATGACAGTGTTTATAAAATGGTTGTTGTTGCTCAATAAATATTGATTAAACATATATAAAAGCTAATGTTTCTTCAAAAAAAAAAACTCTGTCCCCTGAAGGTTTTAGTGTGTGTGTGTGTGTGTGTGTGTGTGTGTGTGTGTGTGTTCTTTTTTCCCTTGGGTTAATTATAACTGAAAGTCTAAGCTAATCTATGGAATATGAATAAGCTCTGCTTTATGGTTCTTTGTAAATAAATCAAACCATTATCTCACACCAATTGATACACTAAGTAGTTTGCAGCTGCAGGTACCAACAAGGACATCCTCTGCAAAAGCCTGCTGTACCTTTCTCCTTGGTCTCCTTGAGGTCACCTTGCAGCTTGACTAAAGACCAAACATCTGGATAAGAGCCCACCATCTGGACTTCGGTCCTCCTCCAAGTGCACTCCCCATACTGGGCTCTGCTCCATTGTTAATTAGTAACACTGACTGGACCAAAATATCCTACTTGTGATCATTTAAATTATGTGAGGATTTTCCCCCAACAACAATAAGTGCCAAACACCCTTCATCCCAAGCTCCTGCCTAGTTTTACGTTTCTTCATATGTCACTTATGAATAAGAATACGTCCTCATAGGTTTGGCTAGAGAAATGATCTTTCTCTAAGCTATTGGGAATCGCATTTTTAAAAGGAGACAATAAAAGAGCAAACTAAATCATTGGATGGCTAAGGTCAGGGCTAGACTGTTCCAGACTTGCTAGCCAGGCCCGGCCAGCTGCTTGTGACTTCCCACACACCAGCAAGTTTCTCTCATAAAAGGTTTATAGCTCAAACCAGGCTGTTTCAGACAGAGTTAAACCAACATCAGACAAAAAAAAAGTGAGGGGAAAACAGTGTGAGACCAATTAAAACAAATTGGTAGTGAAAGCAACAGCTGGATGTCAACATGTTCAGCTCTGTTATTGGCATGTCAATGGGGTGGTTTTTAGGGGAACTGGTATCTCCTGAATGAAAGGAAAGACCGGTACCTAATGGGGGAAGAGCAGGTCTGAAACTCACCAGAGGCATGTCTGCACCCTTACACCAGAGAGACCCTGCACAGATGAAGGCCAGGCAAGAAGGGTTTTACTTCTAAGGTCCCCAGATGGATTGTATGCATAGGGAATAGCATACCTTTATTCTTAGCATATCTCTGTTCTTAATGCTGAGCTAAAATTCACTTGGCTTATCACTGGTGCTATGACAGTAGAGCAGAACCAAAACATACCAAAAAGCACTGGCAAATCAGGTAAGTGGGGTTCTGGATCCAGAATACATAGGACACCCATACTCTGTCCCAAACAACTCATCTATAAAAATGTGAATGCCACATCTTATTTTGCCCATAGGAATATCTGAAAGGTGGTAAGATAAATTGTCTAGGAAGACAGTTGGAAAATTAGAAACAGTACCCATTAAGTAAGGACTTCTTAAAAGTGGTTGGCCAGGGAATGTCTGAAAACCAATTTCCTACATGCTCCAGACAATGCAATGGAAGGTCGAGTATTGAACCATTTGCTTATCCCCGTAGAACAGGTTAAATCTGGGACCGTATGATTGCTCAGATAGTGTAGATGTAATATGTTGGTTGAGTACCTATGTTCTCTAAGCTATTGGTAATCACATTTTTGGTAATCACATTTTTAGTGCCTTTGTTCTAGATCTTTTAATAATTTTATTAATAAAAAGTTTCAGAATTAGATATTATTCCAAGTTATAGACAAAGAACTTAAGGTTCAGATACTTTTTTTTTTTTTGGTGGTACTGGGGTTCCTGGAAGCCCTTCTACCTCCAGGCTACACTCCCAGACATATTTTATACTTTTTGTTTGGAAACAGGGTCTCTTAAGCCAGCGCGGCTGGCTTCAAACCTGCGTGATCCTCCTGTCTCCGCCTCCCAAGTGCGGGGATTACAAGCGTGTGCCACCTTGCCCGGCAAGGCTCAGTTACTTTAAATTAGTTGCTACTCCATTATAACTGAAGGCTTAAACCGCAAAGTATTTGTTTTTAATCATTGCATGGTATCCTGCCTTTATTTTCATAATTACATTGCAATAGGGTGTTAAGACAAAATTAAACTCCAGTGGCTAACAGGAAAATAATATGTGGCAATATGTTAAATTGGAACTGCTTACCAGGATTAAGGCTGAAGTAATTTGAGTTTATACTCAAGAAGGACGTTTTGGGGGAATGTTTCACCAGAGAACAGGTACTGGAGATTGAGCCCAGAGACATTCTACCTCTGAGATATACCCCCAGCCCTAATTTATTTTTTATTTGGAAATGGTCTCGCTAAGTTGCCATGGGCTTCACAGGGCTGCAGAGGCTAGCAGGGAACCTGCGATCCTATCTGAGGTACTGGGAGTACAGGTGTGCACCTCCATGCGCAGAAGATATCAGGTAGTAAACAAAGAAAGAGATGACTAGTTACAAAAGATAGGAAAGTGGGTCCTTTCTAGAAAGTGAAGCTTTCTAAAAGCCATGAGATAGCATCAGCTGTGAGCATCTTCCAAGTCTAGAAAGAAGAGGGCCAATTCCAGAGCCTCAGTCAACAGCAACACTTTCTACCCTTACCTCTCCCCCCCCCTCCTCCTCCTCCTCCTCCTCCTCTTCTTCTTCTTCTTCTTCTTCTTCTTCTTCTTCTTCTTCTTCTTCTTCTTCTCTCTCCTCCTCCTCCTCCTCCTCTTCCCCCTCCTCCTCCTCCTCCCCATTCTTCCTCCTCTTCCTCCTCCTCCTCCTCCTCTTCTTCTTCTTCTTCTTCTTCTTCTTCTTCTTCTTCTTCTTTTTCTTCTTCTCATCCTGACCTTATTGAAGTCAGAGTCTGCTTATCAAGAAAGCACAAATAAAAAAAAAATATGGAAGAAGCCAGGTGTGGTGGCTCATGCTTGTAATTCCAGCATTTGGGAGGCTGAAACAGGATGATCGCAGTTCGAGGACAGCCTCAGCTACTTAATGAAGCCCTTTGCAACTCAAAACCCTGTTTCAAAATAAAGAATAAAAAAATAGGGATGGGGGTGTGGCTTGGAAGTAGAATGCCCCTGGATTCCATCCCTAGTACCGCAAAAAAAAAAAAAAAAAAAAAAGTGAGATACTGAGGCTAGGTGGGGGAAAATGAAAGAAACCGCACCATTGCATGTCCCTTACAAAAGGATAAAAGATGTGTCAATCAGAAATTAAAGAAGAAATTTTTATTACACTGGAGGGCATCTTGTAATTACTATTCTTGTGACCAGCTGTGACCTGGGGATTACTTTTAATCTACTACATCCAGGAGTCTGAAGAAAATATGGAAACATCCCACATTTTCATTAAATATCAAGAAAGTACTAGGTCCCTGAGGGAGTTTGGAGTTAAAGAAGAGAAAAATTTAAGCTGCTTTATAAATCACTCCACTCTTTTAAAGTTATGGTTACACTTCCCTGGGGCTAGAAGTGAGTGTAGAATGGCCAGGGGTTAAGAAATATTATTGCCATTGCAGACATAGATCATAATTTAAAATAGGTGTTTTAAAGGAAGAACACTTGAGAGACAGAAATATAGGATCAGGAAGAATCTTCTACATATAGTAATATCCCTTCCCTAAGGCCGAGATCCTTGGTGTACATGGGACTCCTTTATGGACCAGACTTCAGTCTGAGCCTCTAGGAAGTAGCCAACCTATTCAGTGCTTCCTGAAAGGTCATGTTCTCTTCAGGTCTGCTTCCCTTCTTCCCTGTCTTCTTTCTGTCCTCTGGAGAGTTATGCTACTTCTATGAGGCGTCAAGAGTAAAATGGACCAGGCAATCACTTCCAAGGGAAAGTATATATATATTCTTATAGATCCAAAGACTCATGTTTCAAGGCTTGAAATAGCTGCATATTTACAGAATAAAAATTAAAGTAAGAAGAGATCAACACCATACCAGTTTGCTAGAGGTTGGTAGGAGACCTAAAGCAACATGCAGGCCAGTATTTGCTAGTGCCCTTACCCTGCCAGGCAAAGAAAAGCAGACATATTTGCATGCATGCAAGAAAAAAAGGAGAAAGTGGAACAAAACTTGTTTTCCAAAGGTGAAACATTGCATATATATATATATATATATATATATATATATATATATATATGGGTCTGTATGCTCATGTATATGCATACCCTAAAAAATATCATCCATAGGCTAAACCAGAAGTGGGCAAATTACTTCCTAATTTAGGCATGTAATTATTCATTTCTCTCAGACAGAAAATTCCATAGCCAAAGAGTTGGTAATTACCAAAACTATAATTTTAATTGTTTTAATAATTCAGAGATTATAAAGCCTAATGAATTTCGAGGAACTTAATGCTCCCTGGAATCAAGTGACAGAAATTCTTAACCCTCGTTCAGGATTTTTTTCTGCATACAGCTTTCTACTACGACTTTCTGCGGCTCTTGTAACAAAGGATCGACAACTTTCCAAAGTGAGCATATAAAATTATGTTTAATAGCCCCCATAGTGTGCATGGATCATCTATTATTTATTCTCACCATAGTCCTACAAGGTGGTCCATATTATCACCATTTCACAGTGGAGAACACTGGCATTCAACGAGGCTGTATCATGCTCAGCGGCAGTAAAGATGGAATTAGAACACAGGGCTCCCGAATGGCTTTGTAGAACAATCGCCAGCACCTGTTCTCTCACCCTATAACAAGCACAGGCCCAACATTCACCTCTGGGAAGAAGATGCTGGGGTTTTTCACCGAGGGGTTGAGCCTCTTCATCCATGAGTACCGCACTATTCCTTCCTTCACATCTAGGGACAAAGTCATTATCATTAGATGATGCTAAAAGTGATGTTGGCCAAGAGACAGCTTCATGAGTTGGTGACTTTTGCAAACTCACACGTCTCCACAACTAAAAGGGTTCTGTGCTTAGTTTAATGCTCAGCTGTCATGGTCTTAATTTTTTTCTTTTCCTTTTTTTTGTATCATAGATTGAACCCAGGGTATTCTACCTCTGGGCTACACCCCACCTAATTTATTTTAAGTTTTGAAACAGGCTACATTGCCGAAGGCCTAAATTGCTGAGACTGACTTGGAACCTGTGATCCTCTCATCTCAGCCTCCCAAGTACTAGAATGACTGATGTGTGCCACCATGACTAGCTATTGCCTTGAAATTCTTAACAATCTGATCTTTGACTTGTGCACTACATGTGAAGTTTCATGAGGAAACAGAGCATGATCATGAACAGAGGAAAAGGTGCAATGTGCATATTCTTGCCACCTTGAGGTGCCCCATGAGCAGGGTCCTGGCATGCCTATGATACACAGCTGTGCAGCCAGATTCCAAATGAGTGCCATAGTCTAAATGTTCATGTCTCCTCAAAATTCTCATATTAAATTTTAATCCACGAGTAAGGTATGGTGGCACATGCTTGTAATCTCAGGACCTGGAAGGATGAGACAGCAGGATCACAGGTTCAAAGCCAGCTTCAGCAACTTAATGAGGTTCTTAACAACTTAGCAGTGTCTTATTTCCAAATAAAAACAAAGTAGAGCTGAGGGTGTAAATCAGAGGTAAACTGATCCTGGTTTCAACCCCTAGAACTGTAAAAAAATTTACACTCCCACATGATAGTATTAATAAGTGTGCAGAACATTGGAAAGGTGATTAGGTCATAAGGGAAAAACTCAAGTGGGATTACCACCCTTATAAAAGATGCCCAAGACAGCTGATTTTCCTCTTCCATCATGGGGGGTGGGGTATGAGAGCACCCAGCTTCCCAAGCAGGTGGTTACATAAATATGTGGGGCTTCTGGAGGCTGTGAGCAGGGGCCTGAGGGGAAAAAATTAACTTTCTATACTCAGAATGGCATTCAATTGTAAATAAACACACCACGAGAAGCCAGGAGAAAATGAGACCTCACACAAAGTGAAAAGCTTTCTATTTTAGTAACTGTCGTGGCACTTTTCTATGCATTTAGAACAAGAGACTTCTCATTTTTGTCCTGCACTGGGCCCAGAAGGTTAAATGGCAGGTCCCAGACCCAGACAAGCAAACATTCTGTAACCTCAGGTTTTATACCAGCGTGGCCTTTTGTAGCCTGGGTGAAGCCATAAGATCCTGAGATCAATTCAGGCTATAATAACAGAGGAGTCAACAAAGAGATTTTAAAGTCATGCCCTTAAGCACATAGGGTTAACATTCTGTTTCTAGAGCAAAAATTTTTTTTATTTTTTCTGCTACCTGTGAAACTAGTATATTAATCTGGGGAATTGCTCACAGCTGAAAGATTTGAAATACACACATTTTTCTCCCCATGGTTTAAACTAGTGGGAATAAGATTGGTATTGTGTTTTAGGACTTGGGATGCAGAGTCTAATGACATGGTGGCAGAGAGAGGTGTAAGTGGTCTTTGCATCAACATATTTTTCTGAAATGGACAAGGAGAATATGATGATTAGTCACAGGAAACCAGGTTGACTCCAGGTTTTCTATTTACTGCTTGTAAAGAGAGATACCAGGCATTGAAAGAATGCAACTGAGACTAAAAGGGGAGTGGATAGATCAAAATGGTGGTAGAATGAGACCCACCAGCACTCAACTTCATAGACACAATTCAAGCAGTTATTCCCCCCACAAAATGCCTTCCAAAGAGCCAAAGAAACTAGGCCAGAGATTAAAGTTTATGTTTTAGCATAACAATAAGATACAGAGAAGGAGGCAGGAAGCTAGAGTTTCCTACATTAGTCCTCATCTAACACCAATCAGAACATAATTGAGGGAGAGACCTTCTGCTTAGGAAAAAGAGAGGAAATTAAGTCCAGACCTTAATTTTGGAGCCCAGTACCAGGCCTGCCACAGTGAAACCCAGAACAAGGAAGAACTCAATGTCCTTGTACCCCAGGTCAGTGCTGGTGAATGGAATTTTTAGGCACATCATAGTACCAAGTGGAATTCATGGCCCTAGTTATACTTTGGGTCATATCAACTCTGATTAGCTTCAGGGGTGTTGGGCCTTAAGTACATCTTAGCATTAGGCAGGCCATAGCAGCATGAGCCTTGGTACTGCTCCTGTGCTATGCCAATTCCAT
Organism: Muscardinus avellanarius; assembly: GCF_963383645.1. Taxonomy (NCBI): domain Eukaryota; kingdom Metazoa; phylum Chordata; class Mammalia; order Rodentia; family Gliridae; genus Muscardinus; species Muscardinus avellanarius. Next base: position 28,146,105 of record NC_137801.1, on the reverse strand, counting down.
TGGGCTGGGGAGTCCAGATGAAACACAGAATTGTGACATCAGTGATTATGGGACCAAAAAATCCATCCCTTTCCAACCCCAGAAAGTACAATACAAGGAGAGTTATTGTCTGATTAAAAGGAGAAGAGAGTAGTAGGCACCGGTCATCCATAACAAAAGATCACACAGGAGAGAAAAAAAATCAGTAAGCTCAAAGACAAGTTATTTGAAAATATACAGAGGAACTAGGCACGGTGATGCATGCCTATAATATCAGTACTTCGGAGCATGAGACAGGTGGATTACAAGTTTGAGGACACATTCAGAAACTTCATGAGACCCTGTTTCAAAATGAAAAATAAAAAGGGCTGTGGGTATAGCTTGGAGGTAGAACACTGCTGGGTTTAATCCCCAGTACCAAAAAGAAAATGAAAAATAATATACAAAGGAAAAAATAATAAAGAATGAAGAAAATGAAAACAGTTTATAAGAATCTTAAAACAGCACGAAAGAGCATGTATTTGGGTTATTGGGATTCAAAAGGTTCTAAAGAAAGCTAGTGTAGTATAAACATATTTTCTGAGATGAACAAGGAGAGTATAGTGATTAGTCACATGAAACCAGGTGGACTCTAGTTTTTCTACTTACTCCTTACAAAGAAAAATACCAGACATTGAAAGGATGCAACTGAAACTGAAAAGAGGAGGGTGAGTAGATCAAGAGGGTGATAGAATGAGACCCACTGGCACTCAACTTCTCATAGACATAATTCAAGCAGTTATTCCCCCACAAAAATACCTTCCAAAGGACTAAGGAAACCAGGTGAGAGATTAAAGTTTCTGTTTTAGCATAACAATAAAATACGGAGAAGAACAATAAGATACAAAGAGATAGTAACAAACTTCCAAAACTAGAACAAATATAAATATATAGGTACAAGAAAATCAAAGGTCATCAGTCAAATTCAACACAACCAAGTCTACATCAAGATCATATTATAGTCAGGATCTCACAGGTTAAAGACAAAGAGGGGATCCTCAGTGCCAGAAAAAATAACATATAAGAGCATTCCAATTCACCAAAAAAAAAAAAAAATCCTCTCAGCAGAAATCTTACAGACCAGGAGGAAGTAGGATGGGATATTCTGAAGGAAAAAATATGACAATGAAGAATAATATACCTCAGAAAGCTATTATTTTATAAAAGAAGAAAAGATAAAGGCATTCCCACATTAACAAAATCTGAGAAAGTTTATCACATCCAGATTTTTCCTACAAGAAACAATAAAGGAAGTTTTTCAAACTGAAAAAAACATAACAGGTACAATGGCACACACCTGTAATCCTAGTATTTAGGAGGCTGAGACAGGGGGATTGCAGATTTGAGGCAAGCTCCAGCAGTTTAGCAAGGCCTTGTTTCAAAATAAGAAATAAAATAGTGCTGGGGGTATAGCTTTGAAGGAGAACACCCTCTAATACACAGTACCACAGTAAAATAATAAAATAAAAATAATGAAGTACAAAGCAAAACAAATGATCACTGAAACAAATAGTCTTTCAAAAAGTGGAACATAATCAACAAGCACTTAGCCATCTAAGAAAAAATTGAAAAGACAATTTTTTTTCTAATTAGTGATAAAAAGAAACATTACAATGAATACCACAGAAATACAAATGATCATTAAGGTCTATTATTCATAACTATACACCCACAAATTCAATAACCTAGTGGATGAATAAATTCTTGGACACTTACAACCCAGATGAAATAATGAATAAATAGAAAAACTGAACATATTAATAACAAATAATGAAATTAAATTAGTAAGAAACATATCTCATCAAAGAAAAACCCGGGACCAGATGGCTTTGTTGCTGAATTCTACTAAACATTTAAAGAACACCAATATTCATAATATTTAAGATGTTTTACATTATTCCAAGAAATTGAAGAAAGGGGAATTTTTCCCAACTTATTCTACAAGACAACCATCATCCTAATACAAAAACCAGACAACTATACAACAAAAAAGGTATGACACAGATCAGTATCACAGATGAATAAATCTGCACAAATCTTCAACAAAATACCATCAAACTAATTTTAATAGTATATTAAAGTGGTTATTCACTCCTATTAATTGGGGTTCATCTCAGAAGTGAGAAGATGGCTTAGCATAAATCATTAAATAAGCCAGGCGTGGTAGCTCACACTTCTAATCCCTGCGCTTGGGAGGCAGAGACAGGAGGATCACACTGGTTCGAACCCAGCCTCGCTAGCTTAGGAAACCCTGTTTCCAAATAAAAAAATATAAAAATAGGTCTGGGAGTGTAGCCAGGAGGTAGAAGGGTTTCTAGGAACCCCAGTACCACAAAAAGAAAATCATTAAATAAGATATACCATATCAGAAGAATAAAGAACAAAAAACATTACCCTCTCAATAAGCACAGAAGAGTCAGTTGATGAAGTCCATCACCTTTTCATTATTAAGTTAAATACAAGAGGAACATACTTCAACATAATAAAGGTTATATATATAAAAAACCTACAGCTAACATTATACTAAAAGAAAAAAAAATCCAAAAGCTTTTTCTCTAAGATCTGGAACAAGGCATGGATGAACCTCCAGAAGCCAACATGGGCAGGGCCCATGTGGCTGAGGCTTAAGGGCGTGCTGCGCTTCAGCATGAGAGGCGAGGGGAAATAGAGACCATCTTTTGCATGTTTGCTGTGAATATGTTTCCATTTCATCAATTGCATGCTTGACACTCATGAAGTATATGTCTAAGATCTTTGGGAATCACAAATTTTGCAACTATCATTAAAAATTTCCAACATCAAATGAAGAAAAGGATAAATTAAAATATTAAGTGTCTTCTTCAAACTACTAATAATTCTATAATTATAGCACTTCATTAGAATTCCCAATTCTCAGCCTTATGCTTCAGGTATCTGAATCAAGGTATTTTTTAATGTCTTTCAGTACCAATGCAGATTCATCTCTTGGAACTTGATAGTGACATTTGGGATAAAAACTATATGCTACTTTAAGCAAACAATTAAGGAGGAGGTGAATCCAACAGAGTGAGAAGAAACTGTCCACATTCTTTTACAAAGCAATTACAACAATTAAATCAAAACTTGACAAGATTGACCGGGCGTGGTGGCGCACGCTTGTAATCCCCGCGCTTGGGAGGTAGAGACAGGAGGATTGCGCAGGTTCGAAGCCAGCCAACCTGGCTTAAGAGACCCTGTTTCCAAAAATAAAATAGGTCTGTGAGTATAGCCCAGAGGTAGAAGGGCTTCCAGGAACCCCAGTACCACCAAAAAAAAAAAAAAAAAAAGATTTGCCAGACTTGGTGGTGCACACTTGTAGTTCCAGTACTTGGGAGACTGAGACAGGAGGATCACACAAATTTGAAGCCAGCCTCAGCTACTTAGTGAGGGTCTCAGCAACTTAGTGAGACTCTGTTTCCAAATAAAATATAAAATAGGTCAGGGGTGCAGCCCAGAGATAGAAATCCCCTGGGTTCCATCCCCAGTACCACAATGAAAAATATTTAAATTTAAAATTTATCATATTATTAACAGTTCATTACACAGAATATATGCAACTGATTTGCTAATTTGTGTACTACTATTTTACATAAAATAAGTATATAAACTGACATAAAATCAACCTATATAAAACTGAAAATTTTTATAAGAATATTTATAAAATATAATGATATGGAATTTCTATATTATTGATATTTATATATTAAACTAATATATATTATATATATGGTGTGAATACTGATAATTCTATATTGCCAACCCATAATATTTTAGATAGTTTTATATATACCTATAAGATATATATGTGTTATATATACTGATGTATATTGAAGGGGGGTCTGGGGTCTTTGGGACCAATGAAGGGGGGTCGGCAAAGGAAAGACCCAAGGCCAGCCATCGGAGATAAGCAAGCAAGCAAGCAAGAAAAAGCTTTATTAAGACAGCCCAGCTCTCTTTTATATCAGGCAGCTGGGAGGAAGGAGCTTCTGCTCACAGCAGAAGATCGCACAAAGTACGGGGTGTTTACTGATTGGGTGGCTCGTACCCCAGTGAGTGTGCTATCAGGGGACTGGTTGTTGGGCATCCCGTGCCCTCTTTGGCTGGCTATGAGGTAATCAGCACAATCCGGAAGAGAAGCCGGAGAGGCTCCATCTTTGGAATGACTGGGCTGCGTATCCTAACATTCCTCCCTTTTTGGTTTTTTAGGGGCAGGGAGTGTCGGATTGTTCTGACGACTTCCTGCTGAAAGGGGGCGGCAATGGGAAGGGGCTGGGAGGAGTAGGGAAAGCAGCCCCAAGTCCAGGCCATAAAAGGTAAATGTCGTCGGGGCAAAAGTTGGCGAATGTTCTCTGAAGATGCAGATCCCACAAAGACATGAGGCAGTCATCAGGATGGTGGATAGGAGGTATCATCCAGCTGTCTTCCAGGATGGCGTGTATTATGAGTCTCCATCACGAAGGGATCCGTCTCTGTATGCTGTCAGTCATCCCTGGGAATCGGTATCTTCCGAGTTTCGAAGCTGGTAGTTTCTAAGGAGAAGCTGGTTAAAAGTCTGATTAGATATTTTACTTACCTGGTTTGGTTTTGTATGAGCTTAGTTATGCAGAGTAAGAACATGCAGGCAACAAATATAATAGAAAGTGGACCCAGGATGGGCCATATCCATTTAAGTATCGGGGACTGAAACCATGTGGAAAGGGATGTTTTTTGAGATCCTTTTTAAGCCTGAGTATATTTTGCTCTACTATGCCTGATTTATTAACATAATAGCAACACTCTTCCTGTAAGAAAACACAGGTTCCACCCTTTTTCAGCTGTCAAGAGATCAAGGGCCCTGCGGTTTTGGAGCGTTACCTGGGCCAGGGATGTAACCTGTTTTTGTAGGGCCGATAATGATTCGGCAGTCGACGTGAGGGCACTTTCAAGTTTGCTGCCTAAATCATCAGTGGCCCATAAAGCAGAGCCTAGAGTCCCTCCTGAAAGTTTGTTTCTGACGAGGGAGGAGGTTAAGGATACCCCAACCAGAATAGGGAGAAAAGCAGTCCTTTTTGTAAGCTTGGGTGGGGTAATCAGGTATTGTAGTTCGGCATAGCTGTAGAGTCAGTTGTGGGACCACCGTGACCAAGAAACAGGGAGTGGTGGAGTTGGAACACATGACATTGCTGAGAGTCCCATTGCACCAGAAGAAATGACCTGGTTGGGTATAACTGGGACTGGCAAGAGTGATAATGTACTGACAAGTGGGATCTCAGGAGGAAGGTGATGCCACAAAAATGTAAACTCTGTTTGGCTGGGTGATATTGTCTTCTTTGGGTTTCCATAAGGGAACATCTTGGACAATATGAAATGAATTAGTTTGAGAGGCGAAGGCACACTGAGAGGCATTTATAGGTACTGCAGCTCACAAGGGCCGGGAAAGCGATGTGTAGAGGAAACAGTTCGAGGGGCTCAAGGTGGGAGAGATGAGAATTAGAACTGACAGAGTTTTGGTAATCAGTTGAAACCACGTATATGCAGAAAAAGACAGAGCGGAGTTAGAGACTTTTCGGAGAGCGTTAAGTACCACCTGAGCTGAGTGTTGGATATCCGTGGATACTTGTGAGATTTGGGTGCCAGTGGATATATATTCACAGAAGAAATAAAGTGAACTGCAAAGGGTAGAGGCATATTTGTTACAGTAAACCTTGGCTGTAACTCCAGAAGCCCATTTTGGATCCCAAGGGTCAGGAATAGTATAGAGGTAGGTTTTAGTTTTGGAATTGAATTTAAAATTTCCTGACCCTAGTTGTCCTAGATAGGCATCATGGATTTTGCATGGCCAGTATGGGCATCTGCCATATACATTATCCCAATTTGGGTTGCAGCAAAAACTTTCAGTTTGGGCAAAAACAAAACAAAGATAAGGTCAGATAGCTTGATGGAATAGTTTAATGGTAGGAGAAAAGGCTATTTGTATACTATGAGAACATCCCATTAGGGGCAATCAGCTGTTGTAGCTAGTTCAGTGACCATTGTATTGTCATCGGTGTAGGTTTGCTGAAACTAGAATCTCCAGACAAAAGGGGAGGAAAAGATTATGGAAAGCATATGAAACTAGTGAATATAAATTCATTTTCAGGTATGGGAGAATCCAAGCAAAGTCGAGATATTTGGAGTTTTAGAGGATTATGGGGAGAGATAGTGGACATATAAGTTGGTCTATTATCTTGAGGCGTCTGGGTTTTTTGTGAAGCTGCTGAATCAGGTGGTTGGATATGTTCTGGAGCCGGTTTGAGCCTAGAAATATGAATCCAGGGAGTATATTGGTTATCATTCAAATTAAGTTTTGCAGCCATAGGAATACATAGGATAACCTGAGCCGGGCCATCCCATTTTGGTTGTGAGGTAGGTTTGTCTCCCGGGGGCTTGAAATAGACCTGTTGTCTATTAAACAGGAAATGGTAGGTGCCTGCTTGGGGTCAGGGAGTAGCCAGTCCTGATATTTCTGGAGTTCTGATCTGAGATAGGGTAAGAGAGGAAAGGCTATTTGTGGAGGAAAGACATTGGAATGAGGAGAAATTCCTGGGGAGAATAAGGGGCAGCCAAACATAATCTCAAAGGGAGATAAAAGGGAGGGTTTTCTTTCAGTAGGGCTCAAACCATAAAAGAGCCAGGGGAAGTAGGACGGTATGGGCAATGAAAATGCCAAGGCAGAGATAGAGCTCGGGCTACAGATTGAGTTATTTGGGAAGTGAACTCAGGGCCATTAACAGATTGTAAAGAGGAAGACATGCCAATGCAGGGGATAATTTGAGAAATTAGGAGATCAGAGACTGTAGAGGCCCTTTTATTGGGTGTTGGGAAGGCCTCGATCCATCCTGAGAAAATGTCAACGAAGACGAGAAGGTATTTGAATCTCTTAACCCTGGGCATATTGGTATACTTTACTTGCCAATCAGCAGCTGGAGTATGTCCCCTTGCCTGGTGGGCCGGAAAGGCCTAAGGTCTAAGGGGAGTGGTTGGGTTTGTTCTTTAGCAAATGATACAATTAGATATAATCTGATGAAGGAATTTTTGTCCTTGGGTGTGAAAACAAAGAATGATTGTAGGAATAACTCAAGGCTTTGTGGGCTTGAATGAAATAAGAAATGTAGATATTGTAAAAGATCAGAATAGGAATGGTCGGAATCAGAGGGGGAATCCAAATTATTAGAGGCTGGTGAAGGAATGTCATCAGCATCATGTAATAACAGTACAAAGGGAAGGGGTTGATAAGTTTTCTTTTGGGGGGGGGGCTGCCTCCCATGCCGCCTGGTCAGCCCTTGAATTTCCCCGAGTTATTGGGGATGAGTCAGTCTGATGAGACTTGCAGTGAACAATGCCTAACTGCTGTGGGAGGATAGAAGCTTGGAGAAATTTAGCTATCAGTTTAGAATTAATAATGGCTGATCCCTTAGAACTGAGAAGACCATGTTCCTTCCAAATTGCTGCATGTGGAACTAAGATGTGGTAAACATATTTGGAGTCTGTGTACAGGGTGAGGGTTTTCTGTGCCGCCAATGTACAGGCTTTAATGGCCACCATTAGCTCAGCCTGTTGGTTGGTGGTATTAACAGAAAGAGTATGGGCCTCAATTGTCTTGGTGGATGGGACTATGGCATAGCCTGCCCACTGTATCCCATCCAGAAGGAATGAGCTCCCATCAATGAACCAAGTAAAATCAGGATTTGTTAATGATGAGGTTGAGGAACAAGGGAGAAAGGCTTCCAGAATATCACAATAATTATGTATAGGAGAAGGATGGTTAGTTGTGGCTTCTGGTAGCAAGGAGGCAGGATTTAGAGGTGGGCAGGCCTCAAAAGAAAGGGAAAGATATTGGAGGAATGAGACTAAGAGAGATAAGATTCTGGAGGGAGGTAAAGCCTGTAGGCCTTTATAGGCGAGCAAGTCTCAAAGATGATGTGGAGATAAAATGGTTAAGGGTGTTCTGAAAGTAAGTTTGTGAGCTTCCTTTGTAGAAGGTGGCCTGCTGCCAGGGCACGAAGACAAGGTGCCCAACCCTTAACTGTGATATCTAGTTGTTTAGACAGGTATGCAAATGGGGTTAAAGGTGGGCCCATGCTTTTAGCCAAGAACTCTGAGGCCCTGTCTTCCTCTATCATGTATGTATAGAATAAATGATTTCTTTAGGTCTGGCAGGTGTAAAGCTGGGGATAAGAGTAACACCTTTTGTAGGAGACAAAAAACATGTGAAGGGGAGGAGGCCAGGGGCTCATGATTGGGGCCCCTGGCTAGCTCATATAAGAGTTTGGCAAGAAGGGAGTAGTTGGGAATCTAGGCCCGAAAGTAACCAGCAAGACCCAGGAAAGAAAGAATTTCATTTTTTATGTTGGGGACTGGGAGACTCTGGATAAGCTTCTTGTGGTCTTGTTTTAATACTGATTTATATAACCATAGAAAACAGGAACATAGAAAAATATCTTAATTTACATAAACTTAATTGTACACAATCATTTTTAACATGCTCAGACCTTCTTGCGACCTGCTTTTTGCTTTTTGATAACCTTTTTCCTTTCCCATTTGGGACAATCTTAGGATAAACCTTTCCTTTTTGTCCTTCCTTACCAAAATTTCCCTTCTTTATATCTTTCTCTCATCCCTACATACTGGTTCCTTTCTGCCATAATTCCCTTCTTGAACTTACATTTTGAAATGATTCTGCATACTTTTTAACAGAATAGGTCTCCATAGAAGAGAACTCTATGAGAGGCAAAGCAAGCAGAGAACTAAGCCCTGTATACAAAAAAAATCAATATTCTGCCTGACACCTCAAGAGCTACCCGGGCTTTCTCTTGCTGGTTAGAGGGCTGATCAGAGGGGCCTTGCCAAGCCTAGGGCATCTTCAGTCTTCAGTCTTCGAGGGCAGCCATGATGGGAGCATATTGTCTCACTTCCCTTCAGAGGTGAGGGCAACATGCTTTCCAGTATTTTTCTCTTACAGAGACGGCACAGCCCAGATGCAGATGGACTCTTTTCAGGAGTGGAAGAAATCAGGCACCTTTGTACCGGCAGGTGCCAAGCCATCAGCCCCTTTCTCTCTCTGTATGAGAAGCCTTTGGTATCTCTAAGGGGGCAAAGACTTATTACCCAATGCAGGGCTATCAAATGGGCTTGTCCCTGTGTTTGCATTTGTCTCCTCTGATGCTTAATAATCAGCCAATAGATTAAAGCATTATTTTAACAAAACAAATTTTCAGAATGATATTACAATTTGAACATCTATTTTTTATTTCTTATTTTATTTATTTTTTGTTTGTTTGTTTTTGTGGTACTGAGGGTGGAACCCAGAGGTTTTCTACCTCCAGACTATACTCCCAGACCTATTTTTGGAAACAGGGTCTCACTAAGTTACTGAGAGCCTCACTAAGTAGCTGAGGCTGGCTTCGAACCTGTGTGATCCTCCTGTCTCAGCCTCCCAAGTGCGGGGATTACAAGCGTGCACCACCACGCCTGGCTAGTTTGAACATCTATTAACAGGAAGCCAATGGTAGTTATCTTAGCCTGAAAAAAACAAAGTGCATTATTTTTTAGTGGCAATTTTGAAATTTTTTAATAAACCTTTAAAAATTTAAGCCACATAAACTAATATGTAATAAGAGTAAACTTCTTATAGTCAAGAGCTTCAGCCAGTGTTGACCTTGGTCAGATAAAAGTTGGCTGTTATCCCAGCTGACAAACAGTGGCACTTTTAAAGTTTATGTCAAGTGAGGCTGTAGGCTTGAGTGATATAACGGAATTTTCTGATATAGATAGCAGGATTGGAGGTGTAGGAGCCTAGCTTGGTGTGAATCTGGGACAAATCTGCCATGGAGAAGGGGATGTGAACTCTGATTATGTCCTTGGTCCCAGCCACCTCACAGAGAGGAGCCACGACCGAAGATAGGGGAGTGGCTGGGGGTTGAGAGTGATATTGAGCACGAGATCTTGTTAATGGAGGACTAAAGGCTGGTTGGGGAGAAATCTTAGAAATGGGGGGGTAGAGATGGGAAGATGAAGGTTGCCTTGGAGGGGTTGAGGTTTGTGGAGAAGGGCGTAGAGTTTGTGGGAGGGCGGAACACGAAGAAAGAGATAAGCACGCTGGAGGGATTTGTGGTGAGGGGGGGTTTGAGGCTGAGAAAGTGATAAGCATGCTGGAGAAGAGTTTGTGGGAGTATATTTGATGGGTCAAAGGCAGTATTCAGGGAGAATAGCAGAGGAAGGTTTTTTTTAGAGGGAATTGCGGCGGTTTTGCAGTCTAACAGAACTTGCTGGGGGTACAGGACGAATACAGATTGGGGTAAGTGTAGATCTCCTTCCACCCTTTTGCACGCTCGCAGTAATGAAACAAATCACGGAGGAGTAGGAGGTCAAGGGATCCCTTGGGGGGGGGGGTCAATGGTTGTTATTGTCTAGAGAGTAATGAGGCCAATTTAGGTTTAATGTCTGGAATAATGGAGAGACGGCTTAAATCATTAAGTAGACACCTTAAAGGGGCAGTATCTGGGATGGAAGAAGAGACTCCCATGGTGAAAGGTTATGAAAGATGGAGGGAGAGGTTAAAAGAGAGAGGGTTAGGTAAGGATAAGAAAGAGATAGAGAGAGAACCGAGAGTTCCAGTGTTTGAGGAGGTGTGAGTGAGAGAGAATGGAAAGTCCTGGACCAGTAAAGGAACAAAGGACCAAAATGGGTGTCCTCAGATGGCCGATTGCTCCCGGAACCCCCAGTGGGGTCGGATAGGCTGAAGACATTGTCAGGTCATCACCCGAAAACAGTCTGCCTGGGCCGGAGCTGGAGATCACGGGACACCTAGCGCTAGGATTTTTGGACAGTAGGAAGATGGACTTTATCAGTCAGATTGAGCCGGCTGGACCTTTTCAGTCAGGCAGACGGCGAACGATAGTCGGACTTTATCAGTCTGGTAATTGGTAGTTGGTTGGACTTTATCAGTCGGACCAATGGTATTATCAGACTGGAGAGTGTTAGGAGGAAGGAATGAGAGTGGAAAGAATAGCAGGGCCTGTTCTTCCTTCCCGTTATCTCGTAATTAAATGAAGCAGTAGACTATCATGGGAGTCCACCATACCCTTGAAGGCCATGGTGGGGTGCAGTCTCCCCCAAGTCTGGCATCAGGGCAGAGCTGGACAATCATGGTTAGATACCCTGCTATAGCCAGACTCAGGCAGATAACCTAAGGGGGACTTACCCAGCTGGCGGAGTGACAGAGATGGTCGGGATGGCCGGCAGTGGTGGGTGTGGAGAGCGAGCGCCCAAAAAGAAGGACGAGGACGGCCGGCCAGGGGGAGAACCAGAAGGAGGGAGTCCTCTAGATAGAGGGGGTCTTCCTCCCAGGTTTAGGCACCAATGAAGGGGGGTCTGGGGTCTTTGGGACCAATGAAGGGGGGTCGGCAAAGGAAAGACCCAAGGCCAGCCGTCGGAGATAAGCAAGCAAGCAAGCAAAAGCTTTATTAAGACAGCCCAGCTCCCTTTTATATCAGGCAGCTGGGAGGAGGGGGCTTCTGCTCACAGCGGAAGATCGCACAAAGTACGGGGTGTTTACTGATTGGGTGGCTCATACCCCAGTGGGTGTGTTATCAGGGGACTGATTGTTGGGCATCCCATGGCCCCTTTGGCAAGCTATGAGGTAATCAGCACAATCCGGAAGAGAAGCTGGAGAGGCGCCATCTTTGGCATGACTGGGCTGCATATCCTAACATATATAATACATATGTGTGTGTGTTATATATGCTGATATATAACACAGAAATAGAGTGTAAGGAATGAAAGCTCTTTTTAATTAAGTGCCATAAAAGATTGTTAATCCAATTACATAAATATCAAAAGCTTCCACTTTGCATAAAAATACTTAAAGAACAATCAAAGCAAAAAATAAATAAAAAAGTTTGCAAATCATTTTTGTAGCAACAAGATTAATTTACTTGATATATAATCAGAGCACTTTGAAATTCAAATAAAATTTAAAGAGAGACTTCACATAATAGGATAGTCATATGAAAAGTTGCTCAAATGCATGCATGATAAAAGAGTGAAGATTATACAACTAGAAAATACCATATTTTATTTATTAGAAAAGAAAATAAATAACTGAAAGTACAACAACATACTTTAGCACTACTGTATTGAGTAAACCACTCTTAGATACTGAGGTGTGAGTAATATATACAGCCCCTACCAAAGCCAGTTACAAATTCCAACTAAGCCAAGCGTGGTGATGCACGCTTGTAATTCCCGCGCTTGGGAGGCGGAGGGATCACGCAGGTTCGAAGCCAGCCTCGCTGGCTTAAGAGACCCTGTTTCCAAATTTAAAAAATATATAAAATAGGTCTGGGAATGTAGCCTGGAGGAAGAAGGGTTCCATCCCCAGTACCACCAAAAAAAAAAAAAAAAAAAAAAACCAACTAAATTGAAAGTTCATTTAATACTGGCCCAGAAACTCTACTACAGGAAATGTATTCACAAATATACCTGGATCTATTTAAAGTGATATATAAACAAGATAATTTATTAGAGAATTTTCTTCAAAAAGCCAAAATTTTAATGTCTCAGTTGGGCATCTCTGAAGAAGTAACAAACAAACAAACAAACAAAAAAAAACCAAAAATGCGGTCTACTTTACAATACAATAGTGTAAAGCTGCTAAATACATAAATAAACAAATAACAACAAAACATCCCAAACTTACTTAAAATAAACATGTCACTGTACTCAGAAAGGACTTAATAAAAATAATTTCTCTCTGTTCTATCAGGTATGGTCCTTAGCTAGAAAATTTGAAGACAGAGTAGACTCTGCTGTTGGTGGCTGAAATCATGGGAAGGTTTGCTTATTCCTGTGTCTGATGCTAGATGTTGCCTTTTGGAACTTCAGCAGGGCCACTCTAATTGTGAGTGCTTAGGCTTCCTTACAGTAGGATAACTGAGTTCCAAGAACAGCATCCCAACAAGAAAGCCAGGGGGAAAGCTGTACCTCGTCTTATATCCTATCTCCATACACTGTCATTTCCTCCATGGTCATAAGCCCACACAGATTTAAGAAAAGGGAAGATTGACTCATTTGTTAATAGGAATAGTGTTCAGGTCATATTGGAAGAGAACTTGAAAGGATGGGAGCTATTGTTGATGTCACATGGGAAAATACATACTAGGCTCTACTTTGTGGAAAGAGTCATATAGTACAGAGGTAAGTAAAAAAAAAAAAAAAAAAAAAAAAAAGCAAGGCAGGTAGCACGCCAGACCCCTGGAGAAACCGGGCTCAGTGAGACCCTGGGTCCCGGGCAGCAGTCGCATGGGGCACGCCAGCCGGGGCCCAGGTCGCGGGACTCTGGGTCCTGGGCCGGACCGCGCGTAGCATGCCAGACCCCTGGAGAAACCGGGCACAGTGAGACCCTGGGTCCCGGGCAGGGGTCGCGCAGGGCACACCAGTCTGGGCCCAGGTCACTGGACTCTGGGCCTCGGGCAGAGTAATGCGGAGCACGCTGGACCCATGGGGAAACCGGGCCAGGTTACAGTGTTACTGAGTGCCTGATCCCACTACCTCTTCAAACCACACATACTGTCTTCTATTATTGTAAAAAAAAAAAAAAAAAAAAAAAAAAAAAGGAAAAGAAAAAGAAAAAAGAAAAATATCAGAGAGGAGTTAAGAAGGCCATGGTAGATGCCAGGATACTGGAGATGCAGACAAAACTTATCCAAATGCACTGGAACTTATGGAAAAATTCCCTGTGAAGAGGAATGCTGTTTCTCTATATTGTTAAAAATCTTGGACATAACCTGTAAGGAGAGAGTTTAGCGGAGACCAAGGAGAAAGGTGGTGTTGAAAATGGTCTCCATGATGGTGGTGGAGACTTGTATTCAGGAGAAGCAGAAATCGGATCCTACCAACCTTATTTTTTTGGAGAAATTACACCAAATGTCGAATGCTACTGTCACGCATGCTTAGAAACACTGGACAACATTCAGAGTGGAAAAAAGAGCTTGGGAAATGGTGGAGGCAGTGGCAATGGCAGTGGTCAGTACCCAGGGGAGGCAGAGATCTGATGCATTACACCTGGAACCTTTGAAGTAACAACCCCAGAGGCAGAATGCTACCACCACGCACCCTCGAGAACGTGGGACAACCTGCTGGGCGAAGAGGGTGCTCAGATTGGAGCCTGCCGAGGGGTGAGGCCAGCAACAGACACAGCAAAGCTGAGATTGGAGCCTGCCTTGAGGCAAGGCTGGTGCTGGAGCCTCTGAGGCCAGGATCAGAGCCTGCTGAGGGGTTAGGCCAGTGCTGGGGCCAGCAAGGCCGGGATCAGAGCCTGCCATGAGGCAAGGCCGGTGCTAGGGCCTTCGAGGCCAGGATCGGAGCCTGCCGAGGGGTTAGGCCGGTGCCAGGGCCAATGGCTGACATCGGAGCCTGCCATGAGGCAAGGCCACTACTGGGGCCTCCGAGGCCGATATCAGAACCTGCTGAGGGGTTAGGCCGATGCTGGGGCCAGTGAGGCCAGGATCAGAGCCTGCCATGAGGCAAGGCCGGTGCTGGGACCTTCAAAGCCAGGATCGGAGCCTGCCGAGGGGTTAGGCTGGTGCCGGGGCCAGCAAGGCAGGGATCTAAGCTCACCATGAGGCAAGGCCAGTGCTGGGTCCTCCGAGGCCAGGATTGGAGCCTGCCGAGGGGTTAGGCCGGTGCCGGAGCCAATGGCTGACATCGGAGCCTGCCGTGAGGCAAGGCCACTACCGGGGCCTCCAAGGCCAAGATCGGAGCCTGCCGAGGGGTTAGGCCAGTGCTGGGGCCAGCAAGGCTGGCATCAGAGCCTGCCGTGAGGCAAGGCCAGTGCTAGGGCCTCCAGGGCCAGGATAAGAGCCTGCCAAGGGCTTAGGCCAGTGCCGGGGCCAATGGCCGGCATCAGAGCCTGCCGTGAGGCAAGGCCAGTGCTGGGGCCTCCGAGGCCGGGATCGGAGCTAGCTGAGGTGTCAGGCTGGTGTCGGGGCCAGCGAGACCAGAATCGGGGCCTCCCATGAGGCAAGGCCGCTGCTTGAGCCAGCAAGGTCAGGAGAAGTCCACCGGGTAGCCAGGCCACTACTGGAGTCGTCAAGAGTGGGATCGGTACTTGCAATGCGGCATGCACAGAGAAATATTGCAGAAAATAAAAATCAGATGATTCCCCTTATCAGCAAAAACTAGGAGGAAAGGGGCAACAGGAAGAGGTCGAGCTATAGAAAGGGCCCTATAGTGAAGCAACTAAGGTGATCAATCAGAGCGTATAGAATAGGGGAGGATGGAGCCTCTTTAAAACGCAGGAGGTACATAAACAAATGTGTCAAAGTTAATCACCAAACAAGTGTGGGATCGAGGTAGGGGGAGGGAATGGAATGGGGGGCTGGATCAGGGCTAATTGGATGATGTGTGCTTGTATATCCTCTCAAGTCTTGTATTCCAATGTGATATATGATTACAATGCACCAATAAAAAAAAAAAAGCAAGGCATAGTAAGGCATAGCATATGCTTTGTCACCGGGAAAGCCAGGTGTGGTGGAGCACATATGTAATCCCAGCACTTAGGAAGCTGAAACAGGAAGATCTCAGGTTTAAGGGCAGCCTCAGCAAGTAGTGAGATTTTCAGCAATCTGGTAAACGCTGTTTCCAAATAAGAAAAAAAATCAGACTGAGGGTGTAGCTCAGAGGTAGAATGCTCTTAGGTTCAAGCCTCAGTACTACAAAAAAAAGAGAAGAAAGAAAGAAAAAGAAACCCACGAAACAATACAGGAAAAACTAACAACAAAGCCCCAAGAGAAAGACTTTTTTTCACTTGTATTTTTTTTTAACTTGGGAATACGCATTCTTTGAAAAAATTAAAGTATTTTTTTAAATATTAGTGGCGCACACTTGTAATCCCCGCACTTTGGGGGGGAGACAGGAGGATCATGCTGGTTTGAAGCACTGGCTTAAGAGACCCTGTTTCCAAATAAAAATATAAAATAGGTCTGGGAGTGTAGCCTGGAGGTAGAATGGTTTCCAGGAACCCCAGTACCACAGAAAATAAATTAAATTAAAAATTAAGATTTAATTAAAAATTTTAATTAAAAATTAAACTGACAATCATACTCACATACACACATTTATACACATCTAGATAGCTCTTCCACTAGATTTATACACGTTTATGATCCTTTTTGTGTTTTAAAGTGTTTACACATAGATTCCTTCCCTGAGATCTACATAAATGTCAGAAACCACTTAAAAATATTCTCACTACTTAGGAATAGAAAACTGTCTTTCTTGCACTCATGCTTTGCGTACAGGTCAGCACAAGGCCACGGTTCTGTGGTCTATGGTTTAGACTCCTTCTCATGGCGTTTCATTTCCAAGTGTCAAGGCTAAAGTACCATTTGATTTTGAATGCTCGGGCATTCTTCTTCTTCCCTCTCTCCTCCCTCATATGTGATACTCCCCCATAAGTGATATCAAGTGTTAACTTGGGCCTTTAGTTTTGCTATTTCAAATGTAGTGTATACATGTTTTTCATCACAACAACGTTGTGAGGAAGATTACTTGCTGGTTTTACTGATGAATTTGCAAAAATACCAAAATATGCACTTCCTGTGCAGTGAGAAAAGTGCCTGAGAAGGTTTGTAAGCGTTCCCATCCTAACAACAGGGCTAACACTCGTCTGGCAAACACATTAACAAACCACCAGGACGTGTAGTTGAAGGTACGCCTGAAGATCCTGTGGCAATCAGCCTCCTCAATTACAGAAAAGGAAATTAAGGTCAGAGACAAAAATCCTCAGGCAAACCCGACACAGCTTCTAAGAGTAGAATGCAGGTTCCTGACTACTCCTACAGGCTGTGAGCTTCCCCCTGTAACAAGGGTCTCCTTTCAACAAGACTTCACTTATTACCGAATAACCCCCACCAGGACTGCCAGAGGACAGGTTGTGTTCAAATCAAACCCATTCTAAGTTGCACTCACAACAGAATCCAGACAGCCCAGGAGGCTGATCAGCATCACAAAGGGAGAGAAATGGCACACTTTACCCAGGCTATAAAAAGAGCCCTAATTATGCTAATGCTTTAGAAAACATGCTTTATAGATGATATTCTAACAACTCTGCAAGTGGAATGGTCTCTAATCTGGGAATACATTTCTTTTTGTGCAGATGTAAGGCCTCCTAGAGGAAGATCTTTCAGGTGTTCCTCCAGTCCCTGGACTTCAAGCAAGCCATTACCAGTGGCCCCTCTGACTTACTAGGACTAACTTTGAACCAGTCTATTTCCACAATGTGGAAGAAAAAAAAAAAAAAAATGAACAGGCTCCACCAAGAGCTTTTTTAAATTGCCATTACGAGTCTGTTCAGACATAGAACACTGACTTACTGAGCATCTACACTGTACCCTACATCCTCTCTGGGCCAGGAGCTGGGTGATGCAAAGATGAATTAGGCACTAGCGCTGACCACCAGCACACTGTGAATGGGCATACTTCCTGCACCAAGGTCAATATCAAATGTGAGATACCTTAGAATTCCTCAATCCTTTAAATCAATAAAATGTGGTATTTTTACAATCTCCAGTTGTGAATCTAATATTTTATATATCTTTTTGTTTCTGTATATTAGTTGCTGAGTAGGGAAGAGGATTGACTTCCAAAAACCATCTTGTTTTAAATTGCTGTGGTTAACACCTGTTCCAGCTCATTTGGAGATTGTTAAGTGGAGGGCAGAGCACTGGAGAGGCACTAGAAACTGGAACTTATATTAGTGGAAATTAGCTTCCCACAGAACAATAAATGATGTTTAAATGATTTCTGACTTGTTTGTTTAATGTCTGATGGAAGAACTTCACCAAGTCAAGATAAATCCATGACATTTTAAAATACTGCTGTTCTAAACGACATATATCCATTTCTCATGTTAAGGATCAACACTTAGCAGAGCTGTGTGAATCACAAAATGATCCTCATATTCTGCAAATTTCTGTGTGTGTGTGTGTGTGTGTGTGTGTGTGTGTGTGTGTGCACGTGCATGTGTGCGCACGCGCATGTGGTGTGTTGCTGGGGAATCAAACTCAGGGCCTCCTCCACTCTGGGCAAGCACTCTGCCTGCCACTAAGCTACATCCCCAGCTCTAATTTGCATATTTATAACAAAACAACTTAGCGTTCCTGTCATTCAGGACTTGAAATGGCACTATGTGGTTCCCTCTATATTCAACAGACAGCAAAAGGCTGGGAAAAATAAAAAACCAAAACAAACAAAAACCTCTCTTCCTACCTAACCCAATATAAGACAACTCCAGGGCTGTCTCACAGGGGCATTGTTGCTAAACAGTAACTTGTAGGGTTTTATTTTTCTTTTAATGTCATTCAGCACAATCCATAGTGTCTTTTTCAGTGTATACATTATTCTGGCATGAAACCATATACATCTATATTACACTGTAATATTAGATATATGTAGTGCCGAAGATGCAGCCATAGGTCATGAAAAGATTATTAATGTCAATGCTATCAGTTTCTGGCAGAGTTTAAAAAATAGTAACTGCCTTGGACAATACTTTTCATATCTATAAAACTGTGTCAACTGTACTCTGTCCTAATTTTCTGATGCCCTCCACTGGCTTTGCAAGTTCATTCAGAATCTCTCTAATTTAGTGACCACCCCTTGCTTTCAACATCACATCCACAACACAGGCCATACACCATTGTTCTACAAAAGATAATGAACCTCATATTGGAAATCAGAGAATCTCAATCTTTAAAATGTTTAAGCCAATATCAGGTTTTATAATATTCTCATAAACACCCTCGGCCTGAACAAAAAGGAAATATGATATGTTGATAATCCAACTCACCCAAATTCAACAACTTTCTAACATAATGACATTAGTTAAGCTATGTAACCAAACCATGTTTCAGACCCAACCAGGTTTA
Source organism: Muscardinus avellanarius (assembly GCF_963383645.1). Taxonomy (NCBI): domain Eukaryota; kingdom Metazoa; phylum Chordata; class Mammalia; order Rodentia; family Gliridae; genus Muscardinus; species Muscardinus avellanarius. The sequence goes on along the minus strand of NC_137801.1, from coordinate 28,127,122 downwards.
AAAACCTATAATTATCAGACATAATTAATAGACACTTATGTTAACTATAATATGGTTATAAAGCCAAAGATCTCCATATGTTATTTTTAAAGTGCAGAATCTAGCAGGGGATAATTACAAAAAATACAGGAATTTGCTACATTTTATGTGCTGCCAAATAAATTAATTAAAAAAAGTGTTAGAACTGCCAAGTCTATCTGCACAGCTGTGCTAAGATGAAATGACCATTGGAGCTTGTCATCTCAAAGCAAAAGGTTGTGGACTTGGCCTTTGTTACCTCCTATTAAGTAGGAGAAAAAAAAATCTTACAGGAAAAACCAAGTACTTTGATCCTTATATTTATTGCACTAGTGAGGTGAAATAAAAATAATATTTGAGGTCCTAAGACTTGAGTATAATTTCTTTTCAGTCACATGCTTAGATAAGTGATTCGGGAAATTAAAGGTCATATAGAGCCCTAATGATACCTACTTCAAATGGCTACTATGGGGGTCAAATAAGCAAACACCTGACAGAATGTTGAAATCTGAGACTCTACAAATATATTAATTTACTATTTCTATAAAGTTTAATCTGTGTTTATTGAGTACCTAGCATCTCTGTACTATGTCAAAGAAAACAACATTGACTGAGATACTTTCTATAGCAATGACCTCTCATGTTGCCAATATGCATTCTTCCCTTATTCTGCTTAGCTGAGTTCCAGTTTAAAAATCATTTTTCCCAGGGTTGTGTTTTTGTTTTGTTTTATTTACAGTTAGGTAGCAATTTGGTCAATGGGATGTAAGCAAGTCTATGAAACTTCTGGAAATATTTTTTTCCATAGTTGAGAGACATGTGTTTTTATCATATTTTCTTCTATTTACTTAGTAGAATTTGGATACAATGATTTATGCACAGACAACTTTAGGGGACCATGATGTGTCCTGAGAAACAGAAGCCTAATGTGATCTCCAGTAAACACCAAATAGTTGCAGGATAAGTCCAGGGCCTAACCTACACTACAAAGGTGTTCATTGGCAGTGGGCTGCCCCCAGAGAGGATTTAGCCTTCTGGGAAAGGTTGGAATCAATTCTGATAATAGAGACAGCTGTCAAGTGTGGATTACCCACGGCAGGCTGGACAATGCACTGAAGGGATCTAAGCAGGACATCGCAATGTTTACTGGCATGCCCAGATGAAGAGTGAATGGAGTGGAGGATAACTCAATAATGAGAAAAATCAGTAAACATCTATAATGTGTTTGATACTATCATTTTCTTTTTCCATATAGAACCATTCTTAACTTACAAACATACTTGCTAAGCCCTACATGTATGTTTTCCATCTTTACCCTATGATCTACACTCTCCTTCATAGCAAGGCTCCTCAAAAGACTGCCTGCTCTCTCTCCCCTTTGCTGCTTCACACTTTTTAACCTAGTCTTTTCAGGTTTTTGTCCCTATATCTCCACTGCACACATTATTGCCAAAGTTTCACTTTTCACCTACATCTGAAAGTGAATCATTTGCTCCTTGGAATATTTTTTCTTCACCTGGCTTCTAAACTCTAGGCTTTTGGCTTTGTTTTTTTAATTCAGTGACCACTCTTTTCTTGCTGTTTCTTAACTGTGCCCTCTTTGTAGTTTTGTACTTCTAAATGTTAGAGCCCCACCTTTCTTTTATGTCTGGTCTCTCTAAACAATTTCTTCTGGTCACATGAATTTAAGTATCTTCTACGCCAATGTTTCTTAAACCCAGGACTTCTGGAATTTGGGGCCTATTAATTCTTAGTTACATAGAGCTGTTCTGTGTACTTTATAATATTTAGCAGCATCCCTGACCTTAATATACAATATACCAGTAGCAAAACTCTTTCCCTGTCACAAGTTGTTTTGAGAAATAATGGCTCCAGACACAGCCTAACGTCCCTTGAGGATAAAATTATCCCCCATTTGCAAACTATTATTCTAAATCATGATGTCTTCCACAATTTTATTTCAAGCCTTGTTCTCTTCACCAAGCTCGACACCTCTAAATTCAACTGGCTACCTCATATCCCACTTGAATGTCTTAGAGCTATCTTAAATTCTTCATGCCCTAAACAGACCTACTAAATTTGATCTTAATCTGATCCACTCTCAAAATTACATATTCTGGTAATTGAAAACATCATTTTCCAAACTGCTGCTGGTTAAAGTCCAGGAGTCCAACATATGAATAATGAGGCACACAAACAATTCAGTCTGCAGCAGATCAGTACTTTTCTAATCTCCCTATTAAACATGCAGAAGTCAAGTTTTTCCCAGGTTCTTACAGAGAGGAAGCAAGAGAGGTGCTTCAAACTCAGACCCTTAAACTCTATGTGGTATCCTCATCCACACTCCTAGCTGGCTGGTAGTGCCATCAACTGGGGAGAAGTAGAGTGTGAAGAGGCTGATGAGGAACTTAGCATGGGCTCATTAAGCTTGCTACACTTGTGGAGCATTTGGATAAGGATGATGAATCCACAGACTGAGGCAAAATTCAGAGACAAAGATAAAGCAAGGGGTGACAGATAAAAGCTTGGTCTAAGAAAAATCTCATGCAGAAATACCACTTAAAAAGTAAACATAAGTACTGAGTTGTACCTATGACACACAAAGATGTAAGTTACAATAGTCCCTATATCCTATGAAGAACTTCCTCTTATAAAAATGTAGGACTTGAATTATTCTCAGGCCATAAAATGGTTAAGAGCTTCATGAATAAAACTTCATAAGACAAAAAGGACCTTATCGTGACATTAGGAAAATAGTCAAACTTTCTATGATTTATTTTTGACCACTGATTTTAAAAAATCCTAACAAATTTGAATCAATGACAACATCCCATAATAAGCTTTTATACTAGCTTCCCTTTATAGAGAAAAGCAGATTTCTAGATTTGTCAAATGATAACTTGAATCCATTGGTAATTCTAATACTAACTCATAGGCATAATCATGAAACAAACCTAATTTCCACCTTACTTCCTCACTTAGAATATTTACAATCACTTTTACCAAAAGTTCACTTTTATATTCTGCAGCACTTTTTTATTTGCATCTCTTCATTTATACATAGGTGTATAAGAATGTATAACATATATATGTGAATATATCTGTGTGTGTGTGTGTGTGTGTGTGTGTGTGTGTGTGTGTGTGTAGATAAGCTGGATAGAAAAACTTTCTCTGTCCTCATGGATCTTGTTTACTACCTATTTCTAAGATGCTGAAATGACAGAGAGGAGAGAGCTGCAGAACACATGTTAAACATATATCGATTGCCTTTTATCCCCCTTCTACAGAAATAAATCAAACGTATCCTTCAGAAGCCAATTTAAATGCTACCTTTTCTATTAACCTTCTCCTGATTTGTGATCCAATTGGAAGTGGTTTTTCCTCTTATCAACTCCCATAGTATTTCATTATTCATTTCTCTATGTCTTCACTCAACATATATTTCATGATCACCTGCTCTGTGCACAGGATGGCCGCTCAAGGGAAAGCCGCTCAGTGAATTAACCAGTAGTACATGAATGTGAGACAACAAAGTACTATTTATTACCCATTTAATAAGAACCAGACATGATTAACTACCTTGTATGTGTTTTTATTTCATCAAAGTCCAGTGCAGTAGCACTGTGTAAAAGACTGAGAATATAGTAGTGAACAAAACTAAGAAGATTCCTTTGAAAGTTAGAGTTAAGTAGGAGAGTAGGGCAATAAAGAGAAAATTTTAAAGAGGATATGATAACAGTATTAAGTACTGTGAAGAAAAGTAAAGCGTGGTGATAGGATAGAGTCCTGGCAGTGCAATTTCAGATGAGGGTTGGATTTGAGTGGAGGTCTAGATGAAGCCCAGGGGCATATCTAAGGGAGGAACATCCCAGCCAGGGAAAAGTAAATGAAAGTCCCTGAGGCTAGAGCACAAGCGTGTGGCTAGGGAGTTGTGAGCAAGAGAGAAAATGAAAAGAGCTCAGAGGCAGATTCCAGTTTTTTAGCTCAAACCAAATTGTTTGGTAGGAAATTACTATACTGCTGCCTTAAAATAAAAATAAGTATTTAAATTTCAATACATTGTAATATAAAATACAGTAGAAAAATGAGTGCTATTCTTCATTCAAAACAAAACAAAAAGCCTTCACAGTAACTAAAGATGAGAGTGAGTTCTTTCTCAAACCAAACTAGTAACTTTCCCGAGGACCAAAGATAGACTACTCCCTAATTCATTTTTACGAAGCCAGCATCACTCTGATGCCCAGGCAACTAAAGATACCTCAAAGAAAGAAAATTACAGACCAATATCCTTAATGAACAGAAGATGTTAAAATTTTTCACAAAGTACTAGCAACTCACATTCAAAATCACATCAAAAAGGCTGTTTTGTGTTTTTTTTTAAGAGAAGAACAGCACTGTCTGAAGACGGGCAAGAACCATGCCGTCCAAAAAGCTGAGTTAAGCCTTAAAACTGGCACACGTCACATGAAATCCTTCTTATTTATTTATTTATTTATTTATTTATTTATTTATTTTTGGAAATACCTTAGAAAGGGAAAAATGTTCCTGTGATAGAACCAGGGAGGAAAGGTAATTGGCTGTTACTATATTGTTAAAAAGCACGTATCCCAAGAATGACTTAATCTATTAGCAAGAAGTCTAAGAGAAAGAAAGACAAGCTTTATCAGTATGCCTCCACCCGTGACTGGAGAACAAAGAGCCCAAAGATGAACTACTGCAAATGTGCCCAGTTTTCTTTATTGTTGAGACAGGTCTAGTGGATCACCAGAGTCTGATGCTGTTAAACACATCAGCGGCCCAATCAACCAACACTCCCCACTCTGATTCCATGGTCGCTCGGTGCCTTCTGATAAGCTCGCTTCCCTGGATGCTTTTCTACCATGAGAGGATGTTCTGGTGTGCTGGGAAGTTACATTTCTCTGCATAAATTGCAGCATTGGCATTCTGCATTCAACACTATATTCTCCTGTGGATTTAGTTGATGTGAATCAGCATGTGTATGTCCAGCACAGCTCTGGGAAACTGATACTGTCTGTTTTCTGAATCTGTAAGACTGAGGGGTCAGTCCTTGCTTTGTGATGAACGCAGCAGGCAAGGCTCCCCTGGGAGAAGCTGGTAACCAGCTCACCACACAGATTAGCATTTAGCTTCTCTACTATCTACTTCAAAAGGGTTGCTGGATTTCGATGAAATAATACATTCGAAAGTGTTTAGAAAATTGTAAAGTTTTTTAGAAGAACACTGAAAGTTTCCATAAGACTTGGTGAGAGGTGCAAACTGAGTGTATCCTGTCCACCTGGTCCATTTGATTATTTAGGACCATTTGTAGAAAAGAAAGATAAATTCCCATCTAGGAATAAGGAGTATGTGAGCTTTGGAGGAATCTCAAACTCATAGGGACAGGTCCATATCCTGGAAAAGCCACTTTCCTAGTTTGACTATTTCTCTTCTCCAGGTAGAAATTCTGAATTTTGCTTTTAGGAATGCTGTATTCCAAGGTAAAAATCTGGAAACCATCCCCCCACCACACACACACAGCTTCTTTTGAGTTACATATGTATGTGCATGCAAATATTTACAGAGATATAAGCATAATCTTTATGATGTGCCAAGCACCAGATTCAGCTACACAATTTTTATAGTCCCATGCAAAATAAAAATGTGAAGCTCTTTGTTTAAAAAGAAAGAACAAAGTGCTGTAACAGGTATTAAAATATAATTTTTTTTCTTTTATTCACTGTCATTTGACTTGCCATGGTGCTTTTCATTTGTTATTCAATGCCATTGTGAATAAAGAATAATAGTTTAAAAAATATTTAGCGTAAAATTTACCATCAGTCATTACAACCTGTAATATTATTTTAAATGAAACCATTAAGAAAGCATTTTCTCATATTACATATTGTAGACCTTACCAATTTATGTTTCTCACAGGTTGCATATGCATATGTAGTCCTTTCTTAATAGAACAGAGGAAACAATGCACAAAAATAACATCTATTTTTATTTCATGTCTTGATACAAACACATTCTAGCAACACCTTCTACCTTCAATTTGCTGGCAGGAAAGGAAGGACAGAAAGGAGAAGCAACATAAGCTCTTTCCCTTTCCTTTTAATGTCATCATTTTGAGTGTGAGAAGCTGGTTAATAAAGGGAGTTACAAGGAGAAAGAAAGAATATGATAGGGGGTTTTGGTTCTTGAGTCACTTGTTGGAATGGCTTTGAGTTCTCTTTGCCTTCAAAGCAAGTTCTGTTTTAAGCAGACTTGGGCTGTGTCTTGGGGCTGTCAGTGCTGTCCCCTGGTCAGTCACAGACAGGACATATTGCTTTGGACTTGCTCTGGGTCCCTCTGAATTCTCAAGAGTTCGGGATCCGCTAAGATTCTGTGCTCACTGGACACTGCTAATGCTCTGTGCTTAGGTGATAGCAAAAACAGAAGGGTCATTCATGCTAAGAGGATCTCTCTGCTCACATGCAGGCTTTACATTATTTATAATAAGAAGAAGAACTTTAAGATTTTAACATTCTGCAAGAGCAGAGCACTAATCCAAGCATGGGATAGTTCTGAGCATGGTGCTTTGTTCAATGGCACCGGTCACAAGTCCACCAGGTCAGCCCTGCCAGGCACTGCATTAAGAAAAATAATTAAGCTTTCCTAACAACTGTACAAGGTCAGCTCTATAATTATCTCCTTTTTCAGAACAGCCCCAGAAAGGTTACGTAGCTCATTTAAGTGATAATCATTGCTAATAAGTGGCAGAGCTGGGATTTGAACTTGGGATTTTTAGGCGCAAGAAACCATGATCATATCCAATGCACAAAAAGTTGATTATCTTTAGGGCAATGATTTTCAGTTCAGTTTCAAATTTCCTGGCTCTTCTCTTCTTTATTTTGTAAAACCCTTTAAAAGACAATTCATATGCATCATAAAGAAACTCTCTCAGAACTTGTAGGGATTTATCATAATTGACCACAGTTTATGTTAGTGGCTAAGTGAATGATGATAACAGTTATTATGAAGTGCTTTTGATGGCCTAGCAATTTGATGAGGTGGTTGTTGTTATTATCTGGGCCACAAATGAGAAGAGAGGTTCATAGAAATCAAGCAAACTGTGTCAGACTCAGAAAATAAGTGGTAGAGTCAGAATTTGGCCGTAGACAATTTGACACAAACACCTGCATGGTTCTACATTCCATTCTATATCTTCAATTTTCCAGATGTTCATTTTAATGAGGCCAAGAGTGAGGAACTGAGACGACGTACAGAGACAGAGCCTCTTCACTTTATCAGGCTCAAAATTAGAGGTATAATTCAATTGTAAAAATGGTTTGACATTCACTTTTTTACTCCTGTACAAATGTGTTGTTTTCCTTACAGAGCTCCTTTCGCTTTATGAAGAAAGTTCAGAAAGATTTAGCCTAGAATGAAATGCCAGAAATACAGAGGAACTAAAAGTTTAGGATCCTGCCCTTGGAGAAACTGTTATCACTAGGCTGATAGCAGCTAAGCAAATAGAGGTAGTAATTGGATGAGCTCTCTTAATTGAATCCAAAAGGGAGAAAAAGCGCAAGTCCTGGTCTTGCTTCTGACGCCCATTAACACTGCATAATTCTTTGAACAACCTTGAGATCAAAAGAGAGGGGCAAAAAAACTGGAAAGCTACCAGACCAGTGTCAAAGTGTTTCCTATTCAAAAAGCTGTTCTCAGAATAGCAAAATTGCTACAATGGATGGCATAATTAAATACCAAAAGCATAATCAGAATAATCATCTTCAAAAATCTTTCTAAATGAGGATGTGTTTAAAAAAAAAGAAAATAAAACCTGAAGAAGTAATTTTGCTTTAGGACATAAAATTAACTAAAGAGCTAAGGGAGTGTTAAAATCCAGAAGCCTTGAGTAATGATGGAAGACTTTTAAATTCTTGGCAAATTTTCAAGGCACATAAAGGAAAATTAGGACTGTTCCTCCTAACAGATTTTTAATTACAAAAGCATTTTATTCCAAAGTAGCTGAATTTTCTACCCACCACTGTAGATTCTGCAATTAATTGAAGATCCATTACGGAACACTTGGTTCCTCTATTGCTGTTCACCGAAGTATCTTCATGTATTACAGATATTGTAAAAATAACTGAAGATCTGAACTTATTTAGAAAAAAATAATAAATAAAGAGATTCAGGAGCCCACTTGTTAGTGCTAGCAAAAAACAAACAAACAAACAAACAAACAAACAAGTATTCACTCCAATTTTTATTTCTTTTATTGGAATACTCACATCTCCTATTTTCTGTTTTTAAATAGCAGGTTGCCTTCTTGGACTCAGAGAGCAAAGCCAGAGACAATGGTGTAAATTCAGTAATTTAATGGACAGTTTGGAATGAGGGGCAAAGAAACTGAAACCGAGAAAAAGAAAGAGGAATACAAGAATATGTTGTACAGTTGCCCAATGCTACCATGAGGAAAATTGTGCTCTAACTGAAAGGATTCAACCAGAACACGTATGAAACCTATCTCAGGAGGTGTGTCTGCCTGAAAGAAAGAAAGAAAGAGATTTATCCACTGGCATTTATTTTTTTATCAAAGTCTATCTCCTCTAACACATACATGCACATGCATATACACACATGTGCATGCATGTTACACACATGCACATGCTCACATATATACACTATAGAATTCCACACTCATGAGTGCCATGTAGGTGCCTGTAAAAAAAGAAGTTGCATGGTAGGTCAGAGAGGCTGTCAGGCTTCTCCTGCGTGAGGCTGGGTAAAGCCAGCTTGGAGCAGTCCACTGCAGCCCTGGCTGGAGCGGAAGTATAGCCTAGAGATGTGAGTGGGGCCCAAGACTAGCCTGACAGAGCAGCTGCCTTCATCTCATATCCATCCATATGAGTTCTGAGCAGCTGTTAGACAAACATTTTGATGGCCCAGATGAATCCTGACATGGCTTTCTTACTGTGAGTACAATGATATTTTGAAGGAGTCACAAACACTCCTTATGTCGGACCTAGATTTTCTCCTTCCTTAGCCCCCTCAGCATCTTGAACTTACTTTTCTTCTCTGATAAAGAGTGAGCCTCCATAGACTCAAATCCAGTGATAGCTTCCTGAATTGCCCAATCTAGCAGCGTCTCTCTGCCTGGAGCATTCCCTCTCTAGTTCTCTGATAGCATGTAGGCATCCTCTCTCTCTCAAGATAAATGCTTTCTATTTTGGATTGGCATTTTGTCTGTAGTTTGGCAGGCTTCTCTTGTTTACCTTCATTGCCCTCTTTAGCCTCTTTCTCTATAGGTATGATTTATTCAAGGTGCTGGTCTTCATGCTCAAAATTCACTTTCCGTGTGCATCAACATCTGTCTTTCTGCCACTGAAGGCTCTTTTCTTCATCCTGTGTTAGTCAGCTCTACATTACTATGACAAAACACCTGAGCAAAATCAACGTAAAAGGAGAAGTGGGTTATTGTGACTCATGATTTCAGAGTTTTCAGCCTGTGGTTGGCTGGCTCCAGTGTCTTGGGGCCCATAGTGGGGCAGCACATCTTGATAGGAAGCAATTAGTGAAGCAAAGCTACTCATCTCATGGCAACCAGGAAGGTAAAGAAGAGAAAGAAGGGCCCAGGGGCCCAGGATTTCCTCCTTCAAGAACACACCCCAATAGCCTACCTTCCGTCTCCAGCTCTCACACCTCCTAAAGCTACCACCCCCCAGTAGTGCTACAGGCCAGGAACCAAGCCTGCCACACATTGCCTGTGGGAGAAATTCATGGTCCAAACTATGGCCACCTACCTTATAACCACTTATTTAAATGTCTCCTCCCTGCAAGCCAACTGTAAGAGCTGAAACAGTTGCAAACCCAGCCTGTTCCCACTGAATGTGTGGCCTTCTCTCTCAAGTATGTCTCATTCTGGTTTCCTATGCTAACACATTCATTATGGCCCAAGACCCTGGTTACCAGCACCTCACACACATATTCTACACATTTCTTAAGAAGATGGGATCATGTGTTTCACTTTCTTTAAAATACGTCAGTCAATAGATGCGGGGCATGGTGGCGCATACTTGTAATCCCTGTGCTTGCCATGTGGAGACAGGAGAATCGTGCAGGTTTGAAGCCAGCCTTACTGGCTTAAGAGACCCTGTTTCCAAATTTAAAAAAAAAAATAGGTCTGGGAGTGTACCCCGGAGGTAAAAGGGCTTCCAGGAACCCCAGTACCACAAAATAAATAAATAAATAAATAAATAAATAAATAAATAAAATGCGTCAATAGAAAATGCTCCCAAATTATATAGAATCTCTGAAAGTCATTTCCACTTTTACTTTAAGAATCCTCAAGATGGAGAATTTTTTTTTTTTTTTTTTTTTTTTTTTTTTTTTTTTTTTTGCGGGTCTGGGGCTGGAACCCAGAGGCATTTGACCTCCGAGCTACAACCCCTGCCCAATTTTTTATTCTTTATTTTGAAACAGGGTATCACTGAGTTGTAAAGGGCCTCACTAAGTAGCTGAGGTTTTCTGTGAACCTCGATCCTCTCGTCTCAGCCTCCCAAATGCTGGGATTACAAGCGTGTGCCACCACGCCCAGCTAACAGAAAATTTTTAGATCTAGAACTTTTTGAAAAAACAAAATAAAGTTAACCTCTGAAAGGTTACTATTCACTCAGGACTGCCAGGAGCATAACTCTAACCTTGCTTTAAGGTTTATATTTATGTACATACTCATATAATTCTAAACTTACATAGAGGAAAAATGTAATTGTATCATGTATCCCTCTAAATTCACTTTTATTTTGTATTTTACATTTTTGCAACTCCTATCTTCCCCCCCTCCATCCAGATAACTTTTTTCTTTCTCCTCTACACTATGTGACCCAAGTTAATAACATAAAATACATTCTTTCTTATTTTTCCACCATGCTCTTATAGTCATGTATACATATATGTATCCATATGTCGGGCTACAGGGATATGTTAAAAATGAGATGATACATGCAGCAATACTGACATCTTTTAAAATAACATATTTAGTTCTCATTCATTGTTTTGAATAGTTTAGAAGCACAAAAACTTATTTGCCTATTATATTATTGATGTATTATTTCCCCTATTAGGAACAATGCTGATATAAAGAGCTTTGTAAATAATCCTCACATACTAAAACTTTTCTTCATCCAGAATAGATTATCTGAGAAAAGATTACTGGGTTATAATAATATATGCATTTTTACAGATTTTGAAAGATGGCTTTCACATCTTTTAGAATTTTATGAGCATGCTCTTTTTTGCACTCCTAGGTGGCAATAGATTTTATGTTCATTCTAATATTTGCCAGTTTGAATGGTAAAAGTTAAAATCTATTGCACTCATCAATCTTTTCTTTGATACTAATGTATTTGTGCATCTTTTAATTATTTTTGACCACATAAATTCTGACTAGTATAAATATTCTTTTCACATCTGTTGCTTATTTTCTTGTTTGTTATTAATTCTGAGTTTTAGGCACAGTATGGATATTAGCTTTTTTTTCTGCTAGGCAAGTGATTTTTTCCCCTAAGTTTATTGTTAGTTTATTCACATTGTTTATGGTCTTTTGCCATAATGAAAACTTTTAAATTTTATATATTCAATTAGTTCTTTCTTTTCTTTTATGGCTTTTGAATGTTAGACAACCTTTTTTTCCAAAATATTTTCATAGTGTTCTAGAAATTTCTCACACAATTTCTATTTTATTTTTTACATTTACATTTCTAAACGAACTGATAATTACTTTTTATATAGAAAAACAAAGTGGCCCACTTAAAATGTTTTTCTTAGTGGACAGCAGTTGATTTTTATTAAATATTATTTTGGTGGTTGAAAATAAGTGCTAGCTCTACATCTTGTTGATAACCATGAGTGGATTCAGGAGGCTCATTCCACCTATGGCTATGCATAGATGAGAAATCAAGTTCAGGACCCCAACTTCATTCTTTGGGGCATTCAGAGAGAAATTAAAAGGATGCTTTTTTCCTCCTCTGTCTTTCAGATGAAAAAATTCCCATCTGCCAAGGCCACTAGCACTTTCTTAGATTGTAGCTTATGGAAACGGGAATCCATTGACCCCTAGACACTAAAGAAAAATGCCTAGTCATTTTCTGTGCCGGAGTTTGGTACAATTTTCTTAGGATACTGATCTTCTTTTGACAAAATTTTACAACAACAAACCTAGAGAACAAAATTTTATATTTTATTAAGATAATTTTTGTTTTCTTTCTATTTTATATGTCTAAAACAATAATGTTTCCAGTATTTGTGTTTCCCAATTTTACAGAAATCAAAAATAAAAAAACTTAAGAAAACACTTTATTAAGTTAATAGAATCTAAAAAAAAAACTGGGAATAGCAATAGCCTTTCCAGGTTTATATTCATATGTTCCTAATTGCATTATGACTATATTCTTTATGCAAAAATATACATAGAATTCATTTTGTTCCTGATAATTTTGTTTTGCATTTTTCTTATAAAAACACTTAACTGTTGTTTACTAACATTTAATATTAAAAGTTTTTTAAGATGATATCTGTCATCTGCAAAACAACTTAAAAGGATTGGTGAAAACGACCTCTGGGCAGTCAACAACTGACACTTAGAGAATAATTAGAAAATAAAAAGCTAAAAAAGAACAGCCAATATTTTGGTCCTCACCCTACAAGGTCAATTAGGACTCCGGAAAAAATGGGACCTCATTAAGGGGCCCAGTAATTTTGGTAAGTCATCTGACTCTGCTGAACAGGGGAAGCATAAAGGCCCCAGAGACTGGGAGCGACCAGCAAATATTCTGCAAAAAGGAAGGTCTTTGGAGAAAGAAATGTCCCTGATGCATTGAGGAAATCCAGAGAGTTGCAAGACCGTGACTAGTCCTGGCAGATGGCACAACTGGTAGAGGTAAAGCCTCACCAAATCTCTAAGAGTAACTCTGAGGAGCCTTGACTGACCTTAACAGTAAAATAATATTAGAAAGACATGTTTGCCCAACATAGGGCTATATGCTTGATCTTGAATACCCAGCAGAACAATACAGCTAGAGGCAAAAGTGCTACTTTAGGGGTAATCAAAAAGAGTTATTATACTGAATCTATTTATAATAGTACTTCTTTTTTTTTTTTTTTTTGGTGGTACTAGGAGTGAAACCCAAAGGCCTTCTACCTCCAGGCTATACTCCCAGACCTATTTTTTATATTTTATTTGGAAACAGGGTCTAACTAAGTTGCTGAAAGCCTCACTAAGTAGCTGAGGCTGGCTTTGAACCTGTGAAATCCTCCTGTCTCAGCCTCCCAAGCGTGGGGATTACAAGCGTGCACCACCACGCCAGGCAGTACTTTTACCTTTATAATAACAGAAAAAAAGATAAAACACCAATGTTCAAAACCTCTCTCTAGTTAAGTCCTTATAATATTCTGTAATGTTAAACTTGTTGTTTTTGAAGTTTTACATGTCCAGGACCATCAGACACTAAAGGAGAGATTCCTATTCCTAGAAGGTCGTGAGGGTACTTTGCATTATAACAACCTGAGTGCCTGTCAGTAACCAGCCCCTAACTGCTTTTCTTTTTACAGATTTGAATTCCACTTTTGATAAACCGATTTTTATATATACATATATATTAATACCAAAACTTCGTTTTTGAATATTTTAGGCCATTTCTTAATAATGGTATAAAACATGCGAGCGTGCGCGATCACACACACACACACACACACACACACACACACAAACACTGTTTAAGCTAAGTTAAAGATAACATGTTTGTTATTTTCAGGCTTTGTGCTGCAAAAACTTTTCACAATGTTAAATATAATAACTTAAAGCCAGGCGTGGTAGTGCACACTTACTGTAATTCTCGCGCTTGGGAGGCAGAGACAGGATGATCACGTAGGTTGGAAGCCAGCCTCGTTGGCTTAGGAGACCCTGTTTCCAAAAATAAAATAGGTCTGGGAGTGTAGCCTGGAGGTAGAAGGGCTTCCAGGAACCCCAGTACCACTAAATAAATAAATAAATAAATAAAATAAAAAATAAATATAATAACTTAGAGTCATTATATATAATAAAAAGTGGATTGGTTACCTGGCCTTCAATTTAAAATGCTAACAGGTGGATAGCCAGAAATAAAGGGTTGTGGGAAATCCTATTATAATAAGACATCTGGGTTATTGTATAATGTACTAATGTGCCAGTTTTTCATGTAGCTGCTCACTGAAAAACCTTGAAGGACTTTGCACCAAGATAACCAGGCTCATTCAGGCTACCACCTACAGATGGTTATCAAAACAAAACTTCATGTGAAGGATTCTTTCTTCCATGGTCCTCTAGATCACCCACCCCCTGAGACTAACTTTAATACTCCAATAGCACCCACTACCAGCCTGAAGCAGTTAGAAGAGTCATCATCTTATGTCCTTAGCAGCAGTTGAGGTCACTTCATCAGAGAGGGGAGGGCATGAGGCAGGTCAGAGGACCTGAGAACTGAAGGGATTAGAAAGGTCATCTGTATCACTTTTGTGAGGTGGGGGGTGTGAGCAGGGAGGTGAGAGACTTATGCATGCCAGTAGATAAGAGCTCTCTAGCTCACAAGATAAGAATTGAAATTAAGTATTAAAATTGGGCAAATCATTGGCTCCCCAAAACCCAATTCTGACCCATCATAAAGGGACATATATGTAAGATTTAAAAACCTACCTTTCAAGAGCTTTGGTTGTTACTCTCTTTTGGAGAATTCTCCCTTCACGGGGGTGGGGAGAGGTATTTTTGTTTTCTATCTTTTTCTGACTTAAAATAAACTTTTATATTTCTGTACTCTTTGCTAGTCCCTAGACTTAATTCATTAAAATTCAATGGACAAAAATCTTCTGAGATAAGACACCCCTGTTTTGTTAGTTTAATATAAGAACCTCTACATCCATAGTCCTGCTGGAGGAAACTATCATCCTGTGTCTGTGGAAGAAAGACAAATAAATGAGACAATAAACTCTTCATCTTTCAGAGTCAAGACAGCTAGCCATGTTTAATATAGAACCTTCATATGATTCCAGTGTTTCATTTTAACCCAAAAAGGTTGTAGGAGAAAAAAAAATGGTGGCATTATCTTTCAATCCCACATTCCCATACTGACGAAAAGATAGAACGAGATTAAAAATATATGTAGTAAAGTTAACACAATAAAGGAAAAATTTTGAATCTCAAAATAAAAAGATTAGAAAACAGACAATTTAAAATTTGTAACTCAAAATGAGAGGTATTTTAAAAATTAAGATAGTACATAACATAAAATTAAGTGAAGTTCTCTTGTGATATATTTTCATTCAAATATGTATTTTTCTGTTTATTTAGTAAATATTAATTAGAGTTAGTAGCCTATGTCCCTAGCCTTGTATTAGGCATAGGGATACAGAAAATATTCCTTTTCTCAAGAAGCATATTATTTTTTTCCTCTTCCTCCTTCTCCTCCTCCTCTTTCTCCTTTCTTCTTATTAGCACTGTCATCATTGCTATTATTTTCATTAGGTGATATTCTAAAGTGAAAAAAAAATTACTGTCTGCCGAAAAAAGTAGTGATGGGAAAAGGAGAAATTCATATGCTCCAACTGAGCCAAGATAAAGATATTTGAGAATGGTTATCTAAAATAATGAAAGGATTAACCAGGTATGGAGACATAAACCTGGCATCTCAGTACTTAGGAGTCTGAGACAGGAGAATTGCAGTTTTGAAGTCAGCCTCAGCAACTTAGTGAGATCCTGTTTCAAAATAAAGAATAAAATAGGTCTAGACTATAGCTTGGAGGTAGAACACCCCTGGGTTTAATCCCCAGTATTATAACTATATATATAAATAAATAAATAAAAACATGAGAGAAGAAATTGCAAGGGTAATATGTGGGGTTTAAAGGGGTGTATGAGACTATATTATAAAGAAAAGCAAGAAGTTTTTTTCCTTACCAACAAAATTTCCCATAGTTTTCAAAGACAGCAGAGCAATACAAGACTTAGACTCTGTTATAAGAGGGGGTGTCATACATTTTTATTTTTCTTTGCTATGTTAACATCTATAACTGTGATCAAAGACATAATGAAAATATACTTATAATGAATGAAAGACTATTGAATCTCAGAAGAGAAAAATAAACTATAAAATGGAATCAGACAGAAAATATATAACATAGGTTCAGGGTCCTATTTAAAATTAGGCATAATATTCTTACCTAACTTGTTTAATGTATTCTCTTAACAGTTATAGCTGTAATCATCATTACACATAAACAGTATGACAACCTATTTAATAAACTGCTTTCAGGAAAGCTGCTTCTTGAATATAATAATTTCTCTGTTTGGCTGGAAGAAAGAAACCAGTATCTTAGGGCTCAAGACTCTAAAAGAATAAAGCCAAGTTTTTAAAAAGATAGATGCAGAGAATAAACAGTAGTATTTAAGGCAAATAGATGAAAACAATGAAAAGTTTTGAGTGATGTGCTATTTAAGAACATTTTAAAAATCATCTACTTTACAGATTTATTTTGTAGATCATGTTCTCAACACACACACACATACACACACACACACACACACACACACAC
Source organism: Muscardinus avellanarius (assembly GCF_963383645.1). NCBI lineage: Eukaryota > Metazoa > Chordata > Mammalia > Rodentia > Gliridae > Muscardinus > Muscardinus avellanarius. The sequence continues at coordinate 28,110,496 of NC_137801.1, read as the reverse complement.
ACACACACCACACACTATGTGCAGTAGTATGTCTTATCAAGATTGCTTGTGGAAAGGAGGGTGTGGTGACACCTGCTTGTAATCCCAGTACTTGGGATACTGAGACAGGAAGATCCAGGTTTGCAGGCAGCCTCAGCTATTTAGTGAGGCCCTCCACAACTTAGTGAGACCCTTTTTCAAAATAAATAATTTTGAAAAATGAGCCGGAGGTGTAGCTCAAAGGTAGAATGCCCCTGGGTTCAAGCCCCAGTACCATACAAAAAACAAAGATTGCTTGTGGCAATCATTTCACAATATATTTGAATATCAAATGATCACACTGTATGCATTAAATATATATGTGTATATATATTTAATATATACATATATATCATGTGTATATATTATGTATATATAATATATAATGTATATATATATACATATATATGTATATATGTGTATATATATTATGTATATATAATATATAATGTATATATATGTAATTTTTATTCCATGCTTACTTAAGCAAATATGGAAAAATAGATAAAATTGTTTGTCAGTGAAATAAAATCAATGATACAAGTAAAAATAAACAAAGTACTCTGTGACTCACACTAGATTGAAAACTATTTTTAAGAAAATATTTTTCCATTTAGTGCTGTATACTTTCTATGTCTCTTCTGAGATTTCATTACTTCCCATGTTATGATCATACTTTTATTTACATTTATTGAGCAGCATCATATATCTTGCTTTAGAATTGTCTAGGTTTAGAATCAGTCTCCATGGACTGCCTTTTCATTTCAGAATAGACTACCAACCCCCTGGCTCACCCATTAGAAGTAATTTTGGTTGGTGTTATTAGTGTTGTCTGCGATGGAGACAAAAGTCTATTGTATTCTTCCAAAGCGTGTTTTTGTTTGTTGGTTGATTTTTAAAGGGCTGTTCATTTATTTGTAGTCAAGCTAAAAACTCCGTATTTGGGATGGAAATCTCATTTCCTCTGTCTTTAGCACATGAAGGTTGTCCCACTCACTCATACGTGAGGGGTCAGACAAAGAAGTGGGTAATGTACCAGCATTGGAAAGAGGCTTCAAAAAGTATTAATGCATCAGTATTGGGAAATATTTTCTATTTTCAAAACATATCTTCGGTAGTTAAAAAAAAAAAAAAGACAGGAGCTTCAGGGAAAGGCTGCAGAATTTCAGGTAATAAACAAGACAACAGAGATAGTCCCAGGGACCTTTTTCATTGTAAATACAAGATTTCCCAGGGATGTGGGAGGATGCCATAAACCTTCAAGAGATTCCCAGACTCGGATAATCGTGGGAGGATGCCATAAGCCTTCATGAGATACTAGACTCAATTAATACATTTTGGGGTATAACAAAACGCTTGGGGTCTATACCTGAGACAGGACAGACCTACAGGAAGGAATCTCCACATCAAAAGACTGGCCCCAGAGGGGCTAGATCTAGTTGGGTCAGAAGATTATTAGTATAAAATGTTCTGGGTCCAGAAGCCTCCGGTGACTTCTTTTCAAGCCATCCCCCTATACTGTCTTGGTTAGGGATAGTATAGGGCTGTAAGGTATCTTCTATATTTCAATCTTTGTAATAATAAACTCATTTAAGCTTTCAGCAAAAGTGCAGACTAGTGTTTTATCTATACCTAGTTCAGAACAAGAACCAGTGGCTACTGAAACAGTTTCTAGGAGCCTAAAAAGGTCCCCCAAACAGTTCCTCCCAAACCATAACAGGTAACATTTCTACTCAGAATTTGGAAATTTCTCTCTCTGGTACTCTATTATCTGGGAGTTCTTTTTATTTTCTAATAGTTATGGTTGTCCCAAACTGTGCTTCTGGTTTATTAAGACAGAAAACTTGTATGATTTTCTGAGTTCCACCTTCTCTATCTGCACCCCTCAAAATTACTGATGACAACTTATTTTCAGACTAAAAAGTTATAAAATGTTTTGCCTTCTTCTATACAACTTCTTTACAAAATATTTTTGGTTTTGGACACCCCACTTCCCATTTTCTTCAGGAATATTTTTCCAATTTTATCCAGAATTTATAATAAGTACCTTTAGAGGTTCAATTTAATGAATGCTCCATGACTCACATAAGAAACAAAAATCCTGAATATTTGTTTTAAGTTACTAGTTACTGGAAAAGAAAATAGAAATGTTTAAAATGCTAATATTTTAACTGTTTATATAGTTAGTCATAACTCACGAGGATCAAACAAATACAAGTATGAAAGTGTGCATGTAAAAGAAGTAAAATCAGTGAACAGAAATTTATGTATATTTGCTATGTTATGAGTCCATCAATAAGTTTAAATATGCCTTTGTAATATGTACCTATATTTTACAGTAGACAATAACTTCTAGGAAAATTATTTTTATGTTAGCATATTCTGGAGACAAAAATGAAAGTGGCAAACATCTAGGGACTGAGCATTAGTATTTGCTGACTTGTCTTAAAATTGTCTAAATTTGACAAATTTCTACAAAATTTAAGAGAAAGAATCAGATGTTTCTCTAAAATTATTCTTTAATTACTTCAGAAAAATACATTTACAGTTTTCTTAGCAGAAAACTACTGAATGCTTTACAAGCGTCAGACAATTTTTGTGACACAATAAATCTATATAGCCCTGTATTATATACCAAGCTGCAGTAACCTATAAACTGAATATAACACACTGATTTTATAGTACCTTCAAGAGAACTCAGGTATAAGCCTGGATATGAATCTCAAAAACTCAAGCATGGCTACTTTCATCATTTCTTAACAGTTGAGCAGAAAACTTAGAATTACTTGGGGCAACTTAATGCAATTTTCTTCATTTTTCTAACTTAAAGACCACATTGCAAATGGAGTATAGTAACATTAAATTTTTCTAACATAAATAATTTTGAGGTTATTATGAATAGAATTGTTATACATATTTTTAAAATAGATTTGTGGTTGGTGTGTAGAAAAACTATCAAATACTGTAAGCTGTTTTTTGTAACCAGTTTACTGAATTTGTTTATCAACTCTAGACATCTTCTGGCTGGGTTTTTTGGGTTTTTGAACTATAGGATCATGTCATCTACAGTGATAGTTTCACTTCTTTCCCTATTTCTATTCCTTCAATTTCCTTCTCTTGCCTAATTGTTCTGCCTAGAATCTCAAGTACAATATTAAATAAGAGTGGCAATAGCAGCATTCCTTATTTTAGAGGAAATAATCTCATTTTTCCTAAGTCAATATAATATTTGCTTTGAATTTATTATATATTGCCTTTACAATGTTGAGGAAATTCTTTCTATTCTTAATTTCTTCAGTGTTTTGACATGAATGTGTTGGATTTTGTCAAATGTTCTTTTTTGTATTTATTGAGATGATCATGAGACTTTTGTCCTTAGCTCTATTTATAATGAGTTATATTTATTAACTTGCATTTGTTGAAGCAACTTTGAATATCTGGAATGAACTCAACTTTGTCATGATTCACAACCTTCTTGATTTGGTTTTGAATGTGAATTGCTATTAAGAAGTTAGAATTTCTGCCGGGCATGGTGGTGCACGCTTGTAATCACCGCTCTTGGGAAGCAGAGACAGGAGGATCGCAGGTTTGAATACAGCTGCACTGGCTTAAGAGACCCTGTTTCCAAACAAAAAAGTATAAAAATAGGTCTGGGAGTGTAGCCCAAGGTAGAAGGGCTTCCAGGAACCCCAGTGCCACAAAAAAAAAAAAAAAAGAAGTGAGAATTTCACTGAGTAATTAGGGAATGATTTGTCTACACTGGTGGTAGGTCTTTCTGTAGAAATTCCCTTACCAATTCTCTTTTAATTAGGGAATGATTTGTCTACACTGGTGGTAGGTCTTTCTGTAGAAATTCCCTTACCAATTCTCTTTCACAAACCTGGGTGTTAGATTCACATGTAAGCCTGATCACAAGTCTAGCAAGAGGAACCTTGATCCAAGGAAGACAAGTTGTTTTCCACCCACCACTCTCTACTCTGTACTGGCTGGGATAGCTCCAGGTTGCCCTGCAAAACGCCCAGCTTCTATAGAACCATGGCAAATATGGGGACCATCTCTGGGAACTGCTTGATTCCAGTATTATTACCGGGAAAAGCTAGAGCTTAGCTTCAATTAGGGCATCTCCCGAGGTCAGATCATGGAGTCTAGCTCACATCACAGAAGTGTTTATTTCTTATCTAAATCTCCAATGTACCTCGAAGAGCTTTCCCAAAAAGATAAGGTTCTTCTGAAGCTCTAGAACACATACTTGACCTTCTAAATGTGCAGACTTTTATTTCTACAATTCTCTTTCAGACTTTTCTCCCAAATGGTTTAGAAAAAGTACATATGTACCATGATTCTAGTATTTCTCTTAAGTTTTGTTACTGTTTAGAAGTAAAAAGTATGTATTTTCAAAAGCAGTGTAATTTCATTTAAAATTAATATGGAACAATAAAGATGTACAAACTTACTCTGTGAGGTTCTTTCCTTCCATGTCTCCTGCAGAGATCTGACTGCCGAACTCACAACAAATTGTAGTTCCAAGTTATTCCAAAATTCTTTCTCTGCCTTCATAATATCTACTATCTTCTGCACACATCTTTATTTTATACTGTCTTAGGTACATATTCATATATATGCAATATATATGTATGTACATATATGTCATACAGATATGTTACAGATATGAAACAAATGTGTTTTATTGAGTCACTAATGAATTAATTAATGTAACAGAAAACAATGTTCCTGCATTTGCATCTGAATTAATGCAAGATATACTCCACCATGACACAGTTATTTAAAGAAAATAAAAGCCAAACTGTGAAGTAAGACTTCAGAGAACCACAAAAATTGCATTAGACACTTGAGTGGTTTTCTATTTAGGTTAATGTGGCAAAGCTAGCTTGCTGTTCACAAACACTTTTCCCTTTCCTCCTGGGCTCGCAGGTAAAATGCATTTATCAGAGCCCTTATTGGTGTGGATTCCTCAATGACTCTGTGGCACAGAGCTTTCCTCCCCATCAACCATTTCCTCTTTAAAATGAGTGAAAATGAGTTTCTACTTTTAAAGCCACTGAGATTTTCTTCTCCTGCTACAGCAACTACCATCACCTAAGCCAGGGCATTTACTTACTCTCAAGTCTGGGGGAGACCCCAGCTGATTGTATGAAGCCTAAGAAGCCTTAGAGTGAAACATTTACAGGACAAAATAGCCATCCTCTTGTTAATGTTAGCTGCCTCTTAAAGGATAAATTTTCTCTTCAGTCTGCTAATGGAGTCATTCATTTTTCTCTGTCTAAATGGACTCATTCATTTTTCTTCATCTATCAAAGGTCCCCTTTCAGGAAAAGAGTGTGGAGGAGGAGAAAAGAGCAATCTGCCACATTTATGTCATTATCCATCCATCTGTTAACATCTATGTACTAAGCCTTGCTATATATGGGCTGCAGAATGTCAGATCTAGTTCATGAGAAAATATGCACTAAAAATAATTTTATAACTTCAAATAATTCCAATCAAGTGTTGTGAATATAAGGGTAGAGGATCTATAGTGGTGGAAGCAGACAATAGAAGACTGAACTGGCTCTGGGAATTAGGAGCAGTTTCTCATAGAATACATCATCATGGGTCTCTCTGAACTCCTCTGCAAAAGTTTCCTGGCTTTAGCACATATATTTTTATGTGCAGCCAATTTCTTACCATATATGGGACTCTCCCTGGTGCCTGACAAGAACCATTTTAACTCTATATTGTGTCATTTTTCTTAGTTCAAATACCTTCAGTTTTCCCACCTGAATAATGGAGCTAGAAATACATATGTTATAGACTCATTATGAAATTAAAGACATACATAGATGTATGAAGAGTGCCTAACATATCAACTGATAAACAATAGGCATATAAAAACTGCATATTTTTAACTTAAGGCCATATTTAATGCAAAATAATATATATGTTAGACTTATATTTAATTTCTCATTCACTTTGGAATATTACATTGAACTTTTATCATGTAACTAATAAAAAGCAAATATTTGAATATTAAATTTGTGGTTTCCTCCAAACTACCAATCTAATGCATGCATATCTATGTTCATAGCTGCATAATTCACAATTGCCAAACTACGGAACCTGCCAAGATGTCCATCAAGAAATGAATGGATTACAAAACTTTGGGATATGTACACATTAGAATTCTATTCAGCCATAAAGAACAAAATTACATCATTTCGAGGGAAATGGATGGAACTGGAAACCATTAGGCTAAGTGAAATTAATCAGTCACAAAAAGTAAAAAAATAAAATATCATATGCGCTCCCTAATATGCAGAAGATAGGGAGAAAAAGGGTCATAGGAGGAACTCTAGACAAAAAAGGAGAAACCACAGATGAGCAAATAAGGTGACCTAAATGAGGGGGATGTGAGAGGGAAAGAGGAAAATTCTCCAATGTACATGATGTACATTCACAAACATATGATTCACTAAGCCAAACATGAGAAGGAGGTTGGGGGGAGAGAGAAATGAGGTAGGAATTGGGGAAGGGCTAAATGAGTGATGTGTGCATGTATGCCTCTACCGCCTTATACCCTGATAAGATGTATGACTACAATACACCAATAAAATTATTTTAATTTGTGGTTTTCTTTAACCATACTCTTCTAATATATGTATCAGATCTCACACACACACACACACACACACACACACACGTATACATATATACATGTGTAATATGTTTGTATATATATATATATACATACATACATATGGATGGACATAGACATACACAGTACTTTTTAGATGAACTTGACTATTATGTTTTCCTCTGTAAGTTGACATGTTAAACCCTTTTGCCACCTCCCTTCATACAAAGAAATGACCTCCAAAAAACCACAAATAATTAATCATAATAATTATCATCCTTACACTAATAGCAGAGCTTTAACTGAGTTTTTACTATGTATCAAACATGTTCTAGATAATATTTCTGATCTTCATAAAACACTAAACTTTGCAATATTTATATTTTATGAGTGAATCTATGGAAGATTAGGGTAGGTGGATAATTTATTGGCCTAGGGTCACACAACTGGTTGTTACCAGAAATAAGATTCAAATTTATGTTTTTTTCTATCTTTACCTGTATATAAAATGTCTCTTTATAACAAATTTTCAAAATGTTCTCTTTGATTTTACTTTATTGCTACATGTTTTGAATCATAACCCTTCTCAGGGATATATTTAATGAGTACATCAAAATACCATGAACTTAGAATCTGAGGGTAAGGTAAAAAAAGATCAATATAAAAGATAAAACACAATGATTAAATAAAGATATACCATCTTGAAAATTGTAATGTGATGTTACCTTATAAAAGAATTTTGGAGGTTTTGTTGAGAAAGTTACTGCCTGTGCCAATATGTTGTAGTGTTGAACCTATGCCCTCCTCTAATAACTTCACAGTCTCCGGTCTAATTTCTAAGTCTTTGGTCCATCTTGAGTTTATTCCTGTGCATGGTGAGATATAGGGGTTTAGATTCATCTTTTTACAAATGTTTAGCCAGTCCTTCCAGCACCATTTGTTGAAAAGGCTGTCTTTTCTCCAGCATATGAGTTTGGCCCCTTTGTCAAAGATGAATTAACTAAAGATGTGTGGATTTGTTTCTGTATCTTCTATTCTAATCTACTGGTCAGTATATCTGTTATTGTGCCAGTACCATGCTGTTTTTACTACTATTGCTCTATGGTATAGTTTGAAGTCTGGGATTGTGATGCCTCCTTCATGTTTCTTATTGCTGAGAATTGCTTTGGCTATTCTGGGTCTTTTCTTTCTGGATTGAGCACCTATAATAAACAAGGCAATAAAATGGACTATCTTCTAGAAGTTTACAACAAAATGTTTCATCTCAAATATATCATTTGTTGATCCCATTAAGATCTTGCTGCTTCATCCAAGTTCCTGCCTTACTTCATTTAAACTCTATCCTTCTCTGCATCTGTATGTTTCAGAATGCAAAGTGTGAGGGAGATAGGAACAAGTTGTTATAAAAACAATTAGGTGAGCTTTTGAATGTTGTCAGTGGTTTTTTAATAAAAATTTTTTTATTGTTGCATGACATTTTATATTCATTCTTCATAAAATGTCAATAAGCAGCAAAGGACAAATGAGAGATATTATTTTATTGCACTAACAGTAGTTCACCTAACTCAAGACTTTAGGGTTTAGTGGAATTTAGATATCACTTATTAGGCTGATGAAATATAAAACAAATAAACATTTTCATGCTCTTTATGTTTTAGATGGTGCTTTAAGTTCTTTGCATGTCTCCTTAATGTGTCAGGAGATGGATGCTATTTCACAAGGATCCCCAGTGAGTAGGGGTGGAGCTTGGATTTTACAGTGAGAGTAAATTTCCATAACTTTAGAGCTCTTGATCACAGTGTTCTTTTTGAATATAATGAATGAATTTAAAGATATTTTTACTTCAACTGTAATATGGAGGCTATCAAATGATTTACAAATGAAAAATTTAATAAGTCACACACACAAAAAAAGAAAAGACTGTCAGCTCTGCTTGGATTTCCCCCTTGCCATCTCTGAGATGGACAGCCAACCTCTGGCCTGGTGTCTTCCAGACACCACAGCCAGTGTCCTGTAACACTTTCTGCCCATGGTTCCCGGAGGATCCCCAATGCCCGGGCTTCATGCTGGAGCAGAGCACAGCAGCATACACTATACTGTGGGGAGCAGTGAGACCAAGGCATAGGCAGAATCTTTGGTGGCCCCTTCTGCTTCCCCTCAAGTATAATCTTGAATGAACTAGCTGAGCCATTGCACATTGAAGGCACAGATTTACTGAAACATGAAATTTCAGCTTTTTATTGTTGCCCTTCTGAAGAGTCAGAATATGTAATTGTGTAATAACAAAGAAAGTCTAGCCAGACAACTAAGTATTAACTTTCCGATGGAATCACTCATTGGTACTTCACCTAGTGGCATTTTGGGGCAGTAATGTAAATAAATAGTCCCACTTTGCTTCCAAAAAGTCTGTATTCTTTTGGCAGTTTACAGACATGGCTGTGGAGCCTTCTTAGGTGATGCCATCGGGCAGATTGGTTTGTGCTGTTTGTGGGACAGAGCTCTCATCCTAGCCTCAACTAACATGGCTACCTAGGGGTCGGCCTCCCTGCCTTCGACTGGCTCTTGAGCTTGACCCTGTACATTGTGTGTGGTTTTGGCCCCAAAGCATTTGCTTCTGTTGATTTGCCCCTGACAGCAAAGCCTGACATTGCCATCAGTCTCCTCCTTTCTCCCTTTGGAAGGACCAATTTTTCATGGTACTTGTCTTTATTGTTTTCAGTGTTCAGATCTGTATTTTTGTATGTAGAGGGAAATAATTTTTCAACATTAATTACTAATAAATATTGCATTAAATTGTGATAAAGGAATTTTTTAATAAATGGACATGTTAAAATGCTTAAAAAATTAGTTGTTTCTCACATTACTGACCTTCCTATTCACCATTTATTGGCAACTGGATTCTTCTATTTGAAAAGAGCATGCTGACCAGATGGATTAAAATCTCAGTCTGCCTTATAGGAGTCAGATTTGCTCATCTGTGTTTGAGTGGGTGCTATGTGAATGGTACTCTAGAGAAAATTCTACTTCCCCAGAAATAATTGTCCTTTTGTGAAAAAGTTAGTCTCTTACATTTGGCTCAGTGTGATCACTAAGTGCACCCCCTGTAGAATGAATGAGTAAAATAGATTCATTAAACTGAGAGTTGAGGACCAGATCCAGGGTGAAGAAAGCACCATCTGCCAGCCGTAACCAGCATCCATCCACAGAGTTTTCATCTTTCAGAGAGGAATGCTGTGTTAGATATAAAATTACCTTGCACCATGGAAGAGGGTGACCAATACCCTGAACAATAAGGAACACTTTGAGGCCTCAAATTCTTTCCCAACAGCTGTCTTGTTTGATTCTACTATCCAAAAGTGTTTTCCTCCATTTTGGGGGCTAACTACCTGCTGCAAAGTATTTCCCTCTATGGGTCCTTCCACTCTTTAAGCCTTTTCGTTTGTTTACTTAGAAGGAAAGTTGGCTTTTTGTTTTGTAGTCTCCTCAGGCATTCTGGAACTGTCCCGATCTCTTAAAGAAACTCAGTGTAATTCATTTCACAAGCTGACTTTATCAATTTGGCCTCTGATGAAATATTTGAGAACATATTGCCCTACCTGCCCCAATCCTGGGTAATGGAGTCATTGTATAAATTACTACTACTCTACAGATGGTTCACTGTGGCCAAATTTGCTGCCATTTCAGCTCTAGGGAGCCAAATCTTTCAAATAATAACTGAGGCTCACCAGAGAATAATAGCAAAAAGGCATGGAGATATTTATAAGATACTATTGCATGCATTCCATGAAATTTCCATTAGGATAGATTATCTAGAGATTACTTTCTGCAAAAATTTATTAAAATTACATGATAAATCTAGCTCTCTGACATCCAAAGAAATAATCACTGGAAATAAACACACCCCTTTTGTTTCTCTGCATCTTTCCCTATGATTAAGCAGGCATAGTTCCTTAAGTTTTGGGCTCAAACCTCTTTTTCCTTATATTTTAATAGAATATTTCCATGTACATTTTAAAAGATGCTATCATTGATTCCTGTGCCCACTGCTTGAGCTACTTACTTATTTCATCGACTTATCTGTCAATAGAGACTAGATACCTAATATTACCTAAAGAGGATTAGTTGGATACTCCTAATGAGATGCTATTAAAGATGTCTGACAGAAAAAAGACAATAAAATCTGACATAATCAGAAATTCTGTACTCAAAATATTTAACACTGAAATTGATAATGTTAACAAATACATAGCATGAAAGGGTTTCTATTTTTAAAAAGTAAAATGTCTTGTTACATTAGTATTTGACGTTCAAATACTACTAATACTGATGATTTGTTCTTTGATGATAATTTTCATGTATCAATATGATATGCAACAAATATGCAATCGCCCTTTACTACCTATATGGCTCATGCACAGGCTCTAGAGAGCACACAAAATAAGTAGTCATATTTTTCCTCTCAAGAATCTCTTACAAGACATTTCAACATTTTCTAAACATCATTTAATATCATGAAACAAAGATGGACGTTTATGAGATTCTAACTAAATACAAGATGGCAGGATACTTATAGTACAAGGAAAGATAAGGATTTTATGAAGTAAATATTAGAATATTCTAGACTCTTTGATTAGAAAATTCTAGAGTATTCTAGACTCATTGTGACTCTGCTGTCATAGGCAATTGTCTAAAAACATTGTAGGCTTCCTTTACCCTCCCTGCAAAAATCTGTAGCATCAAGGGTACAATGCCTTTACTATGAGGTACAACCCTGATGATGAGTGCTTCTCCTACATTTACTGGGTGAAAGTAAACAGGCCCAGATGTAGAGTTTCTTCAGTATTATTAGTTAATGATTCCTAAACTATATCTTGCATAAAAGTTATTTGAATGTCTTAATAAAACATAGATGGCTGGGTCCATTCCAAGAGCTTCAGATTCAGTACATTTGAGAGCAATAGTGATTCTTCAAAATCTAGTCCCTAGACCAATAGCATCAGCTTACCTAGGAACTTTCAGAAATAAGAATTCCTGAAATCTACCCTAGATCGACTGAATCAGAAATTATTAGGTAGGACTCAGAAATCTGTGCTTTAAAGAATTCCCCAGAAATATCCCCCAGAACCAACATAGTGTTAGATTCTTAAAGCAGGGGTATATCTTCTATAATAATATCATACATTATATTTTTTTGAGGTACTAGAGATAGAACCCAGGGGAGTTCTACCTCTGAGCTGTACCATCAGCCCTACTTTTTATTCTTTATTTTGAAACATGGCCTCACTAAGTAGTTGCGACTATCTGTGAGCCGTGATCCTCCTGTCTTGACTCCCAAATGCTGGGATTACAAGCACGCACCACCATGCCCAGCTTCACTATAATGTTTTGAGCAGGATGTTTGTTTTATTTTAAACTACTTTAAATTTATTTAGTATCAAGTGATATTCTAACTTATAAAATGGTAAATGCCATAACTTCCTCTCAAGCTTTTCCACACAATACTTCTGGCTGGCCACTACCATTTTTCCCACAGGAGTACTTCCCTGTCATTAGAAGTGATCAAGTGGATTCAAATAGTGGGGCTATTTTACATGTGCTACAATTGGCAAAGATAGATCTGATAAGAGTTTCATCTTGATTTGATAGTCTGAATCAATGTAATCAGTTGAAGAAATTGAATGATAATACAGACCCTCCACAAAAACAATGATAGTGATTTTAATATTGACAAGACAGCCTCACATGCCCACCCTGGAACAAAGACATCGATTCTCACTTCCATTCAGCAGTGAAAGTATTGGAGAAGACAGCTCAAAGGACATCTGCTGGCATATAGCTAACAAAGTGATCCAAACAGATTTCCCAGTGACACGACATCAATAGCAGTTCTCACACCAGCTAAGGGAATACAGTGCATCCAGATGACACATGCCAAGATCTGGATTCAGCTTGAAATTTTCCTGCTCACAAAACATGTGGCCTCCTTATTATCTGTGCTGCTTCCCACCGTAAAATTTCAAAGACACCACAAGGAAATGATCTTTGAGGATGAGACAACTTTAATAATGTAAAGTATAAAAACCAACATGTCAATGTAATCATTTCACAAACTAGAGAAATTTATATTTTGGCGGGGATCTGGGGATGGAACCCAGGGGCATTTGACCTCCGAGCTACATCCCCTGCCCTATTTTTTTATTCTTTATTTTGAAACAGGGTCTGACTAAGTTGCAGAGGGCCTCACTAAGTAGCTGAGGCTGTTCGTGAACAGCAATCCTCCGGTTTCAGCCTCCCAAATGCTGGGATTAGAAGTGTGCGCCACTGTACCCAGCTTGAGAAATTTATATTTAAATGTATTATCCCACACACCTAAAGAATTTGTTGATAACCATATATATATATATATATATACATATATATATATATGTGTGTGTGTGTGTGTGTGTGTGTGTGTGTGTGTGTGTGTATGGGTACAAGATAATGAACTCAGGGACAGTCTACCTTCAAGCTAAAACTCCAGCTCTTTTTATTTATTTTTATTTATTTAATTTTTTGTACTAAACATTACATTCAGGGCCATTCTACTTGTGAACTATACTCCAAGCCAATATTATTATTATTATTATTACGGATCTGGGGATGGAACCCAGGGGCATTCGACCTCCGAGCTACAGCCCCTGTCCTATTTTTATTCTTTATTTTTTGAAACAGGGTCTCCTAAGTTACAGAGCGCCTTACTATTTAGTAAGCTGAGGCTGTCAGAGAACCGTGATCCTCTGGTCTCAGCCTCCCAAATGCTGGGGTTACAAGTGGGCACCACCACGCCCATCTTCTTATTTTTTTTTATTGGTGCATTATAGTCATACATGTTAATGAAGTACAAGATGGTAGAGGCACACATGAAAACTTAGCCCTTCCCCAATTCCCATTTCATTTCCTCCTCCTCCCTCCTTCTCATGTTTGGCTTACTGATTGACTTTAATATGTTTGTAAATGAACACCAGGTACATTTGAGAATTTCCCTTTCCTCCCATCCTCCTCATTTAGGTCTCCTTATTTGCTCCTCTGTTTCTCCTTCCTGTGTAGAGTTCTTCCTCTGACCCTTTTTCTCCCTAGCTTCTGCATATTAGGGAGAGCATCTAATTTTTTACTTTTTATAACTGACTAATCTCAGTTAGCATAATGTTCTCCAATTCCATTCATTTCCTCACAAATTACCTAATTTTGTTCTTCTTTATGGCTGAGTAAAATTCCATTGTGTACATATCCCATAGTTTTATAATTCATTCATCTGTTGATAGACTTCTTGGATGGTTCCATAGTTTAGCAATTGTGAATTGTGCAGCTATGAACATAGATGACACATGCATTATTTTGGTAGTTTGTTTTTCTTTTTTTTTGGGGGGGGGTAATATCCAGAAGTGGTATTGCTGGATCGTATGGTAGGTTCCTTCCCATTCTTCTAAGGATCCTCCATATTGTTTACAAATTGGTTGCACTAATTTGCAATCCCACCAAAAATGTATTAGAGTTTCCACTTCTCCACATACTTGCCAGCATTTGTTGTGGTTTGTGTTTTTAATGATTGCCATTCTAGTTGGAGTAGAATGGCAGGGTAGTTTTGATTTGCATGTCTCTGATTGCTAATGATGTTGGATATTCTTCACACATTTATTGGCCATTTCTTCTTCTTTTTTTTTTTTTGGTGGTACTGGAGTTCCTGGAATCCCTTCTACCTCCGGGATACACTCCCAGACCTAATATATATATATATATATATATTTTTTTTTTTTTTTAATGTGGAAACAGGGTCTCTTAAGCCAGCAAGGCTGGCTCCGAACCAGTGCGATCCTCCTGTCTCTGCCTCCCAAGCGCAGGGATTACAAGCGTGTGCCACCACACCTGACGTGAAATTCTTTTGTGAAGTGTCTATTTAGTTCACTTGCCGATTTTTTGATTATTTGTTCTCTTAGTGCTGAGTTTCTTGAGTTCTCTGAATATTCTAGATATTAGTCCTGTATCAGAGGAATAGTTGGCAAAATTTTTCTCCCATGTGTTGGCTCTCTGTCAAGGTTTTGATAGTTTTATTTGCTGCACAGAAGCTCTTTAATGCAATCCCACATATTGATCCTCCTTTAATATCTGGTGCCTTTGGGGTCTTGTTGAGAAAGTTTTTACCTGTACTTATGTGTTGATTTCTTCAAGGCCCTGCAAGCTCTTTAGTCTAATTTCCAAGTTTTTTATCCATCCTGAATTGACTCTTGTGTAGGGTGAGAAAGTGGGTCTTATGTCCATTTTTATGCATATAGTTTACCAGTTTTGCCAACACCATTTGTTGAAGAGGCTTTTTATCAGTGTGTTTTTGACCTCTTTATCAAAAATCAATTGGCCAAAAGTGTGTGGATTTGTTTCTGAGTTTTCTATTCTGCTCTAATGGTCTTTGTGTCTATTTTTGTGTTGATACCATGTTATTTTTTAGGTTTTTTTTTTTATTTTGAAACAAGATCTGTCAAATTGCTGAGGACCTCACTAAGTTGTTGAGGCTGGTCTTAAACCTAAAATTCTCCTGTCTCAGGCTCCCAAATACTGGGATTCAGGCATGTACCACTGCACCCGACTATTAATAACCATTTGTAAATTAGTAATATTCAGCATAAATTGATAAGTTAGTTGTGGGATATGTATAAGGAAAAAGTATTATACAGTTATTAGCAGCAGGGCTTGAGCTATAGACTATCAAATTCAAGATCTCAATCCTACATTTGGCTAGAATTAGCCACCTCATTCCTCTAGTGACAGTGCTGAGATGTTAACTTCTCAAATAAGGCAACATTAACATCTACATGATGATATTTAGATGTAAAATGAACCTGAATCCTATAAAACTAACTACACTGTGAATATATTTACCTTCAATATGTCTATTGTTAACTCTTGGACTGTTCACCAATATCTAGACTTGTTTCTTTATACATACATACATATATATATATATATATATATATATATATATATATAATCAAGAACCATACTTATGAAGTCCCTTGTAGTTTCACTGGGGAAATATGACAGTTTTAACCACTGAACATGTGAGCAAAATGACAGGTGTCAATTCTGAAAAAACAATCCTGTACAGTTTTCCAATATCTCTCCTCTGCTGCCACTGTGATTAGAAGGAAACACTGTCTTACAAAACCACAAATTCAAAGCAGCCTGTACCACCGAGGCACCACATGGAGTGCAGCTGCCGTGGAAAAGCACCAGGAAAGGAACTGAACTGTTCTTATAAGAAATATATTTTTGTCACATTAGAATACTGAGAATTGGGTGCCATTTATTATGAAGTATAAGCTTAAACTATATTGACTAATACAGTGCCCCCAAACAACAAAGACTGGTTTTTTTCGACTTTTCCCACATCATAGCTTCCATCTGTCATACTAAGAGGTGAAATTTTATTCATTCTTCTCTTTCAGCCCCTAGGCTGTCTGTGCTTTGTAATATTCTCTCATTTATTTCTTGAGACTCAATTTTCATATATTCATGGGTGTGGTTGTAAAATAACTAAATCTTTGGATGAGTTACTCTTCAATCACTCTGAATAATTAGTAACTTTATATCTCCTAGGATTCCCCCCCCCTTGGAAGTTTATTGTTGTGCAACACAGGAATCCCTTTGCAAACTTTCAAGGTGCCCAGCGTGACCTTCCACTGTCTTGCCTGGTATTTCTGAGCACACTGGCCCCCTCATCTGGGCTCCTCACTTCTCCACCTCCCCAGTTTGCAAATGGAAACCCCAGTCTTAATCTTTTCACCAAGGCTTTCTTTATCTCTCCAACCTCACTCATTTCCCTTTCCTCAAAACTTTTTTCCATGAAGTAGAACCTTGTTGTCTACTGTCTAATACTTATACTTGCCTTGTTTGTGTTACCTCTGGCTCTTAAAAAGGAAGTGGTTACACTTAGACTGCTTTAAAACTTGTTACAGATTTTGCCCAAGGTGGACCTAAAGTAAATATGTTGTATTTGTTACCTGCTTAAGCTAATTAATAAGACTATTATCAGAAAACACATTTCTCCCAGGGAAATGTTATATCTCGTCACATACCACCCTTCTCTTTCTTACCCTGGACTCTTCCACCAATGAACTTGGCTGAGAAATGGGTTGTTTATTTTAAAAAGGAATTGAACAAAAAATATGTGAGAAATCACTTCCACTGTGAACCTTAAACAAATCCAGAAAAAAAGTCTATGTTTTTTTTTTTTTTAAAGGAACTGGACTTTAAATAGTGTTTTTTAAAAAAAATTTTGAGCTGAATTCTTGGTGGTCGATCAATAGCCTATGGCACTCTTTTTAGTATTTGCTTTCAGAAATGAGTTCAATTCTTCTCTAATTACATATTGTCAGACAAACTTTAACTCTTTACTTTTAAGAGTATTGTCAGATTAGTTCTATAAATTAAGTAAACTGGCTTGCTCAGTTACAGTAGAGATGTTGCAATGGTAATACGGGCAGTGTAGGTGGTTCTATTTGCATGAATTTTATTGCTTTTTTGTAAAGTGATGTTGACTATAATTGGTATTTTTCTGTGCTCAAAAAAGGATTGTCTTCTGAGTCACATTTTCTAATGATGTCTGGTAATTATCATAACTTTAATATGTTTGTTTTAAAGGCTTTCCAATAAAGGTCCCTAGGTAATTAAATTCTACTGACCTAGTTTTCACTTTCCTGGTCTGTAAATCCATTTCATCTTTTAGGTTCATAATAAGTAGTTACATAGATAAATGATAAAATAGCAAAATAAGAGAGTAGAAGAATCAAAGGGGCCAAATAATTTACATACTGAAGCATCAGTCAGAGAATATCTAAGGATCGTTGTAACGTGGTCATGAGCAATGCACTCTAAATGCAATTACAACACTACCAGACACCACCATTTCCTACTCATTAATACACACTAGTCCTTTGTGGCAAAGCACTGTAGTATTTCATACTTGAAGGTTTCCTTTTAAGTCTACTCACTAATGAGATTCTGTGAGTTGTTGTCATTTTTCTAAAATACTTTCTAAAACTTTAGCTATGCTGCTAATGAAGAGTGCTACTTCAACTTAAAAAACACAGGCCCAAATTCATTGGTGAGAGCAATAGTTATTGAATATCCAACTCCTTCTTTAGCTACGAATATTGCCAAGAGCTTTTAAAATTTTTATTTATTCATTAAACATTTTTTACCTCCAAGCACTCTAGCAAGTACTTGGGACAATACAATAAAAAAGACACATGTAGTCACTCTCTACCCACATGGAATTCTTCCAAAGCTGAGCTGTTGACTGGTAGATACCTGAAATGTGGCTAACAAGATTGTGCTTTAAATGAAAATGGAGATCCTGTTTTGAAAGTTTACCACAAATAAAAAATATAAAAATCAAATATATCACTAAAATTTATTTTGTCTTTTTCGCTTTTTAATATCACTGTTAGATTTGAAATTATGTAAGTGGCTTGAATGTGTGCCTCACATTAGATTTCCATAGGACAATGCCTTTCTAAAATCTTCCAGGAGATATGCCAGTAAATACAGTAGCTATAACAAAAGGTAATGAAGAGTGCAATTAAAATATTAGCATGTATAGGAAGCAGGACTCTGAGTCACGGTTACATATCAGGACCTTTCTAGTGATCAGATTCATATCAAGAGCGTCCACATCAAATGTATGCTTCTATTAATTTGTTAGATTTCTCTTTTGCTAGCTGTCCCCTGGCACATTGTATACTATTTTAGTACTTATGTCCATAAGTGCTTAGGTCCATAGTACTTCAAGTATTTTATTCAATAACAAACATTGAGTTAAACACTCTCTCTTAACTTGATATCCCTATTTTGTGTCAATGCTCATGATACCTCATGGATGTATTAAATGTACATAGATGTACATTAAATAATGAAAAATGCCCTCTAGAGAACTATTAACTGAAGTTCAGAACTGAGGATGTCTTTGCATATAAATAATAGTCCTATCAGTCATCATGGTACACTGCCCTCTTGGCTCAGAACCTTAGATATTTTGTTATTCACTCCTACATATCTCCAGCCTCCTGGAACTGATTTTTAATGGTACCATTGTCAATTGCTGATGATCGACTGCTTCCTTGATCCTTGCATCTAGGAAGCCATCTGCTATTAAATATGAAACATGACAAGACAGAGGTGGGCTAGAAGTTATGCACTGGTAACAGAGCCAGTCTTGCATCCATGAAGAAAATTGGACAGTACTCCTGCATCTTAGGCTTTCATTTTAGTCTGAGGTTTCATGTGTCTTTGACTGACAGACTACTAGATGGTGAGCTGGCTTCCTGAATATGGTTTATATCCTTGCCTAATATTGAATCACCTTGTATGCTGCTGAAGTGGAAAAAAAGCAATCACTGCAGTTAGTCTGTATTTCAGAAATGTCCACTCTGTCTGGCAAATGTTTGCATCAGAGATTTTCCTTCCTTCAAACTTATATTCTTCCAATTTTATGAGAGGGCATGACCCATGTCAACTGTTCCTTGGCAAGGCCCTAAAAGTCAGTGATCAATGAAAACAGCTTCAGTGGAATGACTTCAAAGTATTTGATGGAGTCTTTTAGTTTTTATCTACATTGGCCCTGTGAGTAATTTGATCTCTTTAATTAACTAATGATAAAAGTTTGTCTCTAAAAATAAATATAATCCAAATAACCAGCACTAATAGTTTAATCACCGAACTGACAATATCTATTGGCTATT
The DNA here is from genome assembly GCF_963383645.1 of Muscardinus avellanarius. NCBI lineage: Eukaryota > Metazoa > Chordata > Mammalia > Rodentia > Gliridae > Muscardinus > Muscardinus avellanarius. The sequence goes on along the minus strand of NC_137801.1, from coordinate 28,091,077 downwards.
CTGTGTCAAGCAGTGCCTCAATGATGATTAAACTGATCAATTAGCATGTAATTATTGAGGCTTCATGTTGGCCCACCACTTTACAAACAGTAAAGTACATATAAAAGATTAATAATATAATTTATGCCTTTATTAAAATAAATAAAAGGCTAATGTAAACAAAAAGTTAGAAATTCAAAAGTCATATAATAAAGGGACACTTGTTGTAATCTTTGGTCTTATCGGAGTTCAGAGAAGACAGTGACCAATGGGAAATGTAGTATCCTCAGAAGAATCTGCTTTGCTACACAAGTGTCTCTATGGAATTTCAATGTCTCATTCTTCAAAGATTCCAAGTAAATAACAGTTTATCATTCAGAATCAAATATAAGAAATCAGTTCTGGGGCTCAATCTGTAGTACCCAAAAACAAAACAAAAAATAATCCAGAACTACTTATTTCTTCAATAACATTAGAGCATGTCAATATGAAAAGCCACACAGTACATGGTCTAGATCATTCATTTTACAGCTGAGGAAACAAAGGCCCAGGGATGTAAAATGTCTCTCTGAGATTATAAGATACTTATGAACAGTCCTGAAATTGAAATTTTAAACACTGGATTCCAAGCACACTTATGTACCCATGGAAATATTTTTCTCATGTATGTCAATTCACAGAGATATTAAAGTTTGGGGAGTTAAAAATAACTAAATTTAGCCAGGCACGGTGAAGCATGCTTGTAATCTCAGCATTTGGGAGGCTGAAACAGGAGGATCATGGTTAGTGGACAGTCTCAGCTACTTAGTGAGGTCCTTTGCAAATCAGTGAGACCTTGTTTCAAAAAATAAAGAATAAAAATTAGGGCTGAGATTGTAGTTTGGAGGTAGAATACCCTTGGGTTCCATCCCCAGTACCAAAACAAAAAAAAAAACATATAACTAAAATTTTATCTGAAGTAATCTATAAAGAGAAAAGTCATGTCTACATCAACCTTGAAATGAAAATGTTACTAGATATTTATATTATAGTCAGCCATTATTAATATTTTATTCCTTGTCATATTGCATCCCCAAATTTATTTTCATATACAATGATTCTAAAAGACATTTCCATAAAAATAAGTTTCCACACTGAAAGAAGCTTGAGTACTAGTAAATATTTGATGTATTTCTTGGCGATTCATTGCTTACTGAAGTCTTAAGTGCTATAGCAGTGTAATTTTAACTGAATAACTCCCCAAAATATTTGGTTATGGCTCCAATTTAACACACAGTTCTTAAGAGCATTTCTACCCCAGTTGGTTCTGCATGGCTTATGGCCCAGATCCCAGACAGGGGTCTCTGAAAGAAGAGGGGAAAGGACCTCAGGCTTGTAGCACAGAGGACTGAAGGAGTGTTGAAACAGAAACAGTCACCAAAGACTGAACTTGTAATTTTTTAAACTTATGTTCACTTTCTCTTGCTGTCTCTCACTTCCAATGCTCTCCTGTCTGATCTCAAAGAGAGAAAAAGCACTAAACTCTTCCTAACATCGAAGCCCAAATGTGGAGCCTAGAATGGGAATCATTGGGTAGCCATCTCTATATCTGAAAGACCAAAAAATAGTGTGACAAAATATCAGTATACATTGGTTAAACTGAATGAATTATATCAACATAATTCTGTGCTTTCAGAAAATTATAAAATTAAACGTTCTGATAATCTCCCAACAATAATATTTTCCAGATTGGTAGAAAATGATAGTTAAACACTTAGACCTGGAGGATGACAAAACCTGCATGAAAAGCAATTGTAGCATTTTAAACCACAAGGATCAATACAACAAGTAGCAAGTGTAAAGTAAGAAGACAGATAATGAAGAAACTTTGATTCTAAGCTTTCCTGTCTGCCATGAATTTCTTCAGGTACCACTAAGGATAGGTTTATTAATCTATTTTATTAGAATAAGATAATATGCCTTCCTATCCTGGGTTATTTATTGTAGAAAGTCATTATTTGTCTACTAAAACATGTGAAATCTCCTGTTCAATTTGTCCAATGAATTTAGTAGCTGTGTGTAGAGAGGTAAAAAATACCCTAAAATTGATAGCATATAAAATATGAACGGTAACATCTGTTCAACTGATTAATTTGAAGAAGTGAGGAGAAAATATATCCCTCCCATTTTTGTTTTACATTACTTGAGAGCTTATAAGGAATTTATAAAATGAACAAATCACAAAAAGACAGTGATTACTGAAGCCTTCTAATACATGTAGAAAAACATCTGCATTGCCAGCACAGTGTCTACAGGCCAAGGAAACATCATTGGGAACTAGAAAGGGATGCACTTTTACCTGCAAGAAAGGATGTGAAAGACCTCAGAGAGTGGAGAAAAGAGCCATTCCGGCTTCACCATGTTGGTATTTAAGGTACCTCCGCTTGGAATTGGAAGCAGGTCTTCAGAAGACTGGAGATGGGACAGCTGTCAAAGAGTTTCACTGAAATTTCATTAACTGTAATGGGATGTGGACAGGTATTCAAACCATCAATGGATGGTAGAGGAAACAAAGACATAGGGATACTTTCAGATCCTCTCTTTGAGATTCTTAACTCAGCATGAACAGATAATAAGGCAGTTGCTATCAAATTCCAGTGTTTTCTCTTGGGGGAAGTATAAAAAACTGTAACTATTCACTGAGTTCTCACTTATGTAACCCTAGGGGCCTGCGCTGGCTTTTATAGGCTGTGAGACTCCATCCAGTCCCTGGTTGTACCCTTCTTGGACTTGATAATTAGGGCAATATTTGATTTTCATAGCTATTAAAAATTTTGCTAATAGTTCAAGTTTTATATTATAACTGGGCTTCATATTTGGAGAGATTTTTTCCCACTTTCCCTTTATTGGTTCTTTTTATGATATTACAGTTTCAATGTATCTGTATGCCCTGAACCTATGCCCAAGATCCAATATACTGCTTCATTGTGAAAAAATGTTGGGTCATCACTTTATTTTAAACCAAGTTCTGATTATTTTCTAATCTATCACTGTACATGTTTCAATAATTTTACTTTTTGACAAAAATTAATTATGTATTTATAATGTACCATGTGTTATCTTGATGTATGTATATATTATAAAATCAAGTTAATTAACTTGTCAATCCACATGCTTCTTTTTTGTATGTGGAGATTTCAAATCTACTCTCTTATCAATTTAAGTATGCATTATTGTTAAATATAGACATCATGCTATAAAAGAGATTCCCAAAGTTTAATCTTCCTGTCTAACTGAAACACTGTACCCTTTGCTGACATCTTTCTCTCCCTACTCCCAGAGCCTGTTAATCACTATTCTCCTCTCTGTTTTTATGAGTTTGCATTTTTTATTCAACATATAAATAAGATCATGCATAAAGTCACCTCAAAAAATTAAACATATCATCCAGCAATTCTACTTCAAGTAGTTATCTAAGTGACTTGAAATCTGTATGCCAAGTATTTATATGTATTTTCATGTTCACTGTCACATCATTCACAGTAGGTAAGATAGAAATTAATCTAAGTGCCCACTATTGTATGAATGGATGAAGAAAATGTGTCTGTTTACATAATAGAATACTATTCAACTTTTTTTTTTTTGGTGGTACTGGGGTTCCTGGAAGCCCTTTTACCTTCGGGCTATGCTCCCAGACCTATTTTATTTTTTGTAAACAGGGTCTCCTAAGCCAACACAGCTGGCTTCGAACCTGCGCGATCCTCCTGTCTCCTCCTCCCAAGCATGCGGGATTACAAGCATGCGCCACCATGCTCGGCACTATTCAACTTTTTATAAAGGAAGGAATTCCTATCATTTTTTCTGAATATGAACGAGCATATTTCTAAGTGAAATATGCTATATACAAAAAAATAAATTTACTGTCAGACTATCATTTACCTTAAGAGATATTTTTGTTATCTACGTTAGTAGATATTTTTGTTCTATGTTAATTTTATGAAATACATGCTGCTGGGCATGATGGCATACACTTATAATTTCAGAATTTGTGAGGCTGAGACAGGAGGATCACGTTTGCAAATAGCTTCAGCTACTTAGTGAGGCCCTTTGCAACTCAGTGAGACCCTGTTTCAAAGTAAAGAATAATAAACAAACAAACAAACAAATCAATTAATTAATTAATTATAGGCCTGGGAGTGTAGCTTGGAGGTAGAATGCCGTTGGGTTCCATCCCTAGTACTGCAAAAAATAAAAATAAAAAAATAAAATACATGCTGAAAATCTCATGATCAAAAAACCTTTCAAACACACATATGTTCACACACACACACACACACACACACACACACACACACAGGTACACACGTGCACACTTACACTGTCTCAGCATTCTCACTACGATAATCAAAAATGACTCACCACACAACTTAAAGGAAGGAAGATTTGTTTTCTCATAGTTTCTTGAAAATTCTGGTACTGATCTATGTGACATTGGGGTCTAGAGATCTCAGCGCATGGTGGAAAGAAACAGAGAGGGAGGACAGACGCTCTGCTTTTCATGTCAGAGAGGCCAGAAGCAGAAAGAACCCACAAGCAAGGGGATTTGAGACACAAGCACAATCCCTAAGACCACACCCAAGGGACCAACTTCTTCCCACACTACCAGGCTGGGTTACCACCCGGATAAACTTATTATAATGGATTTAACTACTGATGAGATTACAACCTTCCTGACTCAATTACATCAACTCCAAACACCAAATTGTGAGCTGTTCAAGAGACAGTCTATAAGTAACTACAACATGCACACACACACAAATACACACCTTTTACAAATAAAGAACCAGCAATATAGTATTTCATTTTTCAGGCAACTATAAATATTTTTATTATACAAAATATTATTTTTTACTAAAATATATAGATAAGAGAGAATGGAGGACAAAAGAGAAGGCAATACAATATATATTTTTTACAAAGAAAAATGATATCAGACACAAACTTTGTCCATGCTTGACAGCTTTAACTTTGCTAAGTATACCATACTAAAGTCATACTTCTTCCTAGAAGCAAACATGTATAGACAGAAGGACAATGAGAAAAAAACCTTAAAGCAGCAGACTTTTGGAGACAGACAACATAAAACTATGTTATAATTCTGGATCTATCACACTTTGATTTGGTGGCTTTGTTTCTTTTCTTTTTCTTTCTTTCTTTTTTCTTTTTTCTTTTTTTGCTGTACCAGGGGAATTCTAAATTTCTATTGTTTATTTTTGAATAAAAGGTCTTCACACTCCCATGATATAAAATTTCAGTCTTCAAAGTTCCTCTTTGACTCTCAGGATGGGTGTCTCTCTGAAAGAGCTCTCACTGCCTTCTGCCTATTGATGATTTCAAAAGTAAGGCTCATAGCTAATTACTGTAGATAAGACAATGGTGTTAAGCCTGTTCTCTTACTTGGGATAGTGTCAACCTGCCTTACATTATAGTATCATAGAAAGTTGACACAAACAAAATGATCCAGTGTTCCAGGAGGATTTTTTGCCCAAGTCAAAGATGGAAAGTATTAGGAGCTCATCAAATTTTATCTGTGAAACAGAAGAAAAACCCAAACCCCTTAAGACTGACACTAAGGAAAAGGTATACATATCTCAAGATACTTATATAGAAAGAAAGAGACAAATGTATGAATTCAAAATAGAAAAGGCAATGTCGAGAAATGATTTGGTCATTTTAGCTGGTAATGACAATTCCCTTGATCATAAGTGTATAATTAAAACAAGGTCCAGGGAAAAGGTGATCACTCTCTCCAGCTAATTCAGAGCAGAGGCACTACTGTCCTAGAACAGGGCATGAGCACTAAGTACCCATGGCAGACAACAGCTAGAAAAGACAGTCAAGCTTCTATGGGCTGCATGGACTCCCAGGCCACAGGACAACTAGAAATTTTTATACAACTCTTAGTGATAATCTTATCATTCATTGTGAATAGGAAGAAATAATATTTTGATTGTTTTTGATTCACTTATGGTCTAAAGACCTACAATATTGTTTAAGGCAAATTAGAAAAAAATAATCTGCTTTTAGATGATTCTCTTCTACTTTTATATTTCTTTGTCTACTGATAGTCTCCTAATTTTAAATTTGCTATTTTACATGTAAATTTAATGAACTGTCTGATGGTCTTAATATATTTTAATAATTTTTTTAAAAAGTAAGTTTACAAACGAGAAAAGCATTAGGTCCATTTGGCCACATTCCCAGAAATAAAATGGTCTTACCAAACATTGTGTATGTATACCCCCACCATTCTCCACTTCAGCTGCCTTCCAATTTACAAGTTACATTTCTCTCTGTATTAGTTAATTGTAGGTTTGAGGTACACACTGCTATATAATTTCATGTATAATTAAGCCTATCTTTTTATGAGAAAAATATGTAAAATGTTTTCTTTTAAAGCAAAGATTTACAATACTTATGATGAGTTAAAATGTGAATTCACCTTAATCAGTATGCCTGAATCAGTATAACTCTCTCTCATCTCAAAAATACAGACTAACATAAAAATGCTTTAAGGTAGTTGCAGATTTTGTGTCTAATCTTCTCTTTTACCATTTTTCAGTCAAATTATCCTCTCCACATTTGTACTTATAATTTTTAGTTTATTCAACAATAAGCTTAGAACATGTGAGGCATAATCATGATATCATAAACTAGATATATAGAGAAAAGTAAAACTATGTTATGTTCTCATCAAGAAATCATAATCCAGTAAAATAGATACTTTGGTTAAATATTATTAATGTATTTATTTTTTCAACTGCTAATAACTGAATGCTTAATGCATATTTGATATTGTGCTAGCAATGGGGTAAAATGCAAAAGAATTTTCTATATAATGGTATTTACAATCTATGGGATGAGGAGGTAATAGACAAAAATGCATTCAGGCAATATGCAATTTAAAAGCAAAGTTTTATCATGTGAACAAAATTCTCTAAGAAAAAAGGTGAAAATTTTCCTCAATATTTAACTTCCTCAAAGGAGGTAAAGAAGAGACAAGGGAAATAAAAACAATACCTAGCTTGAACTGAGTCTTACCACATATAGAGAGGCCTTACAGAAAACAAAGTGGAGAGGTGCTGTATTTCAAAAAATAAAAGAGATAAACATGCAGAAGTTGAAAGAGTGTGACCCATTTAGGTAATGGAATGCCTTCTCATAGAGTTGGGACTTAAGCTCCATAGTGGAGAAAGGCAGTATATGAAATAGCGATAATGAATCATGAGAAGGCTTTCATGCCATAGTTAGAAGTTAGAATTTTAATCAATAGACACCAATTAAAGAATTTTATTTTACAAATAAAAATGATGTGATCAGAATTTTATTTGAAAAAGGTCACTTTGATCATGATAGAAAGGGTGAGAATCGAATCTTGACAGAGGAAAACAGATGAACTTTGCAATCATAAAGTAGTAACAGTATGTAGAATGCAGCAAGTCCTAATGTGATCCACTGAGTAATTTAGTTATTAAGTAATAAGGTTCAGAGTTATGATGATGGCAGTTGAACCAGAACACACACAATAAACACAATAATGGATATGCCCAAGAAGTCAATGACTGATAGACCAAGAAAAATTAAGTGAGGACCAGAACAAAATATGACCATAGCATTTTTTATGGGACACCATGCATTTAGACCAATTTTTTTAAATTTTTTTAAATGAATAAATCAAATGGAACTCTCATGGAAAGATAGTTACATATCCAAGCCTGTGGCTCAGAAAAGGAAAGAAGCTTAGAGATTCTTATTTTTAGAGCCATGAATTTAGAAAGCACAGTTGAAAACTTGAAAGAGCATGAGAAAAAGAAATTGTAATCTTTCTTGAGTAACAACTAAATAGTACCAGAAATACAGAAGTTTAAATAGCAATCTATGACTACAGCCTACATTTGGAGGCAAGAAACACTAAGAGATACATTAAAAGAACATTTAAGAAAGAAAGAGACCTGGAACACTAGTATGCCATGAAATCCAATAGATGACTCAGACAAGGTAATGTTTTCAGAAATTGGAAGGGCACTGACTTTAGAGAGAACAGTAACAGAAAACTGGTGAAAGTATAATTGATTGCAACTAGACAGACAATAATAGTATGAACAAATAAAATTCCTTTGCCTTATTATTCATTTACTTCTTTTTGTGTGTGTGTGTGTGTGTACTGGGGATTGAACTCAGGGATAGTCTACCTCCAAGCTACACCCCCAGCCCCATTTTTTTTTTATTGGTGCACTGTAATCATACCTCACATTGGAATACAAAACTTGAGAGGATATACAAGCACACATCATCCAATTAGCCCTCATTCAATCCCCATCCCATTCCCTCCCCCTCCTTCAATCCCATGATTGATTGGTGATTATCTTTGATACATTTGTTTATGTACCTCCTGAGTTTCAAAGAGGTTCCATCCTACCCCATTCCATACCCTCTGATTGGTCACCTTAATTGCTTCACTATAGGGCCCTTTCTATAACTTGACCTCCTCTTGTTACCCCTTTCTTCCTAGTTATTGCTAATTAGGGGAAGCATCTGGTTTTAATTTTCTGTGATATTTTTCTGTGCATGCTGCATTGCTAGTTCCAATCCCACCCTTGACGGCCCCAGTAGTGGCCTGGCCACCCGGAGGACTCTGATCCCAACCTTGCTGGCTCCAGCACTGGCCTTGCCTCATGGGAGGCCCCTATTCTGGCCTCGCTTAGCCCTATTTTTTTATTTTTTATTTTGAAATGGTCTCACTAGGCACCTGAGGGTGGCTGTGAACCTACTATCCTCCTGTCTCGGCCTTCCAAGTGCTGGGATTACAAGCATGTGCCATCATGCCTGGTTTCCATTTACTTCTTTCTATTCCACAAGAGTGTACTTGCTGCACCAACTTTTCAAATTCATGATTGAGATTTGATCTGTATTTGAAATCTTTGTTCTCTCCTACTCTGTAAATCAAGATTGTCTGAGTCAGGGTGTCACCTTCTTGAGATATGACTATTTTTCTCCTCTCCATGAAAGGAAACCACATAAAATAAGTGATAACTGCATAGAGTTTAAAGCTACCCATTGGTAAAGAAGGATTATCAAGGGAAAGAAAGATTCTATTCATCTGTGAGCATAATTTCTGTGATCTAGCATATGTATAAGAGATGTAAGATGCTATGATTAAAAATGAATACCCAGTTATTAATTTTTTGTTTTTGCATTATTGCTTGTGCAACATAATAAGCAAGTTCAAAAACTTGGAATATCCTAATGCAAAATTTGGACATTTCTCTTATGCTCTGGTAAATAGAGTCAAAATGCCACTAAAACTCCTAACAGTGGAGTGAAAGCATAATCTGGTTCATTAGTGATCATACAGTATCTTCTTTAGTGACTATATACAATTTTTTAGTTCTAGAATTCTATTTTTTATACTTCCTATGTCTCTGCTGAGATTTCCTAAATTTTAATTTATTTTGAAGAGATTTTTCCTTTATGTCCTTGAGCACAGTTCTCATGGATGCTTTAAAGTATGTGTTCACTAACTGAAACAATTATTTCACTGTTGATATTGCTTCAGGTTGGTATGTTGTGAAGATTCTAGATTCTGTCATACTTCTTAAAAAAACCCTTCATTTCCTCCCTCTCTTCTGCCTACTCTCTCTCTCTCTCTCTCTCTCTCTCTATATATATATATATATATATATAGATAGATAGATAGATAGATATACTCTATCTCTACCTCTTACTTTCTGTCTCTCAAACTCTGTTTCATGGTTGACATTCCAAATATTGGTTCATATATTCTGTCCTTAGGTAATCTATTTGGAGTCTGATCATGCCTCCTATATATGTTGAAAGTCAGTCAGAGATCTAGGCCTAGTTCTTAAACTGAAATTGGAGCTCCTTTTTTTCCTGTAGGCCTCCTTTACAGGATTCCTTTCTCAACTTCAAGTAAAAAAAATGATTGCCTTGAACTCTGTATTATGATTCACACAACAATCTCTTTAAATACTTTCTAAGCAGGATCGTTTCTAGATGTATGATTCTAATATTATTATTCTGAACATAACATAGCTTACATGACCTTATTGAAATATAATTCTTCATAAAGTTTCTATTAGTACAAAACATAATAAAGCTACTATGTGCTTTATTCTAAACAGAAAGTTTTAATTCATGATGCTCCATATTACATTTGCATCTTAGTAGCTCTCAGTACCTTTAAAGCTTCTGATCAATTAAAAATATCAATTTTTCCTTGTACTCATCATAAAGTTCTCAAATAAGACTTGTCTATTGAAAGAATATCAATACAACCTTCTTCTATTTTACATATTTCAACTAATTTGTTCTGGTTTATTTATTTATTTTTTAATTCACTTTCATTCCTTAAGGAAATATTTATTTGAACCTCTCAGCATGTGGGAATATAGTGGCAAACAACACTAACAAAATTAGTCTCCTTATAGAACTAAAATATATTTTGGTTTGCTCAATTATATACAGATAAACAAGTACCATTTTGAAGCAAAATATCTAAAGAAAAATACAAAATATATCGAAAGAGAAAATAAAGCAGAATAATATAGTATTATAATAGTGATAGAGGAGGTATAATTTGAAGTCAGTAATGTTCTATTGAAGAAATGGTATCATATTGAAGTATGAATGATAACATGTAATCTACTGAAACTATTGAAAATCTGAGTGTTGTGTTTATCATAGTAACTTTTTTGATATATTTGAGCCTTTTGCAGATAACTCTATATTTTGTTCTCCTTACATCTTAAAAATGTTGAAAACCTTAAGGCAAAGACAGTCATATGGCTGTTCAGTAAGTTGTTTCCTTCTGGCCAACATGCTTTTGAGTTATTCTTTTTGGGAATTTTAAATTCTAAAATATTAATTTAATTTTGTGTAATATAGTTAATTTTTCTTCATCCAATCATTGTCAGAGAATTTATTTAGTTATGTTGTCTACATACTATAATATTTTCTCCATTTTTGTTTTTGTTTTTGTTTTTGGTGGTACTGGGGTTCCTGGAAGCCCTTCTATCTCTGGGCTATGTTCCCAGACCTATTTTATTTTTGGAAACAGGGTCTCTTAAGCCAGCGCCGCTGGCTTTGGACCTGCGCGATCCTCCTGTCTCCGCCTCCCAAGCGCGGGGAATACAAGTGTGCGCCGCCACACCCGGCAATATTCTCTCCATTTTTAACCAAAGTAATTTATACTAGCTTGAGCTTTATCTCATTTAATTTCTATTATTTATCTCTTCCTCTCTCCTTTTATTCCAAATGACAAATCACATGTGAGTACAAACACACACATACCACACACACACACAAAAGCAAAAGTGGATAAACAATTCCTAAAAGTGAGGACATGGCTAGCATTTATACTCTCTTCTCCCCTTAACTACCAAGTGTCAAAAGCAATGTCAATCAATAAATGTAAGATGATTTATTAAATAATATTTTTGAATAAGTACTGAAAATTTTTTAAAAATTAAATGACCATAATACATTAATCAGACACAATCAGGTAAAGAAAATAATTTTAGTAAGCCTTTATATCTTGTACAAATGGAATATTTTCTATATGAATAATGTATGTAGAATTATTATTCCCAAAAAATAAAATGTATAAAATCAAATTCCTAACTGAAAAACATCCATTACAGATCTCCTTGTGAATTTCATAATTCCATGGGTAGTATCTAACAGATACTTGCCTGTATATGCTCACATATTAAATTTTACCTATAGAAAGGAAATGAACCTATATAAACTGAAAAAAACTCCCTCTAAGCCTATATTTACTCATTCTCAGAGAATGAAGTAGTCAATTAGAAGAATGGGTCCTTCTAAGATTTCTTAATGCCATGCATTTTATACCAGTTCTACTACACATAGTTATAAGTTATATATCCTACATTATCCTCTAATATTTGTAGAGATAAATTCATTGGAAAAAACAAAACAAAACACTGCTATTCTGTCTTGAACATTTAACTTTCCACTAAATGTCACTGTCAATACAAATGCAACATGCATATAGTTCACCCTACAAGAGAATAATATTCAGTAAGCATAATGGATGAATTTTAAAACTATATCACTTCCAAGAAATGAACCTTAAGTCTCATTTCAATAAACTAAGCAGCACATAAGACAATTGTTTTGTATAATGAATACACAGAACACCTCACGGAAGTTTTAATAAGTTAGAAAGCATTGAGAAATGTTTATATTTATGCAAGTTAAGTCAGTTACATTTTCATTTTTCTTTATCTTAGACTAGAAAGTTCTTATTCTCATACATTTCCCCACCATAAAATTTTAATTTTTTTTAGTATGACTCACATTCAAAGTTTTTAAATACCAGAATTAAGGTATCAAATAGGTACAGAGCTCCAAATGCAGATGTTTGATTAGTGCTCCCTTTTCAGGGAGCATCATGGCACTGCAGTTATACTCACATGTAAATGAAAGAAATGAGAGAATTTTTAACCTCTTATCGTAGAAGGCAAATCAATATAAATACTTCAGCGTCACTTTGACTTCTTAACACCCTAAAATAATATGTATGCTTCAGTAATATTTATAAGAAGTATTTTTATTTTAGAAAATATACAAGCAAATATAAATAGCCTTAGGCTAGGTTCACATGAGTGCACTATATTAAGGACTAATTTGATATTTTGATCATCAGAGTTCACTCTTATGATAGTTACAGAATCGTAAAAAGCCAACTCCCAATAAGTTATTCATATATATATATATATATATATATATATATATATATATACACACACACACACACATATGGTCTTACACTTTAAAATAAATTATTACTTACTTCAATACACATAAAATATTGTTTTGTAAATACTGAGAATATGATTAATTATGTATGACCAAAAAATAGGAAGGTTCAAGATCACAGACAGGATGTCAGCCATTGATCTCAACTCCTAAGTAGATTAGAATCAAAAAGGCACAGAAAATCTGATCAAAGAGATGGATGACAGACCGCACACAGTGACTCACAATACTGGAAGATCAGAAGCTTGGAGGGACTCAGCAATTATGGTTATTAGAACACAAAACAGGAGTAAAATGACTCACCTAGAAATAGCACCTGCACAAACAGGGGAGTGATAACAAAGGGAGGAAGAAAAGAAAAAAAAAAAAACCTGACAAGGTCACTTTGGAAACAGTAGTGGAAGAAAAAGTCAGACTGCAATAAGCTGGATCAGGATCTCTAAGCCACCTGCTGACTGAGACCTACTCTGCTTTTCTCAGTTTGCAACAGAGAACTGTGGTCAGCCATTTTACAGAACCTGTGTTTATGCTAACAGGTCCAGAAGGAATTAAATCTCTACAATGCCATTCCAACTAGAAATACTAGTCAATGTCATGAAGAATGTTGTTGAGGCAGGCTGGCTAAGTAAACTGTAAACTAGAACCTTACAAGCTGAAGGCTAAAAACCCCCAATTCCACAGCATCTTCAATGAAAGGGAGTGCACATTTCCCAGGGAGTGTTGTGCCTCAGGAGTTTTACAAGCCTCTGTGCCAATACTGAACCCCTCTGACAAGAACAGCAAAGTCTAGGAAATAGCACATCTTTGCAACACTATGGCATGGCTCCATAGAGCATGTCTGCCAAAGAAAGAGATACAGAGAGAGCTTTGCACATCTCTCATGTTGGCAGTCCCCACAAGCACATTTGGCAGAGAAGGCCACACCTGGAAATCTATGTGCACCACTGTTACGAGCCTCCCATTTTGTGCCATTACTAGAAAAGGCAGAAGAGGAAAGTGCCCAGAGAGTGGTGCACACTTCTGGCACCATCAACCAGAAGTCTCTCAGACAGGGAAAGTCAACACTGGGAATGGTGTGCATCCTCTACAGGCCTCCTTCCACCTCCTGCAATGGCAGAAACCATGGAAGAGTGGACATGGGTCAAGCCTGAAGAGTAGTGTACTTCTTTGCTAGCTGGTGCCATGCCCCCGCTGATTCCTCCCATGTCCATGGTTATTAGAACACAAAACAGGAAGAAACTGCCTGACAATTGACTAACATAGATATAATTTTTAAAACCTCCAGAGAGAAACATCAGGTCACATTTAGAATAGATGTTGATTTTACAGCACAAATGAAGAACCTGGAGGACTTAGATTGATACATTCCAAATACTGAATGAAAACAATTGCCAACCAAGAAACCTAAAAAAGTACTATGAATCAAGTGGAATTAATGGAAATATAAAGAATATTTAATCCAATAACATCAGAATCCAGCTGGGCTTGGTGGCGTACACGTGTAATCCCAGCATTTGGGAATCTGAGACAGGAGGATCGTTGTTTGTGGTCAGCCTTAGATACTACTTAGTGAGGCCCTTTGCAACTCAGTGAGACCCTGTTTCAAAATAAAGTATAAAGAAATAGGGCTGGGGGTGCAGCTCGGGTGTAGAATGCCCCTGGTTCCATCCTCAGTACCACACACACACACACACCACAATAACATCAGAATCCAGTTTCTTCTAAGCTGCTTATGAAACATTTTCCAAAATGTACCATATTTTAAAACATGATGCAAGTCTTAGTAAATGCAAAAAAACAAATTAACATAATTAATCATTCTTATCAGATCACAATGGAAAAAATCAGAAATAAAAAGTGAATAAACACAGAAATTACATAAACAAATGGAAATTAGATAATAAACATTAGAATTAAACTGAACATGTTTCCTCTAAAATCAGGATTAAGACAAGAATGTCCTCCTCTCTTGTATCCTACTTAATATAGTACTTAAAAAATTTGCAAGAGTAATCAGGCAAGAGAAGGAAATAAACGGGATACAAATAAGAAAGGAAAAAGTCAAATGATCACTATTTGGAGATGATATGCTCTTAGAATAACCCCCCCCCAAAAAAAAACTCCACTGAAAATTTTTAGAGTTAATAAGCAAACACAGAGAAATATAAAGATACAAAATTAACATACAAAAACGAAAATGTTTTCTATGTACCAATAACAAATCCAGTAAAAAAGAAATCAGGAAAACAAATCTATTGACAATAGCCTCAAAAATAATTTTAAAAAAACCTAAGAATAAATCTGAGCAAAAAAGTAAAAAAAAATCTGCAATATAAATTAGAGACACTGAAAAAATAATTTGAAGAAAATATTAGGAAATAGAACTTCCATTTTCTTGGACAAGTACAATAAATATGGTCAAAATGGCCATATTACCAAAAGCAATAAACAGATTCAGTGCAATTCCCATCAAGATACCAATAATATTCTTCACAGAACCAGAAAAAGGACTTAATATTTATATGAAAGAACCAAAGACCCAGAATATCCTAAACAATTCTGAGAAACAAGAGCAATACTGGAGGCATCATAATTCCCAACTTCAATTTACAGTATAGAGCTACAGTAACAAAAACTTCATGGTACCAGCATAGAAACCAATACATAGACCAATGGAATCAGAAGATACAGAGACAAATATACACAGACCCAAGTCATTTGATTCCTGACAAAGACACCAAAATATATGTTGGACCAAAGACAGCATCTTTAGCAAGGAAAACTGAATATTCATTTGTAGAAGAATAAAATTAAAGAGCTATCTCTCACCTTGTTCAAAAGCCAACTTGAAATCAATCAAAGACCTAGGAATTAAACCAGAAAATTTACAACTGCTAAAAGAAACATAAGGGCAAGGACATTTTCAGTAAGATTACAGAAAACAAAAACAAGAATTAATAAATGGAATGACATCAAACTAAAAGCCTTCTGCACATCAAAGTAAAAATTAAGAGCACAAAGAGTGAGCTTACAAAATAATAGAAAATACTTTCCAGCTACTCTCTAACAAAGGGATGATATTTGGAATAGATAGGCAACTCAATACCAAGTTAAATAAATAAATAATGATCCAGTCAATAAATGGAAAAATGAACTAAGCAGACATTTCTCAAAAGATGTGCAAGTAGCCAACAAATACATGAGAAAATGCTCAACATCCAATCAGGGAAATGCAAATTGAAACTATACTGAGATTTCATCTCACTCCAGTAAGAATGGCAAAAATTAAGAATGTGAGCCGGGTGTGGTGGTTCACGCTTGTAATCCCCGCGCTTGGGAGGCTGGCACAGGAGGATCACACAGGTTCGAAGCCAGCCTCAGCTATTTAGTGAGGCTCTCAGCAACTTAGTGAGACCCTTTTCCAAATAAAATATAAAATAGGTCTGGGAGTATAGCCCGGAGGTAGAAAGCCTCTGGGTTCCACCCCCAGTACCACCAAAAAAAAAAAAAAAAAAAGAATGTGAATGTGATTTCTTTCATTCCTCATAACCCCCCTTTCTCTCCCCTTTTCCTTCCCCTGGCCTTTGCCTTTACTTTCCTGATCTCCCTTTTTTATTTTCATGGAATCTCCTTTTTTCCCTTTTTTTCTCTTTAGCTTCCACTTATAATAGAAAATAATATAAAAAATGAAGATAGTAAAAACAATGTCAAGAATGTAGGGAAGAAACACTTATATGCTATTGATGGGATTATAATTAGTACAGAAACTATGGAGAGTAGTATGGATATTCCTTGAAAGACTAAAAACAAAACCACCAGATGAGCCAGTTATACCACTCCTCTGCATCTACCAAAAAGAATTAAAGTCAGCATACATGTAGCGGTATATGCATATCCCTGTTTATAGCAACACAGTTTACAAACTAAGTTATGAAATTAACCTATGCACCCATCAAGAGATAAATGGATGAAGAGAATGTGGTATATATACACAAGGGAGTCTTGCTAGGCCAAATTATGCCATTTTCAGGAACATGATTGGAACTGCAGAAGCCTATGTTAAGTGAGATAAGCCAGATACAGAAAGTCAAGGGAAGATTGAGAGAATAAAGGGAAAAAGAAGGATTTCATGAAAATAGAAGGAAGATGAGGAAAGTAAAGGAAGGTTCAGGGGAAAAGGGAGGGGAGAGAAAGGGGGATTACGTGGAATTAAAGAGACCAAATTATGTTGTGTGACTATATCACAATGAATCTCCTATTGCATATAATTATAATATACAAATAAAACAATAAATATAAATTTGAAGAAAAAGAAAAACAAATATATTACTAATATATTATAACTGAAATTAATTCTTTTGTTTATCATCTCTAAGCTGGATCTAATAAAAGGTAATGACGCAATTAAGAAAATGAATTATTGCTTTTATGGATTTGCTCATTTATGTATTAGTGGCTGAAATTGATTCTCCATGATCCAGTGTGTGCAGTGGCTTAACAGAGACTTTTCCTGCTTCATGAGGATGATTTGACCTTTTGTTAACTCTAGCTTTGTTTCCTTAGGAACCAGATAAAGGTAGAATAACAACTCTGTTACTACAGATTGTAACTAATTATGATTGAAGTAATTCCTGGAAGATGTGATTTGGACTTGAAAGAACTATGAAGAAATTATCAAAGCTGATGGAAACATATGATTTGGGTTTCTTTGAGGATGATGACCCTGGGCTGTAGACCTGGACCTTTAATTGCCCCTAGAAACTATGCTTCTAGATACCACACAAGGGATTTTTGGCTCATGTGGAACATGAGGGGTTTCTAAGTACAAGAGGCTCTATAACTTTTACTACATGGATCTCATCTCTGTGTAACACCTATCCCCTGTTGACTGCATGAAATGCTGCAAGAACTCCTGGCACTGTTTTTTTTTTTTTTGCCAACATATACTTTCTTACATCATTTTGATTGGTAAATTGATGCCAAATGCAGTCTACAGTGGCCTTGTGAGCCTGAATGTTTCTTTGAGAAACATCCAAAACACACAAACATAGCCATTAAACACTAAAACGTGTCACAAACACAATGTGCTCAAGTATCCAGCTTTAATGATATATCTCTTCTCTACATATATGTATACCATCACCAGTAGTATATGAAAGGTGAATGTGTTGCCTCTAGAGAATATAACTGCAATAACAAAATCAACTGAAACTGGATTGCTTTCTATGACCATATAGCCACCATTCTTTTTTAAATATACTTATATTCGTGCATTGTAATCCCATATCATAATGAAGTTCAGTGTGATAGGGACAAACATAGACACAGCACTTGCAAGGCCAATGTTGAAATATTCTTTCCCATGGTACATGTCATGACCTATTTGACAAGCAACATTATGTTAAAGGAGATGTATGTAAATCCACCAGGAGTTAGATTTTAAGATTCTATGTAGGGCTTCAGGAATTGCCAAGTAATTAGGAACCAAGTGAATGATTATTAGAAGTAAAAGTAATTTCTATCATATAGTTGCATTCTTTTCTCTTTTCATCAAAGCTATTTCTGAGAAATCTAAAACCATTACCAAAATGTGATGACTTCCACCACCACCTCCTTGACCACCAATACCAGAACTTTATAAATGCGGTGAGCCAGAGATGATGCTAACCAGGGGATCTGGGAATGTTTTAGGCAAAAAGAAGATGAAACTATTCTGAGTCTCTATTATATTTTGGACTATACTTGACATTGAATGATAAAAATATACAGATTCCAAGCAATCCCAGAATCACATGGTCAGTCATGTGATAGGCCTTTAAAACTGAGATCTAGTATGTGTCTTTAGAGGTCTCATCCACACACATAGCAGGAAAAAGTCATATTTGTTAAAAGGGGTTCCACTCAAAAACTACTCTTCAAAGAGGAAGGAAAAATATAGGTTCATGGTAATTAAAACAAAACCTTCTTATGCCTACCCAGATCATTTTGATCATGTTGCCAGGAAAGATTATACCATCTTTATTACTTCAACTCTAGGTTGAGATCTCTAAAGTTCACTAGTTTTAAGTCAAAATGCTCTTACTGTCTCTCCTTCTTTCAAGGTCTATGGCCTTTTAACTCATTTAAATTATTGGATATAAATAGAAACATGTAACAAAAAGGCATGCTCACTAATAAATTTATCCTTATTCCTGAGAAAACAAATAAAACATCATGAAGTAATTTAGTAGGTAATTGTTTTTCTTTTCCTCTTTAAATGCCTCTCCCACTTTAATTTTGTCTTCTCCAAGCTTAGTTACTCTTCTGTATCATTGATTTTTTTTTCAAAAATCACTGAAATCTCTTATTCCACAACTTAATTGTGCCTCTGTAGGCAATATAAGTAGGTTAGAAATTCCATTTCCCTCCATTCAACTTAATCAAGTTACTTCTTCAATAAAGATCCCCAGTGCTATGGTAAGCAGCTTTATGAATCAGAGAAGAGTTAAGGAAATGAATCCAAACACTAAGATGTAATCAGAAAAGGGCATTGTCAATATGTGCCAAGCTGATAGAATTGCTTTAAATTGTGGATAAATTAAGGTAAGACCACATAATTTCTGATACTACAAATAATTCCCTCTTGGGATGAAATCTTCTGTACACAAGATCAGAGATCAATGACATCTACTTTAAAGACAATGCATTCCTTTCTTGTTAAATGCTCCTTTAAAAGCCTCCTTAGCTAAGCGATAAATTTGTTTCTAATAGAAACAAATTCTGCATGTATATATTTAAAGTATAATATCTTTTATTTATAATTTTTAAAACCTTGAAAAACATTATATTCTTGAGAGGAAATATTACTCGAACTATGCTTTCAATAAACATTTTCTTATGTTTTAAAAATATATGTTAACTGCTTAACATAAAAAATTTTAAAAAGATTATTTTTATGTATAGTCACCATGAAGAAAGTGCCAATTTAACATTCAAGGAAAATATATAATTATCACACATTAACAGCAGGAATTAACTGTAAATTGCAGCAAAGATTACTTTATCTGCATATGATAGGACATTTTTGTTACTGTGAATTTGATGGGTGAGGGAAGGAGGCATTTTTATCTCTATAAATGATAAATACCAATGAAAAAGACATCATGTTTATATTAAAATGTTTAAGATAAAATTGAATAAGTATAACAGAAAAATAGCTTAGAGAATATAGGCTGAGCCTGCCTTCACCTGAATTCTTGGTGTTCAGCGCATACTGGTAGGTGACATAAAATGGGACTGATGAGGAATACTTCCCATTATAAACAAGATTGTTAATTTATTATTCACTCTTGTTACAAAGTAAATGAATATACAGTGTTAGTAAAAAAAGAGGATAGGTTTTGAATTCAAGTAGAAATGGGTTTATATTTATTTATTGTATTCTTTCATTGGTGCATTATAGTATCACATCACAATGCAGTTTAATAATGGTAGTGATATACATGCACACAGCACATGGTGAGCTTTCACCTGGCTCCCTCCCTACCCCCTACCCTTCCCCATACAAGATATATAAATTGTTATCTGCACTCTCACCTATGAACATAATGTCACTGGAAGTGCTTTCGTCATTAATTCTTCTTCCTTCTCCAATCTCCCCTAGACCAACTCCCTGGCTCCACTGGAGTTTCTCCTCCACCATCTAAAGTCTCTCTTGTATCCAGATTACTCCCTAGCTTCTGCATATGAGAGAAATCATATAACCCTTCACTTTATGTGACTGGCTAATCTCACTTAATATAATGTCCTCCAGGTCCTTCCATTGTCCTGAAAATAGCATAATTTTTTCTCTTTTGTTGCCGAGTAGAATTCTATTTTGTGGATATCCAATAGTTGTGTAATCCATTCATCTGTTGGTAGACACAGGTTGGTTTCATAATTTGGCTATTGTGAATTGTACTGCTGTGAACATACTATATTATTCTGATTTCATTCCTTTTAGAAAGATACCCAGGAGTGGTACAGCTGGATCATGTGGTAGATCCATTCTCACTTTTCTGAGGATTTTTCACACTAATTTACATAGCAGAAACACTAATTTGCAATCTCACCAACAGTGTAGAAGAGTGCCCATTTCCCCACATCCGCACCAGCGTTTATTGTTTTAATTATTGATTATTGCCATTCTAATTGGGTTATATAGGATCATAATATATCTTTGATTTGCATCTCCCTGACTGCTAATAACGTTGAACATTTTTTCATATATTTATTTGTATTTCTTCTTTTATGTTCAACTGCTCATTTCTTGATTTTTTTTAGTGTTAAGTCTTTTAGGTAATTTGTGTATTCTATATATTATTCCCTTATCAGAGAGATAGCTGGCAAAGATCTTTTCCCTTTCTATAAGATTGCTTATTAGACTCTTGATGGTTTTCTTTGATGAACAAAAATGAGAAATGAATTTAAATCAAGACTCCAAAATTTTCTTATTTTTGTGGGTCTGGGGATGAAACCTAGGGGCATTTGACATCCAAGATATACCTCCTGCCCTATATTATAGTCTTTATTTTGAAACAGTGTCTCACTGAGTTGCAAAGGGACTCACTAAGTAGCTGAGGTTGACCACTAACCTCGATCCTCCAGTCTCAGTCTCCCGAATGCTGGGATACAAGCGTGCGCCACCAAGCCTGGCTTCCAATATTTTCTATCTATGTGAACATAGACTAGCCCTTAAACATTTTGGGATTCTTTCATTTTCTCAGTTTTAAAATAGTTTTATCCCCAAATTGGCAAGGCAGAACTAAAATGTGTTCAAAATGTCTATAAAAGGGACATATACTAGATACCTAGGTTGCCATGAACTATGTGGCTTAAAACAGTAGAAAATTTTCCTTTCATAGTTTTAGAGGGAAAGGTCCAAAATCAAGGTTTTGATATGACATCCTGGCTTCTTTAGGCTCTGCCTTCGTCTTCACATGGTTTCCCCATTTACCATCTTTCTCTCATGAGAGAATTTGCTGTTGAATTTGGAATACCTCTGTATAATCCAGGATGATATTATATCAAGATCCTGAATTTTATTTTTAATGATTTTATTTCCATATAAGGCTACATTCACAAATTCTGGGACACTGATACATTTTGGAAGTAAAATATTATTCAACTCAATACAGACCTAAAACATAAAAATATTCAATAAGTGGAGGAATTTTCTGATAGAATATAAAAATCATAAATTTATAGGAAGTTTGAGGAATACATGGAGGAATCAAGAATGGTGATTAGGACACTGATAGTAAAAAATTCTTCCTAGATGACAAAGATCATCATGTTTCTAAGACTAAAGTGTTGACATAAGTGATATAATTTTCTTGTATTCACCTAAGTTCACTCTATTACCAGAACAGTTCTAGAAAGAAGGAGCTCTGCCCTCCTATTTAATACTATGTCTCAAGATTCTAACACAGTGCCTGGCATTTAGTGGGAGCTAAATAAATATTAATTAAATACGCAAATGAATAGAGAGCTACACAGGCCATCTGTCAAAAGTCTCACAACTAGCTGAGGCACAGCCAGGTCTAGAAACTGGCTATTTTGATTACTGTTACTGCCACTGGGACATTATTTTTGCATTTGTTAGTTTGTTTTGGATACAAGCAGATTGAATCACACTCTAGTACTGTAAGAAAGCACCCAGAGGATTTCATCCTGCTGTTTGACTTGGAACTACTTTGTGGCTGATCAGTCATTCAGAGAGCCTGATCACTGAGGAAGCCATATGTTTCTGATTAGTTACACTGAAGAGATCAAAGGAATTCTTTACAAGATAACGTTGGTGTTCAAAATGTGCCACGAGTCTCTACAGCCAGGATTATTGCTAAAAGGAGCCCATGTGGTGGGATTTGGAGAGCATCAGGCAAGATTCCTGCCAGAATGGCTCTTCTGCCTTCTAAAAGTTTCATTGGAGATTAGTTCTTGAGATCGGTAAAGCAATGCACTTTTGGAAATTTCCCATTAAAATGCAAATGCTCTTTGGGAAGGAATCATACTTGGAGTTCCCTGTCAAGCAATAAAACAATATGTCGAACACATCCTGTGTGTGGCACTGTGTCAGCAATTATGAAGTCTATGAAAATGAAGAAGACATCACCCTTTTTCTCCAGAAGCCCATGATCCAGTGAGACTGATGACATCCATACAACTAAACCTTATTCCATGGAGAAAGTCTTTAGATTCCAAAATATTAGAGGAACCATGTATTAGAGGAACACAGGGAATAAAAAGCTTTTAATTCTGACTAAAAGAACAAGGTAGAATTTGAAATGGGTTCTGAAAAATGGGTTGAGTTTTGACAAGGAAAAATGGAGAAAAAGCCACAAGAAACTGGGCAAAGTAGAAAGAGAGAATGCTTTCAATAGTGGGAGGTGGGAGCAAGGGAGAGGAGGGGTAGGATAGACAGTGCCAAGAGTTTCTAGGTGCTCCTACCTAAGATTCACCATGCTTTCATCATTTTCTAAGACTGCAGAGAAAGTCTGCGGTGCATATAAGCACTGTGACGGATTTGGGGGCTGGAGGGCACTTAGAGATAGTCAGAGAGAATGTTCTGAAGAGAGTGGGTTTGGGCAAGATCAAGTACAGAGCATGGAAAATAGCTCGCTGAACTCTTTTCTACCTTCTCACTTATTTCTAGTTTGATCTAAGAAGCCAGACATGGGGCAGGACCTACTGGGTGAGCCATCCATCCACTCGCAGTCTGCCCTGAGCTGTGTTGTCTTGTAGCACAGAGGTGTACTTTCTACCCAGTGGCTTCCCTCAGCAAGTCAGCTTAGAGCCCCACCAGCCTTCCTCTGTTTTATTTGTGTGTGTGTGTGTGTGTGTGTGTGTGTGTGTGTGTGTGTGTGTTTGTGTGTGTGTGTGTGTGTGTGTGTTTGTGTTACTGCAGGTTGAACCATTGAACCCAGGGGAATTCTACCTTCAAGCCACAACCCAAGTCCTTTTTCTTTTTCTGTTTTGACGTAGGATCTCACTAAGTTGCTGACAGTCTCTCTACTTGCTGCGGCTGTCCTTGAACCTGCAATCCTCCTATCTCATTCACCCCCACCCACCCAAATACTGGGATGATAGACATTCACCACCATGCCCAACTTGCTGCCTATCCTCTTGAGAGCTGTTCCTCCAAGCTATTTTCTACCCCCAGCACCACCCCTATTTTTCTTCTTTCTTTCTCATTTCTTGGTTCAAGACCTTTAATTTTATTCCTTTAAATATTTTGTGCTGGTATATCTGCAGTGGCCCTAGAAGAACTAAGAAGACAGTGCTACCAAAAGTCTTTAATAAAAGGGTAGTTAGTTGCCCCCAAATATTTACATAGGAACAACTGTCTATTTAACTGACTTTGGCAAGGAAAGAAACATGTTTGTCTATCTGGGGAAATTGCTTCTTCTGTGCAAAGTATTCCCATGGCCTGATAAAGGATGAGCAGTCACCTAGCATGCAAGTACCACTTAAAAGCCTCAGCCTGTGCTTGTAAGCTCAAAATTGCTCTTTTCAAGTGTCTCCTTCCTGCGGAGCAGCTTTTGTTCCCTTCACTATAGAAACTTCCCCGATCTATTATGGGTTATGTATGCCTCTAATTTGCTCGAACATGCAGTCATTTCTAAGGACGACTTCACACATCTTCGGGAGGGCTTTTAAAAGAATTTGTGAAGGAAAAATGAGTATTTAACAACAAAATGTATGTCTCAAGGTTTCTGGGCATGAGAATGATCTTGTAATTAGATTTTTTTCCTCTAAATGAATAGGAATTTTCTTTTTTTTAAGCTAGCTCTTTTCCATTGTTGTCTTTCAAGCTTAACTTTAAATAACCTTAAGATTGATGTTGTTCCTATTTAAATAAGAGGTTATTTAAAGTTAAACATATTTAGGGACACCTTTATTTTAGATGTCACTTGAGTAGTATGCACAACTGATTTAACAGTATGTTTACTAATTTTATCTAGTTTTTGAAAACATGAGTTATTTACATATGGAAGATTACTATTTCTCCCAAACTAATTAATAAACTAATTTTTATTTCTCTTATTTTAGAAATTTTTAGGTAACAAGGACAAAACAAAACCTCCTTCATCTTTAATTTTAGAGTTCTGTTCCCTAACAATTTTTATTAATAACATCAGAATTATTTTTTCATCCCTATTGTTGTTCAACAATGGATGCTAATTAAGAATAGCTTTTATGTTATACTTTCTTTTGTTTCAATGGTACAGCAGTTAAGTCAAACAGAAAATGAACTTCCACTGTCATAGTTTTAAATGTTTTTATAAAGAAGGGAGGAAAAATTAAGTTTTTTTTTTTGAAAGGAGGAGAATTTAAACATAATAATGCCTGGTCACATGAAGATTGCAAGGGACTGATACAGAAAAGATTGTTTTCCTTATTTTTATAATATAATCTACATTCTATTCTTAAAAAGCAAATTTCCAAGATGATTTGCAAATGGAAATCATCTTTCCATCTATAAAGCTTGGGTAAAGCTTTTCCAAATTCCTTTCCCAGCAATTTAAACAGAACCGCCACCTCCCTGATCTTTCATGATCTGTGTCATTACACAAATCCAGTCACTTGCTCTATTGATAGATGAATGAACTTTGCTTAATCTACAGTCCTTGCTAGAAGAAACTGAACATAATAAAGAAATCTATATGAAGCAACCATTTTGCCCCCGTCAGAAATTACAGTGGAGGCCTCTGAATTTTGATTTTTCCTAAATTAAATAAGTAGAGATGAAAATACTGCAAGATAATGAGAAAGTCAATGAAGCAGTCAGGCAATGGCCTGGGCCAAATTTGGGGTAAACATTTATTCATTGTTATTTTCACAGAAAATATGCCTGGTGCCTGAACACTCAGAGCCATGTGGGCCTGGATGTCTGAATAAGTTTCTTCATCCATAAGGCCAGTACTTAACCTGATTATATCTTTAGACTAATTTCTTTTTAATGTTGTTATAGAAGAGGCTTTTGGAAAAATTAGACCATTTATTGGACACTGAACATAGAGGATGTGCATTGGCAGAGTTAAAAAAGGAAAGAAGGCATATATACCAAGATTCACTTTATTAAGACCGTGACCTTGGGAGAGACAATTTAAAATTCATCTGACTGGAGTTATTTGGTGGTACAATATATTTGCAAAAGATCCCACCTACTGAATTCCATTCGTATCATTCAATTATTAGTGTGCCAGAAATAATGATGTACATAATAACTGTGAGAACCAAATAGAAAGGAATATATACAAAACTGACTATCAAAATATACAGGAGCAGGTCGGGCATTGTGGCGCAGGCTTGTAATCCCCGAGCTTGGGAGGCAGAGACAGGAGGACATACAGGAGCATCACTGGTCTGGTATGCTTGTTCTTTTGACAAATGTTTCACATGAAAGGTAATATCAACACTGCAGATATTCCTATAGCCAGTATTGCCTCAGTTAACATTCTCACTGAAATAATATAAAATAACTGACCACACAACTTAGAGGAAGAGAGATTGATTTGCTCAGTTACTGGAGATTTTGGGGTTCAGTTCATGTGAACCTGGGGTCTGCGGATGTCAGGATATGACAGAGGGAAGCAGACGAGGGAGAGAGGAAGGTTCATCTCTCACATCATGGAGACTAGAAGCAGAGAATCAACAAGCAGGGAGACTCAAAGACAAAAGCACAGTCCCTAAGGTCACACCCCTGGGAATCCACCTTCTCCAGCAACACCCCACTAGCCTAGGTTACCACCCAGTGAATCCATTACAATGAATTTATACACTGAATGGATTAGAACCCTCATGACTTAAATACTTCACCTCTGAACATTAAAACATGAGCTCTCCAGGGGACATTTTCTATCTAACCATAACAAGTAGGGTCCTCAAATTTGTATTTGGAGACACTCTAAAATATTCTTTTCAACATAATTTCTTATTCTGCAACATGAGAAACCGCATACTATCACTCAAGATATTAAAATGAACATGTGTGATAGAGATGTACACATTCAATACCCTTGCTGTGTGACTATGGCATATCTCACTAGAGCTAGCAGGATATAGTCCCAATGCACACTAACTTTTGGCCTGGCCATGTTCCCTGATTTGTCCTGAGGACTCTCACAGGACAAGAACAGAGGTTCAAATGTATATTCTCGTTTGGCCTACCCTCTTACCTTGCCACCATTAACCATGAGAAGAAAATGAAAATATCCGTAGTATCCAAGGACTATAAGAATGAAAAACACATAAAACAGCCTGGATCCTGAAGTATAGCATAAAACAGAGCTTCCCCAGTTGACGCAAAACTCACAAAGAAAAATATAAGTCAATGTCTGTGCTGCAAGCCCCAGAGATTTGAGGTTACTACACAGCAAACTGACATGTAAAGGCATATGCCGTATTCTAGTGTGTTTTTAGAGAACAAGTAGTATTCACCCATCCCTTGCGTAGTCAGTTAGAAAGCCTTGAGGAAGAAAGATGGCTGTGAAAATGAGAGGAGATGCTCAAGAGTCTTGTTTATTCTGTATAAAGGATGAACATTCAAAGCTCAAGCCACTGGATTTTGAAGAAGTTGAGATCGTACAGGTAAAGACCAGCTTTTACTATTTTCTTAAGTTAAAAATAGCACATTGTACCACATTCCCTTCAGCAAGGTATGAGAGCATTTGTCTCCCCATAGCCTGATATATATAAGTCTGATAAACAGGAAATCACATGTACTTTAACTTACTCTTAATTTTCATATACTTACTGAAAATTTTTATTTATATTTTTATCAATTCTCTTTCTTAATAATTTCTTCCATTATATTGTGTGCAATTGTTCTGTTTGTATCCAAAAGAAAGTACACATTAAAATCCTTTTACCAAAGCGACTCAACTGTCAGCAGCATATCGCATAAGAAATTATGTTTTCTCTAATATGCCCAAACTAGGGACTATTAGGAATATCAGAGGGACTCCAGATAATGGAGACAAAATCTCAGCAAAGCTGAAATGGAAGGGCAGAAGATGAAGAAGGCTGAGGTTAATTAAAGGAGGAGCTACATCTGAATATGTGAAAAAGTATGAATGTAACATGGTTAACCTGGAAGGGAAAAAGGGAAAGTGGGGTGAAAGGGCACCAAGTACAGTCTGAATCTATGCCATTTTCAATATGATCCACATAAAAATTAAAAAAATTAAAAATAATTATGTTCTCAAGAATGTTAAATTACATGTACAAGTAATTCACTAGAGAATAATTTAAAATAATATATGGAAAGATGTTTTGGAGAGGGAAAATCCCTAACTTTTCTTTGAAACTGAATTGATTTCTGGTATCATACATTTATTAAATACAATTCTAAGTGGTCATGAAAAACATGTTCCATATGTGCTGATGTGGGACAATATTCAAGATGTATAAGATAACACTCAAGGAAACTTTAAGAGAAATTGCTCAGACAAATGAGAACAAGGAATAGAAAATCCAGAGAAAAAGGTATTTAGATGGAATATGTTTATTTTATAGCACTCATACTTTTTATAAACAGACCTGATTACACAAACAGAGAAACTTTTTTATAACAGAATAGAAAATATTCTTAACAACTGTACAAACCTGAAAATTCTGAACAGCAAAAGGAAAAACTAAAACAACACAAATCACTAGGAAAAAATACTATCAGCAGTTCCATTGTTGAATAGCTTTCCTGTGTTGTACCTATTTATATCAAAGTGTATTTTAAAATTGTATTGTTTTACAACCTATGTTTGTCATTTAATACTCTATAATAATTTTCAAGTGATAATATTTTTCTCACAGCATTTTTAATTCTATAAACTTCTCTATTTTGCAATCTCTTTTGCTAACCTTTTCTTTTTAGAATTTACAGTTTTGTTTTTATTATAATAAATAATGTTCTAATAGATATTTACATCATTATATCTTTGGTTCTTTTCTAAATTATTACCTTTACTTATTTCTACTTTCGAGTGTGTTATTTTATTTATTTATTTATTTATTTATTTATTTATTTATTTATTGGTGGTACTGGGGTTCCTGGAAACACTTCTACTTCTGGGCTACACTCCAAGACTTTTTTTTATATTTTTATTTGGAAATAGAGTCTCTTAAGCCTGCACAATCCTCCTGTCTCTGCCTCCCAAGTGCGAGGATTACAAGCGTGCACCACCACGCCTGGCCAATTGTGTTATTTTTAATTAAGAAAATCAAACCAGGTGTGGTGGTGCACGCTTGTAATCCCAGCATTTGGGAGGCTGAGACCTGGAGGATCATGGTTCACGGACAGACTCAGCTACTTAGTGAGGCCCTCCAGAACTTAGTGTGACCCTGTTTCAAAATAAAGAATAAAAAACAAAACAGGGCAGGAAGTGTAGCTCGGACGTTAAATGCCCCTGGGTTCCATCCCTACACCCACAAAAAAAAAAAAAAAAAAAAAAGAAAATCATCAAAAATGATCAAACTTTGATATACAATGACACTAATTTTAATCTTGGAATTTTGTGCAGTATGTTAACAGAGTAAATTATGATGCTCTGTTTACTACAGGAAAAAGTGGTCAGAGTGAAAGGTAACTATATATATATATATATGTGTGTGTGTGTGTATGTGTTGTGTAGGTCTGGGGATGGAACCTAGGAGCATTCTACTTCTGAGCTACACTCCCAGCCCTATTTTTTATTCTTTATTTTGAAAGAGTGTCTCACTAAGTTCCAGAGTGCTTCCCTAAGTAGCTGAGGCTGTCTGCTAACCACAATCCTTCAGTCTCCCCCTCCTGATTACAAGCATGCGCCACCATCCCTGGCTAGAAATAATTTTTAAAAAAGAAAGATCAATGCAGACTTGTACTATAACTGAAGTAATCCTAAAAAAGCCTTTCCAAATCAAGTAAGAAATGTTCGCATTACAGAAAAATTCAAAAATCATGCTTGAGATAATATATTGGTTGAGGCCACACATATAACCTATAAAAATTTGGGTTTTATGAACTTCATTTATGTTTCACAGAATAGATTAAAATTGTCATTCTTTGCTCATTTTGGACATGGATTAATGGAAACACATTATATAATATAATTTTCTGGGGTTTTTTCCTAGGATGAAATAAAAGTCAACTATTAAATACTTGTCATGATAGCTAGTTGTTTGCTTTTATGAAATGTTTTGTGTTGTGGATATGATTTATAGCCTACTAACACTTAGCTAAGAAATATGATTTTATCTCTAATATGGTATATGAAAACATGTTTCATAACATTATTTCTAGAAACACATTGAATAAAATTGTCCTTTTTGGGGGCTATAAAAATGAAATTATCAAAATTAGGCCATTTTCCTCATTCTGTAAAACTCTGAGCAATTTAAGAATTATTGGATAAAAGATATTTAAAATTCTTTATCAAATGTGACTTGGTAGGCAGTTTCAGGGTCGGTAAATATTTATTGATATGACTACTATATTTCATCCATGCTTTTTATTATACTGGAAAAGTAAATAGTATTGAAATATATTAATTGAGTATTCTGCATTGCTTTCACCAGGAGTCTGAGATAGGAAAACAAGCTTTTCCCTTAGGGCCATATCTACTTGTATTGATAGAAAAGTATATTTAACTGCTGTTTTTAGAGTATTGTTTGATAAACATAAATGATAGTTTTAAAATCCATTCTGTCAGCCGGGCGTGGTGGTGCACGCTTGTAATCCCTGCGCTTGGGAGGCGGAGACAGGAGGATCGTGCAGGTTCGAAGCCAGCCACACTGGCTTAAGAGACCCTGTTTCCAAATAAAAATATAAAGATAGGTCTGGGAGTGTAGCCCAGAGGTAGAAGGGTTTCCAGGAACCCCAGTACCACACACACAAACACACACACACACACACACACACACACACACACACACACAAATCCATTCTTACTTACACATTAAAGATAGCAAAATAAAGAGATAGCTCCATGAGCTCTAAGCAAAAGGGACAATGAGAGTAATAAATGCTAAAGCAAGGACCACACAGCCAGGCCAACTGGGTTCCCAAAACATCAGCATCCCGTGGTGGCATCGTTCTTGTTTTGCCATCAGAGCTAGTTGGGGTGCACATGGCTGACTCGCCATGGACATGAGGCAGCAAGATAACCCCAGGCCATGTTTGTGGCAGTACCTACTCATACCACTGCAGAACTTGAAGCCCAGCATCACTTCTTGCTGAAATTGTGGCACTCCACATTTAACAGAGCAAGTATTATAATCTGATATAATTATCTCCTATTGTCCTTGGTGGCCCAGCTCTCTTTACAGGTTCCTGCTAATTTGTGCAGACCACAGCAGATCCTCCAGTTGATAAAAGTCACTCAGTCTTCTCCCAAGCCAAGGGTAGTCTAATTTGAATTTAGCCTGTGTTCCAATAATATATGGAAATCAGAATTTAATATCAGCACATGAAGTGAAAATCACATATAATCTACATTATAGATTTTCTGTCCTGTGGTAAACTGCTCAGCTTATGAGGTATGTGTGAAGTGAATCCCAAAGAGAAAAAATATGAAGTCTTCCATCTCACTCTGGAGTAGATGAGTCCTTGGGTGGAAAGGTCTATCAAACTAAATTGTTATTTTTAACTTTCTATTTTCTACCCCATTTAAATATTTGAACCTGAGAAATCTGCAAACAAAGCAAGTCCTATATCCTCACACAGACACTTCCTTGGGTCACAAGGTCAATTAAATTGTATATATGAGCCATCATATTCCTTAGTCCCTGGACTTTGATTCAAAATTCAACTCCTGACTGAAACCACCAATCCTCATCCCATATTACAAATTTCCTCTTAAGATTCTTCTTCTTTAAGAAAGCCTATTAAGAGCTGCTTTACTCCATAAGATTAGTTATAACAAATTTGGATTTGATAAAAGAAGGTTCAGGCCTTTTCTCCGTGTAAATTTTTCAGTAGAACTGCAAGAGATACAATTATTTTACTTAAGTCCATTTTGAATCATCCAAATGTCACATAGAAAAGTCTATGATTGATCCACCTAAACCTAAAGTTGAGGCTCACTCATTCCTCCCTCTAGGTGCCATCATGAGAGGATGCACAAATCTGAATGAGGTACATCTGTCCATCTGATGTCTAGAGAAAGAAGCTACATGAGTGTCAAACATCACCATTTCTTCTCTGAATTTCCTTTCTTAACTACAAATCTTTAAAATAAATTATTAGAATCTCTTCTAAACAGGCTTCTGTCCTACTTTCTTTCACAAAAAGTAATTCCCCCATAGTTATTCTCTTTACTTTAAAAACAACTCAGATTAAATTGTTTCGTCTCTTTGAGGGCTCATTTTAAGTGCTAGTAATCTCAAAATAATGTGAACAAATTAGAGAATTTTGAGTTGGTAGGGGCATTTAGAATGTCTTCTGGCCATGGTCATTAGTTTGTTCTTTCCTTTAGTAACTGAAATTTAGTAATTTAACCTTCTTTGGATTTCTTATGATAATAACAATCTGAAGGCAGATTTCTTTATTACCAAGTAATTTTCTCAATCTTGGGGAATTCTTTCAAGAAAATGAAAAAAAATACATGGAATTTTGTACTACAATTCTATAATCTTCAGCTACTCAAACTGTAGCTGATCACACAATATCTAAATTCATAGTTCTTTTGAAATACATCTCCTGGATATGTTTATATTCTGTATCGGTACCTTACTTATTAACAAAGCCCATGGTGATAATTCAAGTAACCTCTAGAAAAGCAAAGGATTCTGAGGTCAAATCACTGCTAAACTAAAGCTGTTCAATATTTCAATTTCAAATAAAAAAATCTTAAAACCTAATCAAAATAATCAATAAAACATGAAGTAGAATTTTGGAGCTTAGAAACAGCCTTAATTTCTCTGAGAAGAAGAAAAATGTGAAAATACTTAAATGCCATACAATTGTCTTTATTGATATAAAGCCCTTCATTTTACAAATAACAGTACAGAGAGATGGAGAGATTAAAAGGATTCTTCAAAAGCTTTTGCTATGCTTTCAAAAAATCATTAAGACTATCAACATCCACCCCTAGGCAAACGTTGACAAACTTTAATCCACGATTACTGGTCCAGCTTCAACAGTTTTTCTAGTCATTCTCATTTAGCTAAGCAGTTGTGTGTATCATTAAACTAGTCCAGAGAACATTAAGAACACAGATATAAAAAGCATTTTCCAAATCCCCCACAACCACATTTTTTCTCCAAAAATAAATGAAAGAGAATATTTAATGCATACTTATTTTTGTTAATCTGGCTGACCAAAAATACTTTGAAGTCCTAATATATTATTTTCTTTCATAACTCATAACATTTAGTTATTTAAGCATGCAGATACAAAATTAACCTCTAAATCCATAGCTTATTAAGAGAAGCTGGCCAGAGACAGAAAAGAGGAAACAAATTTTACCTAAATGGCTCAACGGAAATGATGTTTAATAAAGAACAGAATTATATCAGTATTCTCTGGAGCAGTATTACTCAAATATATTTTGTCAGACATCTCTTTCATAAACAGAAGGCTTTCTATAAAATCGAAAAAAAATGAATGAACATGGAGGTTCTCTTATTGAAATTTTAGTGAAAGTTCAGATTAAGGCTTTATCAGCAAGTAGCACACAATGGGAGTTCCACTGAGCACAGCTTGATAAACATTCAAGTGGTTAAAGCCCAAATGCCCTAAGACTCTGTACTTTAGATAGAAGAGCGGGGATATGTTTTCATTTTCATGCAATAAAATAAGCACAGAGGAAGGGCACAAATAGAGTTGGTAATAACAAAGATTAGTGCAAAGAGACTAGTAGGAAGAGACAGAGCTTTTTTTTCTAGGTTGTTCTGTGTGCTCTATTGTAAGTCTTTTTGAATTTTTTGACTTTAGGTGATTCATTTATCAAACACAAAGATAATAATATAATTTTATCAAGAAATTGGACAAAATCATTTTATAGGTTTCTTCACAATCTAAGGTATATGACTTAACAATTATTTATTATTTGAAACTAAGGTACAAGAGATAAGACAAAGATAAAGTCCTTATATGCAAAGAGCACAAAGGTTAATAAAAAATGTAATTGCTATTATTTTTTTTCTTTTTCTAACAGCCAATGCCAGGTAATTCATTTGTATTAAATTGCCCTAGTAATCTGAAACCAGAATTCTTTATAGACTGGGTTATTTTCTTAGTAGAAAAACATGGGAGAATCTGGAATTCTATTTAATGTATTGGTTTCTGTACTAGTTTGTATCTGACTCAGAGTGTATGGTCTTTGGCATTTAAATTAGACAAAGGCACCCCTCCACTGGGGATAAATATGCTTATAGTACTATAGTTGACTAGCCAATCAGAAAATGCAGATACTAAGCAGGCACGTCAATATGCAATCCACGAGCCATAGCAGCCAATAAAGACTTGAAAGTCCCCTACAAGAAGGGACATTTAGATTGAAACTTGAGGGGCTCAGCCAAACTGGAGTCGGGGAAGAAAATGTTGGGGAAGGAGAAAAAGACCTCTAGATGAGGCCTAAGAGGCAGTTTCAGCAAAGGCCCACAAGTGAGAGAAAAATAAATGGATCATATGATAGGGAATGGAGCTAAAAAGGAAACAGAGGCCAGTTTACTTAGGCCTCTGTTTATTATTCAGGTTATTTACTATTCAGATTATTCAGAGACAGTGGGATTTGTCATGATGGTAATGAAATAATGGGAACATTTTAAGCAGAGACAATATTCAATTAAATATTTATTTTTAAAAATATTTAGTATAGAAAATAAAAGAGAAGAAGGTAACGTAGGTAGTGGGATTCAAGGACCTGGTATAGGCACTGGTATTCAAAGCTTGCAGTTATTGGGATCATGCTGGGGCAATGGGTTTAAAGGTAAAGGGAGATTCAAGAGGTATATGGGAAGTAGTATCACAGACTGGGCTTCTGGTCGCAGGTAGGGAGGCTAAGAAATTACTTGGGCTTGATGCTGAGGTTTCTAGTTGGAGTTTTTGGAGAAATGTGGTGATAGTCTCAAAGATAGAGAACACAGAAGGAATAATATGTAAGAATATTAACAAATATTTGTATGGTACTTTCTCTGTGAAGGCACATATACAGACTCATTCCATTTCTATTAATTCTATGATGTGGCTGTTATTTTTATCCTATTTAACAGGTGAGTAAATAGACATAGATGCTAAGTGACTTGCCCAAATCTCAAAATCATTGTTACTAAATATGTACTTAAATAATCTTCAGGAGAAGAAAGCAGAAAATTGTCTTATTTTCAGCCATGGTGTGTTGTTTTTATGGCCTGTGGGACAGCTCAGATGTATTTGAAAAGTAGGTTTGGAGCTCTGGAGGGAGTATGATTTTGAAGTAACAAAAGACATGATAATGGACAATACAGCTCCATGCAAAAAGGCTGAGAACTGCTCATTGCATTTGAGTAAATAAAACAAGTAATATCCTTCTTATAGAGGTTAATGAACAGAACATAGAAAGCTAAACAAATAAACCATAAGCCCAATACATAAATTGAAATAAAAGCAAGGGTCTCAAAATAAGATTACGCTAATCTTGGCCCAGAATGTTTTAGGCGTAAGACGTTGGATAATATCTAATAGGTGGGTGGAATCATATTTAGAATACATTCTTTCAGTAATATTCAAAGAGGATAAAGAGTGCTAAGAGTTCTTACCAAGGTGATAGAGAAGAGAACGTATAAGCTTATATCAAGTCCAAAAACATCAGCAGCACTGCATCTAAATGATAGTTTAAGTTGATTATATACTATTTTCATTTACTCACAATTAATGAATTTAATTACTCTCAACTAATTGTTTTCCTGCATTCCTAAAGTTTTAATTAAAGATCTGTTATTTCATATGGAGACCACTCAAAATAGGATTCTTGTCCTCAGAATGGAGAAATCCAGATTATCGCCTTAATATTACTTATTGCATCCACAATGCTAATGTGTGTGTGTGTGTGTGTGTGTGTGTGTGTGTGTGTGTGTGTGGTACTGAGTTTCTGGAAACCCTTCTACCTCTGGGCTACAATCCCAGACCTATTTTTTTATTTTTATTTGGAAACAGGGTCTACTAAGCCAGCAGGGCTGGCTTCGAACCTGCGCAATCCTCCTGTCTCTGCCTCCCAAGCGCGGGGATTACAAGTGAGTGTTACCACGCCTGGCCACAATGCTAATTTTTATTTGTGTTCTATATGCCAAATAGAACAGTCCTGTGCACCATTTTTAATATATGCTGTGTGTCAATGGAAGAAAGACAGCTAGTAACTTACTATAGCTTTAGCCAGTCGGAATGCTGAGCATTTCATAACCTCAATTTGTAAATATTGAAAACCTGTCTAGCCAGGCGTGGTGGCGCACACTTGTAATCCCCGCGCTTGGGAGGCAGAGACAGGAGGACCGCGCAGGTTCGAAGCTAGCCTCAGCTACTTAGTTAGGCTCTCGGCAACTTTGTGAAACCCTGTTTCCAAATAAAATATAAAAAATAGGTCTGGGAATATAGTCCGGAGGTAGAAAGCCTCTGGGTTCCACCCCCAGTACCATCAAAAAAAAAAAAAAAAAAAAGAAAGAAAGAAAAAGAAAAAGAAAAAGAAAAAAACCCTGTCAACACACACACACAAAAAAAATAAAAAGATAAAAGAAAATGACAAAATGTAAGCAAGCAGAAAGAGTCAAACTAATCAGCTACCTCTGCCTTTCTTGTTCATAATTTTTGTGTGGGTAAACAAATTACAGCTCTCTCCCTAAAATGTCTTTACAAACCAAGGTTAAATAAGAAAATGAAAAGGTATCATATAAAGATAAAACACAAAAAAGAAAGAAAACCTGGCCAAGCTATCTCTCTTCTGACTCCTGATGGACCTTGTCTCCTTGGACCCCAGCAATCAAATCAATTGATCCCTGACATATTTAAGTGCAGGCACTCCATGACTGGGGCATATTTATAGAAAAGGATTATTTCTGCTTCCCACATGCTGAGGAAGACAAGGAAGGCAAATGGAATTCCTTGAGTTCCTCCCCTGTGTGCTTTCACTTAGATATCTCAGGGGATCTTCCAGTTAGGACATTCATCAGCTCATCTTTGCAAAATGTCTTATGCCAAAGGGATGCTGTGGTAAACAGAAAGAGATGCCCCTTCTGCTTCCTATCCCAGCTTGTCCCAGGTCTTAGATCTGACATGAGAAAGTAATCAGACTTAAGTTTTGGATTTTATTATTATTTTTTGCAATACTGGGGATGGAACCCAGGGGCATTCAACCTCCAAGCTACACCCTCAGTTCTATTTTTTATTCTTTATTCTTGAAACAAGGTTTCACTGATTTGCAAAGGGCCTCACTAAGTAGCTGAGGCTCTCCCTGAAGAGCGATCCTCCTTTCTCAGCCTCCCAACTACTGGGATTTCAAGTGTGCACCACCACACCCAGCAACATTTTGGATTCTCAAACCTCTCCCTTTTTACTATATATTACCATTTTTTCTGAATATTTCTACTCACTCTGAGTTATACTTCTCTAAAAGTTCTATGTCTCTAAGGGCTAAGAATCAAAGATAGAAATTTGAATAATATCTTTAGAGTGGTTCTTGTCTATGCTTTAGAAATTCTGTTGCACAGAGGTAGAATTATTCAAATGGGTCCTTTGTCAAATGCCACGGTGCAAGTATCAATAGGTGAAGAATGTTCCAAAATGGCCCTGGGAAATCTATGAGGTAAAAGAAAAGGTACCATCTCCTCTAGTCTGACAAACGCTCCTGAGAAATGGGATCTGTGACCTCTTTCTACAAGACTGCTGCTCATTTCATAAACCCAAAAGACCGTCTCATGCTAAATTAGAATATGGTGAAAATCTCCTTATACTCTTTTCTTTCTTTATTCCTTTCTTCCTTTTGTTCAAAAAGTGTTCATGTATGGACCATGTTAGTGATGAGCCAAAACACAGCTTTGAACCAGATCAGTCCACCCCTTGGTAAAAATGATTATGACACAGCACAGTCCAAAGGACTGAAATTAGATGGTTGCCAGCTATCATCTGCTGAGTCAGTGCTTCAGAAAATCAAGGTACTTCTTCTTGAGGACAGAATTACTAGTGATCTTTCCATTTGACAAGAAAGGATGTGAGGCATATTCCTGCAATATGTGGCTATGAAATGTAATGGAAGAGGAACCTCCATCCCTTGGCCATGTCTATGAAGTCAGGATCATCACCTAGATCTTGTTCTTCCTTCAATGCATTTCAGCCTCATATCCTACCACATGTGAAGGTTTTACTGGGGCTAAGTGCTAACGCATGGATCAATTAATGTGGCGGAGAATGGCTCCCAAGACAACTTTGCAGGTTCTTTCACTCATTATATAATGTGAATAGTTAATTATTTACCAACTTCTCAGCCACAATTTTTATCTTTGTTTTAAAGTTTTTAAAGATGAGCACAGCCTGCTGAGAGAGACATTTCTCATTTTTAAAGCTAATAAGCTTCCTTCTGTGGCAAGATGGTCCATGGATATTACTCAGCCATTTATCAGTAGCCTGCCTTCTTTGGGAAAGAAACATTTACGTGGAATGTTTTCTTCTAACACTTCCCAACTTTAAAAAATGTCATCTAAACTATGATATAGAAAAAGAAAGAGAGAGAAAGTATCAGGACAGAACAAAGTAGGGCAAAGCAATGATTAAAGGTATATAAGTTCTTCTGTCTAAAACTCCTTTATCAGTTAAGCAATAATTTTACGTAAGCATGGTCCCATTTCAAGATCTAGACTAGGAGAAGGATCTGGGCAATGTGGGGTCAGCGGGACAATATTTGCACATAGAAAGGAAGATGGCTTTATCCAAGGCACTGAATTCCAACAGAAGAAAAAACTCACACTGTTGTTCTTCTTATGACTGATCCTATTTGTTTGCATTCTTTGATATGCCAGAAAGGGAGTTTTCCTTTGAATTGCTGCTGATTTCAGATAGAATTGAACACACAGAAAACTAGAGAAATTCCCATAGAACACGGCCACCAATGGAGTCTCAATTTTCTTTACCCCTTTTTGGATTCAGGAAAAGTAGGAAATGAAAATTTGGTCATAGACCACCCAGCAAAGACCCGATTGTTCTCAGTTGACTCGGATCCTCCCTACAAAGAATCTGCAGCTGGTCCCTAAGGCCATGCCCACAAGAAAGCCATTATTCATAGTCCCTTTCAGTAATGAATTAAAATACTTCCAGTCAACGACCCCACAAATGGCTGAGTTAAAAAATCACATCAGAATGTCTTGAAAGTTACTTTAATATAAGACCTGTTAAACGAAATGGTTAAAGATTCATGCCTGGATTGTCCTTTAATAAAGTCTATTCTCTCATATTTATGGAGACCACAGTTACAGTGAGGGCTGACAGCTCTGAAGTTTTAACAAACTACCACTCAAGTCCTGAAGAAAATGAGGACCTCAGAGTCCTTTCCCCCATCTCAGAGTGAATTATGAATCGGCTGACCTACACTAGTGCAGCCTTCAACTTTAAAAAAAAAATTAAAAAGGCAGGAGAACTTGGGAATAAATCAGCCATCCCCTGAGGACACAGGACAGAGATGAAAACTGGCTGACTTCTTTGAGTTCTCTCAGTGTGACAACGAGGACAAGGAAGCTAACAAGAACAAAGGCTTTACAAGGTAATAAAAATGTCTGCTCTGAATTTTAGTCTGTCACACCACAAAGAAAAACTGAGATTTGAGAGTGATTTTCGTCATCCCAGAGATTCTGAGTTGCCAGGCAAGCCCTCTGGAGCAAATGTTTTTAGCTAGTGGTATGTGTCAGACTCACATTTGGATTTTTTTTTAACAATGCTCTTTTCTTCTCTTGTGTTATTGAAGGATCCGTGGGGCTGAAGTGGAACCTGAGTAATTTTTCAGAACTCCTTTGAGGGTTTGGTGGCATGCTATGGATTAAGAAAAACAGTATGGGGGCTAGTTAATTTCCAGGAGGACGGTGCTTCTCAAAGTGTTTGCGTGAATCATTT
Source organism: Muscardinus avellanarius (assembly GCF_963383645.1). NCBI lineage: Eukaryota > Metazoa > Chordata > Mammalia > Rodentia > Gliridae > Muscardinus > Muscardinus avellanarius. The sequence goes on along the minus strand of NC_137801.1, from coordinate 28,051,191 downwards.
CAATATCACAGATCTTGTAAAAATGCTGCTTTTGATTGAGTGGGTCTGAGATGGAGACGTGCTGAGTATCTACATCTGGAACAAATTCCCTTATCACACTTAGGCTGTTCATGTGGGGACCACACTCTAGATAGCAAGTTGATGGCTTGATAGCTCAACTTTAGCAGACTGTGTTCAGGGGGAATGGGCATGGGTTGGAGAGACTGGTTCATTTGTGTTCTGTGTATCACCAGCACAAAATGACCTGAGGTATGCATTTAAAATTAAGATTCCCATTGGAGGCTAAGAAAGGAGGATCACGGTTTGCTGCCAGCCTCAGCCACTTAGTAAGGTCCTTTGCAACTCAGTGAGACCTCTGTTTCAAAATAAAGAATAAAAAATAGGACTGGGGGTGTAGCTTGGAGGTAGAATGCCCCTGGGTTCCATCCCCAGTACCCAAAAATAATATTAAGATTCCAGATCTTTACCCCAAACAGATTTACTCAGTTAAGCAAGCTTCCCATGTAATTCAGTCATATAAGCTAAAATTTGGGAACCACTAAAAGAATGATTAACAAGAGATAATTAGAATTATGAGCTCTATAATCATTTCATGATGAATTATATATTTTAACTCATTATAAATGCATTTCAGCCTTCTCTGTTTTCTAGTTAAATTATGATACATAAAAGTTTGAAAGCAATGTAATTACATTGGTAAATGGCATTTGTAAAGCAAATACAAAAGACCAAATGACATCTCAAATATCATCAAACCTTGTTTATCTCTATGTTGACTACGGTCTTACGTCTATGAACTAAATGTTTATTTCTTCTCAAAATTCATATAAGCCCCAATATGATAGTATTTTGAGGTAGAATTTTGAGAAAATAATGAGGCTATGAGGAAAACAACCTCATGTTGGGACAAATGTTTTTATAAGACAAAAAGAGACATGATCTCTGCCTGGGCCATGTGGTGATACAGCAAGAAAACAGCCATCTGCAAGCCAGAAGGCCTCTGATCAGGATTGAAACAGCTGGCATCTTGACCTTGGACTTACCAGCCTCAGGAATGTAAAAAAGAAATGTTTGTGATACATGTCATCCAGTCTATGGTTTTTGTGCCTGTTACCCATGAGACCATCCCCAGAACCATCTTACTTTGGAGCCACATAGAATTTACTCTCTATTTTCTCGGCTAATTTTCCTTCAACATTACTCCTTCCTAAACATTTTCTGTGTTTTACCTACATGCTCCATTCTCAAACCCTGCCAGGGAAAAGTCACTTTTAATTTCTCCCAGCAAAAAATTGCTTTGTGGCAAATACTCTGAATTCCAAGTCTCTGAATGTTATCTCTGACACCAAAATATGACCTCATAAAATGGAGAACCCAAATTTCTTTCTTTTCCAAAGTACTGATTAAAAGCCAATTCTATTCTCCTGCATATGAAAAATTTTTTTTAAAAAATCTACATCTACAAAAACTTGAGTGGACTGAGAATTTTAAATTAAAACTGTTTTGGCATAAAAAGTGAGGACCTGGAAACTGTTGAATTCAACAATTCAAACCATACAATATTTTCTTTTCTCATATACAAGCTGGATTTTTCAGGAAAGTCACATTTGCATGAGATTTTATTTTTAAATATATTAAAGAGTAACATCAAATGCAGTTCTACAAAATGTTCTGTTTAGAGTGTTTTTCATGCAATTGACTATAGCAGAATAGAAAATTATCCTTTAGCAGATCATTCCTCACAATTTAATTAGGAAAATGTTTGATGGAATTATATCATGCTCACCTATTCATACTTTCTCTTTACAGTCATCTTTTCAATGCTCACATCTCTTCTTGATAATAGTAGAGATTGCAAGAGTGGGCTTATTCTACCGGAAAGAGATTCATGGTTAGTGATTCATGATTGAGAATCCCAAGGCTACTATAAAAATTACCACAAACTTGTTGGATTAAAATAGCTCAAATATATTATTCTACAGTTCTAGAAGCCAGAGGTACAAAATAGGTCTTTCCAACTAAAAGTGCCAGCAGAGCTGCATACTTTACAGAGGCTCTGTGTGGGTTCACATTCTCACTACTATAATCCATGACAACTGACCTTGCGACTTAAAGGAAAGCAGAATTACTTGCTCATAGTTTTTTTTTTTTTTTAAGATTTTGAGGGTCAGCTCATGTGAGTCTGATGTCTGCAGAGTTCAAGGCATGTGATGAAAAGCAGAGAAAGGGAGAAAGCAAGGCCTCTGCTTTCATATCATGAAGACTGGGAGCAAAAGAGAGCAAGCAATGGAACTCAAAGATAAAAAGCACAGTCCCTAAGGCCACACCCCAGGGACCCACCTTCTCCAGTCTCATCCTACCTGCCTACATTACCACCCAGTAAATCTACCACAATGGATTCACACTGATGAGATTACAATCCTATGAATTAATTATACCAACCCTGAACATTAACATATGAGTTCTCCATGGAACATTCTATATAGAAGCATAACAAGCTCTCTAAGAAAATCTGATTTCTTGACTTTGATAACTTTTAGAGGCAACCCCCCTTCCTTGGTTTGTGCCTCACTCTCCATCTTCAAAGTGCATCATTCTTTATAGACCCTCTTTCCTCTCTCTGCGTCCATCACCATACCACCTTCTTTGATTTGACTCTCTTTTCTTTTTCTTATAAGGCCCCTAGTGATTATATTAAGCCTAGACTTTCTAGATTACCCAGGACTACCTCCCAACTCAAGATCTTGAACTATATAACATCCACCAAGTCCCTTTCACCATGACAGGTGACATATTCTCCGGTTCTGAGAATTAGGACATGGAAATCTTTGTGAAGAAGGTGGTCTTATTTCATCTCTCACAAGTGCTGAGACAAAGACTGAGTAATAAAAAGTTTTCTAGTCTAAGAGGATGGTAGTTAGTTTACAGAAGAGACACTCCACCACTCCACTGATATTATTATACTAGGTTTTGTTTTTGTTTGTTTGTTTTGTTTTGTTTTGTTTTGTTTTGTTGGTACTGGGATGGAACCCTTCTACCTCCAGGCTATACTCCCAGACCTATTTTATATTTTATTTAGAAACAGGGTCTCTTAAGCCAGCTGGGGCTGGCTTCGAACCTGTGTGATCCTCCCAAGCGTGGGGATTACAAGCATGTGCCACCACACCCAGCTATTATAATAGATTTTAAAAGACAAATATGACTGGTTTTTGTTGTAGTTATTTTTTCCATAGTTTCAAAATTATCTAATGTGTCATATTTTAAAACTGGAAAGAAAACTCAAATTTATTTAAGAAAACATATACCCTACAAGTTTTAGTCTAAAATTGAGAACTTCTAGATGGTGAGGGAAGTCTGAGACTCGTGTAGTTTCAACTATTTATGGTTTCTTTGGGAAATATCTCATAAGGGATTTCTGCCAACACAATGCAATTCTTAGAACATGTTGCTCACCCCTTTAATGTTCTTATTCAACTAGGAAATATTTTTCCACTGCCATCCCTTAGGACTCCTTAGTCAAACTTAGAATATTTAAAGTTGATTTCATTAAATGTTTATGGGAGGTAGGAGAATTGCCAAGTTTGAAGTCAGCCTGGGCAACTTAGCAAAACCATCTCAAAATTAAGAAAAAAATACAAAAGGCTAAGAGTGTAACTTTGTGGTAAAGCACTTCTGAGTTTAATTTCCCAAATCACACAAATAGGCACAAAGACTAAATGCCTACATAATCTGATTTGACAATCTGATTTGGTCTCCAAAGCGCATATCAGAGGCTTGCTGTTTGTTTTCTCTTAGATCTTGGCTAATACACAGTAGCATGATCATCATGGCCATCATTCAGAGACTCACAGATGGACTCTGACTGTCTCAGAGTGTAAATCCCAAAGCTATGAGGTCAGTACCCCCAGGCACCCTGTCAAAATGTGAGGAGTTCAAGTTTTCTGCCTAAATTCATGCTTTCAAAAGTAAACTATCATTCTTAGGTTCTCTGACTTTTGTCTAGTGATTCCAACCTGTGTAACGTCCACATACACTTGAGTTCTCTCACCTCCTCAGTCTTAATCTAACAAGCCTACATGAAGGTCACAGGTTTGTTCTTATTTGCATTTGGCCATGAAAGGATGACTGTTATTTCAATACAAAACAAACGATAGGAATTTAGCTTAGCCTTTGTAGAAAATGAGCACATAACTCAGGTTTGTTCTTAAAAATTCCTTCTTTTGCTTTATGTTTCCTTGGAGAAGTATCAAAAGTTCTTCTAAATATAAAATGATGGAGTGAAATTTCTTGTCTCTCTTCAACTACTTATACAATCAATGGAGGTGGGGAAGCAAATTGGAATTGATAGAGATTTGACATTCAAATGGACAAATTTGCCTAATTCAGTGGGTTGCTAACTTGGCTTTATATTGGAATCACTTGGGATATTTAAAAAATTCCACCCACAGCTCAAGGTTTTTATATAATTAGCTTGGGTTACATCCTCGATATTGAAAATTTAAATACATCATACTAAGATGTAAGACTACTAACCTGCAGCAGGATTTCTCACATTTTGCAATCTGGACACTTTAGGCTAGATCATTACTTGTTGTGGAGAACTACCACATGTATGGCAGAATGTATAGCAGCATTCCTGACCTCTAATCTGACCTCAGTAGATGTTCATCCCCTCTAAGTCATTTTGATCTTGACAATCAAAAATGTCTCTGGAGGTGTAAAATTTCCTCCCATTAAGAAACACTGTCCTGAGACTTCCGGGAAGATGGCGACCGAGAAAAGCGGGGCTTAAGAGCCCTGCTAACAACCAATCTCCATTACCACAAAATCAGCAACTTTCATAGCCAGAAAACACCATCACCAGAGAAACTAAAAAATCACCAGGCTCCAGAGAGAAAGAGGACTGAGAACAGAGCTCAGAGCCACAGAGGAGATAACCGGCCTCACGCCCGAGGATGCGGCAGCAGCGCCATACTGCCTGCAGCAGCGGCAAATTCACTGGATGGCTACAGCAAGCCGAGGTGAGCCACTGCGGAACAGCCAGGTGGGATTTTTCAGCGCAGGGAACATCTAAAGCTCCCAGTGGCTGAGCTCAGCACACGCTGCAGAGACTCAGAGTGGAACTCAAAACCAAGAAGAAATAAGCCAGCCTCACGACCGAGGGCGTAGCAGCGGCGCCATATTGCCACTGGCAGCAGCAGCAGCGAATTCACCAAGTCCAGTACAGCTACATCTGCGAACTCAAGAACAGTGAGTCAAATTGCGGGCCACAGAGGAGAAATCCCAGTACTGTAATACTTGGGACTTGACCCAGTGGGGGAGTGGCAGTGGCAGAGATATCACACCATAGGAGAATGTGCAACCTGGCACCCCACATAGTTTAAAGCAGCCTCTATCGACTCCCTGGGTCGGAGACTCTGTGATACAACCCAGTAAAGGAATAGTGGGGTCTGAGATACCACAGACTCGAGATCCAGAGCACCTTAAGTGAAGTCATAGTGACCCAAGGGAAGAACCCAGAGAAGGCACAAACTTCCGAAATCATGGGAAAGAGGAATAACACTGGAGCAATGAATGCCCACAACCCCACAACATCAGAACCCAATAAAACAGAAAATCAGAGATTTCTAGAAGATCAAATCAGGAAAATAACTGTAGAAATAATAGAGGTGCTTCGAAAAGAACTCAGAGAGAGCCAAAAAGAGATAAAGGATGCAATTAATGAAGTAAAGGCCTCAATTCAAAGCACAAACAACTGATTAGACCACATGGAGAACAGAATCTCGCTCTTAGAAGATTATCATTCCAAAATGAACGCATAGTTTCTAATCTAGGAAAAAATATCCGACAGCAGGAATCTGACATTGAAGAAATATGGGCCCATTTTAAGAAAGCTAACCTAAGAATAATTGGAATAGAGGAGGGAAAAGAAAGTGATACCAAAGGGATCAACAATCTCTTCAAGGAAGTAATAGCAGAAAATTTTCCAAACATAGAGCAAGAGGTTGATATACAGATCCAGGAAACTTATAGAACTCCCTTTAGACAGGATCGGAGAAGAGGATCCCCATGCCACATAATTGTCAAAATGACCAATGTGGAAGCCAAGCAGAGAATCTTAAAGGCAACAAAAACAAAGGGCCAAGTGACATTCAGAGGCAAACCAATTAGAATCACTCCAGACTTCCCAAACCAAGTCATGAGAGCCAGAAGGGCTTGGAGTAACATATTCCAAACTCTGAAAGAAAACAACTTCCAGCCAAAAATTTCCTACCCAGCAAAACTTTCTATCAAATTAGATGGAAAAATAAGAAGCTTCCATGACAAACAGAAACTGAAGGAATTTATGTCTTCAAAACCAGCGCTAGAGAAAATACTCAAAGAGATTAACTACAAAGAAGAAATAGGTCACACACACCAGAACCAGAGAAACAAGATTTTTCATCCAATAGACAACTAAGATTAGTTATCTGTGGAGATTCATTATTTATGTTAGTCTTTTACCTATCTCTAAATTGTATTGTTTGCCTTTATTGTTGTTAATTTTTAGGATTTCTAGTTGGAATATTAATATATCTTCAGATATAGCATTTGGAAATATTTTATCCCATGCTATTAGTAACTTTTAACTCTGTTTACATTGTCTTTGGATATACAATATTTTTTATTTTTTAGGGAGTTTGTATACTTTTCTGTTGCCTGTGCCATTGAAATCATATCCAAGAAATCACTGCCAATTTCAATTTTGTGAGGTTTTATGACCCAGATTTTCTTCTAAAAGTTTATAGTCTTAAGATTTATATTTAGGTCTTTTGTCTATTTTGAGTTAATATTTGTATATGGGATTAGGTAAGGGTCCAATTTTATTCTTTTCCATGTAATTATTATTTTTCAACAATATTTAGTTAAAAGATTATTATTTACTCCACCAAATGTTCGTGGAAACCTTGTAAAAAATAACTTGATAATATAGGGAAGAATTTAGCTCTAGGCTTGTATTTAACTCCAATGGTTTATATATCTGCCTTTAGAACAGTACTACACTGTTTCAATTATTGTAGCTTTATATGGTTTAAAATCAGAAAATATATATCTTCTAGCTTTGTTCTTTTTCGAGATGGTTTTGGGTATCTAGAGTCCATATTCCATATTAGGATAGATTTTTTTCTGAAAAATAAATATATAAATATATGATAGTTTCACCTAAAAAATAGAAAAAAATATTCTCTGGTAAGAAAGAAAGCAAAAAGAAATATTGAAATGTTATCTTTAAGTCATCAAAAGCTTGGTATCAGACAAATGAAACTGTTATGTGAGATTATCATTTTTAATTTTGGATAAATTGCTATAATACTAGATGTCAACCACTAAGCCAAGCATGGGAAGGAGGGATGGGGAGAGAATGGGGTGGGGATCGGGTAGGGGCTAACTGGGCAATGTGTGCATGTATGTCTACAAAAGTTTGTATTCCACTATGATGTATGAATACAGTGCACCAATAAAATAAATTAATTAATTTTTTAAAAAAAGAAAGAAACACTGTCCTAGGATGAAGAATACTAGTAAACATGGTTCAAACTCCTTAGTTTTTATTTTTATGAGTTAAGATACAACTAATAAGCATAAAAGATGGAGTAAGAACATTGTTATAGTGTCAGATGTCCAGGTTTGATTCTCGGCTCTACAACCTGCCAGTTGTGTGACTTAGGGCAAGTTGCTTAATTTCTCCAAACCAGTTGTGGTAATTAGCTTGATTTAGCTGTTCTGTAATATATACTTGCTTTAAAACTCCATGTTATATACTATTTTTATTTGTTTATTATGGTGATTATATATAGGAAAAAATATAGGAGAAATTAAAACACTGAACAATCATTGCATTAAAATGGATAAAAATCAGAGTTTTAAAAATTTCTAGGATTATTTTACATTCTTGGAAATGGTAAGAATGCTATTAAATTTAGACATTTACAAATATTCAGGTTAAATATCTAAAGTAATCACATATACACATATATACTTTTCCCAACATACAGGGAGAAATCCATGAAAAAAATAACAAGCAGCCTCAACCAATTAGACAATAACAAGAAAGGAAAAGTGAAAAAGATAGAGTGTATCATACATAAAGAAGAGTTCAATTAAAGTAAAGAGAATTAGTCATCAAAAACCCATTTTTAATCTAAAATAAAAACAGGTTTCTAGAGAGGGTTTTTTTCAGGGAGAAGATAAGAATATACAGAAGAAAGAGATTTAATTTTAGAAATTAATAATCACACATAATTCCATTTATACACACACACACACACACACACACACACACACACACAGTCAAAGCCCCAAAGTATTTCCACAAATTAATGGAACAAGAGACTTTTTTCTTATAATTTCTGAATATTTTATGGAGTATTTTTAACCTGAGTTATTATGTATAATATCTATAATTTTTTACTTCACCCTGAAAGTATACAATTCAACCCTTACTGAAGATTTTAATATCTGGCTAAAGAAATGGTCCAAAGAGATACTTTCCACAATGTAATTCTAAATTTAAAAAAATCTAAACCAACCTAAAATTTAAAATAGCATAAGTCTTTCTGCTTCTACTTTATTTCAAACAACTCTTCTTTTTCAATTTTATATGTTTATTATTTGATTATATTAAGTGTAGAAAAATGTGAAGATACAGAAAGATTCAAAGAAAATAAAAATTATCCCGTATCTCTTTCCCAAATACAGTGATGAAAGATTATGTGTATTTCCTTCTAGTCTGTTTGTACATGTATACAGTAATTTGAAATGAGCACTGTAAGATGCTTACTTTGAAATCTCATCACAACCATTTCTTTAAGACACTCAGTATTATGTAACATGATCTTTAGTTGACTGCTTAGCAATTGAATTTACCTCCAATGGTTGGATATTCAGATTGTTTGAATACTTGCAATTATAATGGATGCCAATAAACATCCTTCTTTATGCATAATTTGTATCTGTGATATTTTTGTTTTAGGAATCTCTAGGAATACCCAACAAAGTACATTAAATATTCTTAAACCTTCTGATCCATTTTACCAAACTGCCTTCCAGAAAGAGTGTACCACTTTACAATGGCATCAATAAACATCCAGTCTTTCCCATTTCTTTCTCAGATTCCTTGACAATACAGGAATTGGATATTACCTCCTGACCTTTATTATTGTAAACTTAGGAGTTTAGAGTTACCTTCTTGGATTTTGCTCCCAAATGTAACATTTCCCCCATGTTTACTGTCCATTTGCTTTTCTTCTGTGTTCTAAAGCAGTCCACGCTGTGCAGGTGGAATGTGTAACGTGCAGTATCTTGTCTTTCTTAACACTTGTTCTCTGTCAGTCAAGAATGCCGTATCATATGTCTTTCCCATTTTTCCTCAAATTAAGCAAAACTGCCAAAATGACCAGTATTAGAGTCTTCTTTTCTTCTGGTAGCCATGCTACTTTAGTGTCTTGGTAATAAAACAGAAAATCGGGCCATATTCTTCAGGTTATGGAGGATTTCTGACCATTCCATGGATCCTATCTGAGATATGGTCATGAGGAGTAAACTTTTGGCTTTATTGGCATTTTCTTTCAGGGTCTTTAAAACGCGGTCCACTGAAACAGCCTCCTCATGCTCCTTCCAGCAATCGTAATCTGTTGCATAGCAAATTCCAGCCTCCTTAGCAAGAACCACCTCTGGAACTGAAGTCATATTATTAACATCCGCCCCCCAGGTACAAAGCATAAAGCTTTCTGCCCGGGAGCTAAAACAAGGTCCCTCAATCGTGAGTATTGTCCCCTTGGAGTGGCACCGGAATCCCAGTTTCTTGGTAGTCTTTATGAGGACCTCTCTTGTTTGGGGGCAAAATGGCTCAGCCATTGGAATATGGTACACTCCTCAGGCACAGGAATGACTTCTATCATAGAAGGTCTGTGGCCTCATGGTGGTCCTGTCAATGAACTGATCAATAATGACGATGCCGCCAGGCTGAATCTCCTCCCTTAAAGAGCTGCAGGCTGTGGTCACTATGATATGCATACAGCCCTCTTCCTTCAAAGCCCAGATGTTTGCCTTGTAGTTGACCTTTGAAGGCATGATAGTGTGTTGCCTGCCGTGTCCTGCAAGGAGGACACAGTCAACATTTTTATCTTCCCCAAAATTAAGGCATCAGATGTCTTGCCAAATGGAGTATCCACATATTTTTCAGTTCTTCCTTCTAAAATTTCTGGATCATCCAAGCCTGTTCCACCAATTATTCCAATCTTCACGAACGTGGTGGTGGTGCCTGATGCCATTTCTGCACCGGGAGGAGGCAGCGATGGGAGAACTCGCGGAGCAGAGTGGAGAATCTTTCTCAGCCTCTCCCACTTCCATTCAGATTTGTGAGCAATTATTTTAAGGAAAACAAATCTCCACACTGTCACTTGTTTTCAAGGCTGGCTCTTTTATTCCATGTGGACAGGAAAAGGCTGAATGTGTAAAATTTAAAAATGTCTACTTATATATTTTCTAGGTTAAAAACAGAGGTTTTTCTTTTCTAAAATAAAAAAGGAAAAGATTTAGTATTTCTTCTTTAAGCAAGAAAGAGAGTGAAAGAGAGAGAGAGAGAGAGAGAGAGAGAGAGAGAGAAAGAGAAATTTCTCTCCTAACCCAAATTAATAGCCATCATGCTGTTTAAAATTTGAAAATCGTGTGTAATAGCAAAATTTGCAAATTGTGTGTATTTGCAAAAAAAAATTTGCAAATACATGTGCAATAGCTATGATTCTCAGATTTTTCTTGTGTGTCCGCCATAAAGAACAAAATGCATTTTCAGGAAAATAATGGAATTGAAGAGCATCATGTTAGCAAATTAAGCCACTTAGAAAATCAAAGATCATATGTTTTCTCTCACATGTGGAAGCTAGAGAGAAAAAGAAGAGAAAAGATGTTTCATGAAAGTAGAAGAGAGAAAAGAGATAGGGCAGAGGAAAGAGAACCAGGGGAGAGCAAACTTTATGTGATGTCTAATCCTCATGTAGTTTTCTGACTCTTACTGCCAGAAACTGAGAGAACAGGCAGAAAAAGAGAGGAGGGTTGGCATAAAGTTGTATATGGGAAGACTCTGGGTGATATCATGTCAACCTTAGTATCACCTGGAGCTTATTAGAAATGTAGACTTTCAGGCTTAATTCCAGACCTTCTGAATACCAATCTGGACTTTATCAAGATTTCAAGATCATTCATGATATGGTTTAGAACTGAAATATCCTCCAAAGTCCCATGTGTTAAAGGCTTAGTCCCCAGCATGGTGCCACTGAGAAGTGGTAGGACCTTTAAAAGGTGGGGCCTAGTGAGAGGTTTCCAGGCACACCCTTGAAGGGATGACTATGTATCAGCCCATTTTTCTTTCTCTTTTTCACTTCCTGGCTATGAGGTGAAGCATTTTACTCAGCACCAAGCTGTAGCCATGATGCTCTGCCTCAGAATAGGCCAAAAGAAATCAGTCAACCAATCATGAACTGAAATCTTCAGAACTATAAGTCAAAATAAACATTTTTGCATAATAAGTTGATTACCTCAAGTATGTGTTATAGTGATAGAAAGTTGACAAATACAATTCATAAGTATATTTAAGACTAAAAAGCAATGCATTAAGCCCCTTTCAGTGAGTTCCTGATGAAATGAGAAATATCTATTGCAGTGAGTTTCATCCAGACATCCAAGGCAGGCCTGGTGCAGAATTATAAATTGAAAATATAAGCAGTGGAGGTCTAGCTCTGATTGAAATTTTGTTTGATGGTATCTACTCTGGAGAGGTTAGATCAATACACTCCTCCGGCAGGGCAGATACCAATCTCAGTGGCCTCCTGAGGATTCCACTCACAGAGTAGGACAACCATCTCACCTAGGTGGAAGGGTACAACAGGTTCCACACACTCAACTACCTATGAAGATAGCCTTCCAAGACTCAGTCTAACTGTACTCATGCTGGCCTCTTCAGTCCTAAACTTCCTGCTCACATGAACCACCAGATTCAAAGAAAGAAAAATGAGGCTCCATATCTGTAACTTGAATATTTCCAATCCATTCTTCTCTGTAGCTGTTTCAATCACATTCTTCCAGGTGCACCCTAGGCCAATCGGTAGACACTGGCCAAGACAGTGTGACAATATCTGCTAAGATCTCCTGGGTTTCCGCCACAGAAAGCTCCAATGTGAGCTCTACAAGTTGGATCCCTAGCTCAGCTCTCTGCTCCCTAGCTGAGAAACATCAACACTTTTCAAAGGCCAGCTCACAGTACAGCCTTTCGTTTAGTTCAAGTACAACAGACCTCCCATTCTACAGATGTTCCCATGCCAAATCCGTCTGTTTCTCTTCCCATTTGCTACCACTGCCCCTCTGCAGTAATCCAGCATCTCTGCCACCACCAACTTGGCTCCAAATTTCTGGGACTCCAAGTCTCTGACTGTCCAGTATTGATATTCACTGCATTCCTTCAGTGAATACAGTGAAAATACCTTACAGTATTTTCATTTTTTCAGTTCTGAGCTACAGAGCAACTGGAAAGTATAACCTTCCTGTATTCTACCATCTTTATTTTCCCTACACAAATAGTCTTATGCAGAAACTTTATACATTTTTAAACAACTACGAACTAGGCCATGTTTAAATGATGGTAACAGTGCCCTGACTCTGGATAAATCGAGACTTAGGGGGTTCTAACAACAATAGATTTTCCTGTGCATAATGCAGACTTGGAAAACAAAGAATTAAATATAGAAGTTCATTTCCTTTTCAAGTAAAAGCTGGCCACGAGGTTGTTATTTTGGTTTTATATGGGTATCAAAAGTCCAGTGTCTTATCTTTCTGCCTCACCAGGATGACGACTGTATCTCTAACCAATAAGTAAAATGAAGACAGCAAAAATGAAAGGGTATCACCTCCCTTTTGAAGGATGCTTCTGGAAAATTTACACTTCTATTTATATCTCTGTGGACAAAACATAGATATATGTCTATAATCTATCTTCAGGAGCTTGAGAAATGTAAACTACTGACTAGAGACATTGTCCCCCACGTCTACCATGTCAGCATTCTATTGAGTAAGGAGAAAGGGTAGGATGGATACTGGGGTAGAAATCTGGCAATCTGACACTTAACAGCCCAAGCAGGTCTACAGATAGCTTTCATGTCAAAATATCTGGCTTATTAATATGCATATATTTATAAGTGACCCTGCTGCTGGTGTTTGAGGTGACATTGTGAAATCGAATTCTTTGTAGAAAACTGTCAAGTAAAAGGAAAAAGAAGAGGGAGAAAGAGAAGAAAACAAGAAGGAGGAAAGGAGAAGAGAAAAGGAGGAGGAAGAGAAAGAAGAGTAAGAAGAAGAGGAGGAGGAAGAGGAAGAAAGTTTAATTGATTTACCATAATAAAACCACTGAGTAAATCAGCTCTCTGGGGCACCTTCTACATTGTGGCATTCTCTGGAAATGTGCAGAGGATAGCTTGCATTCTTTGCATTCTTCTAACCTATGGCCCCACTTGTTAGCTCATTTGTATAAAATTTATTACTGACTTGGCCTGCCTGATGTGTTGTATTTTGCGGTTCTTCTTAAATTAGTAACAGTTTAAAATTCTCAAATTAGTAATTCAAGCATCATCTTTAAAAATATTCATAGCTGCAGAACAGTTATGGGTTATCAGTCATTCACTGTTGTGAATTGGTTTAATTACATTAATTTTTCTAATGGTTGACAGAAACCAACCAGCTGCTTTATGAAGAGGAAGCTGTAGTTTGAGGCTACAGTATGTCAGTTAATCACTTCAGAGGTCCAAACCTTTGTCCTGCCCCTCACTGAAATTTTACAAAGCTATGACTTGAAGTCATTAGAGGCTGGGAGGAGAGAGGCATGCGTGTATGAGAGAGGCAAGCGTGTATGAGAGGAGTACAGATAGAAAAGTAGATTGATGGAAATTAAAAAAAAAACTATTTCAAAAATTGCCTAAAATTGTCAACCTAACAGAAATTGGTAAGGGGAAATTTTTCCTCCTTTCTCAGCACCCTATTATTCCTTGCCACAAGGGAAGACCATGAAGTATACTCAGGACAACTAAGTTTGTGAGAGTGAGATAGCTTTAAAAGATGAGCAAAGAATATTTGACATTTTATTATAAGTATCCCAAGAGAAAAATCAAAGCAGAGAACAAACACTAAAAATTTCCTGAAATTAAAAAAATAATAATAAAACACAAACAAAAGAGTTGGAAGTTCATATTTAAAGAGTATACCAAATACCTGGGGGAAAATTATCACAGGAAAGCTACAACAGAGTCTAATAAAATAATTGAGCTTTACAGAAAGAAATTAAACTCTTTTGAGTATCTAGAGTCTTGCCTCTAAGTCACATAAAAATCAGTTTATCATTAGAAATTTTGAACTCAAGTCAGAAGTTGACTCTTAGCTGGGAACAAACCCAAAGCTGGTGGCTGTAATGCCTACAGGTAACTTCTCTGGAGCTTGGGCATCCTTAAAACATGGTGCTGGGTCCAAAGGGGAGCTCCTTAGAGAAAATTTAGCAGAAAATGGATCACCCTTTATGGGCTAGCTTCCATAAGTCAAGCAGGAATTTTTTTTGGGGGGGTCTCATTTTTATGATGTTACCAATGTGGTAACCAGACATTTTTATTTCATTTTTGGTGATTTTATTTGTGCCGTATAGTCTCATATAATAATGTAAATCATGTTGACAATGGCATACAGGAACATGCTCTTGGTGCCCCTCATTTCCCTCCTTCTCAATACAATCAAATTACAATAAAATTTGGCAAGGCTGTGGGGAAATAGGTACTCTTTTTTGTCCCATTCTATTCATCAAAGCAGACACAAAGGATTACCCAGTTCCCAGGGAAAGAAAATACTGCACTTCCTCATGACATAAGAGAGCTCTGAAAGCACACATGGGATCAGAAACACCATTTTGACTGTCTATGACAAAACACTGTGACCATTTTTGGAAAATATGACAAATAGAATACATAAATGAGTAACTATATTAAAGTAATTATAAACTAAAAATTGGAATATAAAAAGACTCTGGCCAAGTGCGGTGGCGCACGCTTGTAATCCCCGTGCTTGGGAGGCAGAGACAGGAGGATTGCGCAGGTTCAAAGCCAGCTGCGCTGGCTTAAGAGATCCTGTTTCCAAATTTTAAAAAAGTATAAAAATAGGTCTGAGAGTGTAACCCAGAGGCAGAAGGGTTTTCAGAAACCCCAGTACTACCAAAAAATAAAAAATTAAAATAAAAAATGACTGATATAAAAGTGTGAAATCAAAGAAAAACATTGTTTCAGGATTTTAAAATATATTCTTATCTCCCACAAAATTATAAAGCTCTTAGAATGTAACATAGGAGAAAATCTAGATGACTTTTAGTGTGGCAATTTTTTTAGATAAAACATAAGGAAAGAAGAACATGAAAGGAAGAAGATGAGCTGGACTTTATTAAAATTAAAAAGGTCTGCTCTACCATAGACTGTCAAGTGAATAAAAATACAGCCACACACTGGGGAAAATATTTTCAAATGACATATCTAATAAATGATTGACATCTAAACTACAAAGAACCCTTAAAACTCATTAGTAAGAAGAGAGAATAATTTTATTTAAAAATGGACCTAAAACTTTAATTACTACCTCACCATAGATACACATATGATGAATAAGCATGTAAAAAGATGCTCTACATCATAGGTCATTAAGAAAATGCAAATTAAAACAACAATGAGATACTACTACACACCTATCAGAATGAACAAAATTCAGAAACTGACACCACCAAATGCTAGCAAAAATAAGGAACAACAGATACTCTCATTCATTACTGGTGGAAATGCAAAAATGGGCAGCCAGATTAAAAAACAGTGTGACAGTGTCTTACAAAACTGGACATTCCCTCACTATAAAATCCAGGAATTTAGCTCCTTTACTTAACAAATGGAGTTAGAAATTCATTTCCACACAAAAACCTGCACATGGATGTTTATAACAGTTGTATTCACAGTTGTCAAAACTCAGAAGCAACCAAGACATCCTCCAGAAGATAAATGGAAAAATAAACCACGATACAGTCAGACAATGGAATATTATTCAATATTAAAATGAAATAAAGACTCAGCCCTTGAGAAGATATGCAGGAATGTTAATGAATATTGATAAGTGAAAGAAATCAATCTGAAGAGGCTACATACTAGAATTTACCAACCATATGACATTCTGGGAAAGGCAAAACTATGGGGTTAGAAAAGACGGATGAATGGGCAGAAGAGAGGACTCTTAAGGTAGTGGTAATATTCTCTATGACACTGTAATAGCAGATACAAGTGATTACACATTTGTCCAAACCTGTAGACTGTATGACACCAAGATGGAATCCCAATTTAAGCTATGGATTTAGGGCAATGATGTGTCAATGCAAGTTCATAGATTTCAACACAAGTGCCACATTTATCAGTGGAGAATACTGATAATATAGGAGGCTACGCATGTGTGAAGGTACCTTTGTACCTTCTTAATATCTCTGTAAATCTAAACTTTTCTGAAATATGAAGTCTTTTAAAATCATAGCTAGGGAGAAAATGGGTCATAGGAGGAACTCTAGGTGAAGAAGGGGATACTATAGATGAACAAATAAGGTGACCTGAGGGGATGGCAGGAATTCTCTAATACGTATGATATACAGTAACAAACATATCAAAGTCAATCACTAAACCAAACATGAGAAGGATGGAGTGGGGGAGGGAATGGGGAGGAAATTGGGTAAGGGCTAATTGAGTGATATGTACATGTATGTATTCTTCTACCATCTTGTTCTCCATTAAGATGTATGACTACAGTGCACCAATAAAATGTTAAAATTAAATAAATACATAAATAATATTATTCTATATATACATATACATACTGAAATATACCTACATTTACATATACATGCACATACATGTATACATGCATATACATATATACATGAATATATGTATACATACATATACATAGATACATGCATATATACACACAAATATACACACAAATATATACTATATAAGTACACATTTACCAGCTCCATTGGAATGGCTTAGAAAACAAGCAATCCAGAAACAATGAGCATGTCTAGAAAGCACATCTGTATCTCTAAATACATTTCTCCATAAAAAGGACTAAGATCTTTTTGTTTCTTTCTTCTTGGAAAAATGCCTGTTCCCAGTAACTAACATTCAAGACACTAGAAAGTAAAAATGCTATCAACAACTACTAGGATAGTCCAAAAGATTCAGAACACAAAACAAAGGGGCTACTGTGGCCACTGCTGGGACAACTTCAGCATGAATTAACAAAATATTTGCAAGTATAAAAAATGTATTTTAAAATTTGTGCATTCATAATTAAACTATATAAAATATCTCACTGGAAGAAACTGGGTATGTCATCTAATTATTTGAAAACTGGTAAACAAAAGAAAAGACACAGTTTTTCTTTCTTACCATATGTTATAGTTAGATATGAATTATCTCCTAAAAAGCTCAGTTATTAATATTCAGTACTTTTTGCCATACTGGGGATGGAAGCCAGGGGCATTCTGCTTCCAAACTACATCCCTAACTCTATTTGGATCATGGGGATGTAATCCAGAAGTGATACCTGGTATTATGGCTGGAGGAGGGGTCCCTGAGAGTGTAGCCTAGGGGATTATATAAAGAGTTATTCATCCCCTTGCTCACTCTCTTGCTTCCAGCTCCAGGATGTGAACACAGCCCACTTGCTCTCTCCTCTGCACTCTGAGATCTGTGGTCCCCAGCTTCACATGAACTGATCTCCAAATTGTAAGGAAACAAATCTTTTTTCCTCTAGGTTATATGGTCAGGTCTTTAGATTATGACTGTGAGTATGCTGATGGATGCACAATATGAATTTTATTTCAGAATAATCAAATAGTTGATAATGGAATTTTTTCAATACAGAACTATACCAGCTACAAAGTAAAGGAGGAGTAATTGAATTCAAATATCACCATTTTGTAAACCATAATTTTTAAAAAATGAGACTAGTCATTGATCATCATAATTTTAATATCGCAGAAAGAAACAACCAGCAACTTATTGTCTACTGATGAATGTGCACGATGCCTATGAAATGAGTCTTTCCAAAATGATCCAGTATAAATTCTATCAAACTTCCACTTCTAACTATCAATTTATAGGAAATGAAGGGACCACTGAAACATGTTAAATGATGTCTTAGAAATTCATATTTCCAGCATTAGAAAATCTCATAATACAAATGACCAACTCAACAAGAGAAAGAGATAAAGCAATTTATAAATTGGAAAAAATATAACAAATACATTAACCAATCTCAACGAACGTGCCTTATTTGAATTCTGATTTGAGCCAACAAACTATAAAACATGGGACAATTAAGAAAGTATGAATGTTGATTGCATATTTGATTATACAAAGAAATTAAACTTATGTTTTAATAGTGTAATCATATTTCTCAAAGTCATCTTCTTTTAGCCTCATATACATCCATATTAAACTATTTTCAGATTTACATAATAGCTAGCATTTGTATCTAAATAATACAGAGGATCAAGGTAGTAAAAGTTGGATTAGGCTAAATAGAAAACAAGTCCAGAAATGAATTGTCATTATTGATGCTAAATGGTGGCTATCTTATCCTGTGAATTTTTATGTCATTTTTCTACTTTTCATGTATATTAAATACTATATAAAATATCTCACTAGAAGAGAGTGGCATACCACCTAATTATTTTTTTAAAGGGAAAGAAGAAGTTTTCCTTTCTTTATGAACTGTATTTCAAGGTAAGCAAATAGTTGATGGTGGAGAACATTTTATTATAGAAATTTAAACTATCAGCTGGGCGTGGTGCCACATGCTTACAATCCCAGTACTCGGGAGGCTGAGACAGGAGGATCCGGGTTCGCAGACAGCCTCAGCTACTTAGTGAGACCCTTTGCACTTAGTGAGACTCTGTTTCAAAATAGAGAATAAAAAATAGGGCTGGGGCATAGCTCAGAGAACGAATGCCTCTGGGTTCCAATCCCAGTACTGCCAAAAAAAAGAAATTTAAACTATCATATAGATAAAGAAATGTAAAGAGGTTAAAAATAAATAGAAAATAATTATACCTTATCTTCACTGACAGACATTTCAATTTAAGTGTTTTGTTAATACCCAGATTGAAGTATTTTTTTAAAAAAAGATTTTTAAGGAATTCTAATGAGAAATCATGAATAAAATTGACCACCTTGGGCCCTACACATAACTACCTCGTCATAGCCTGGGAGAGAGCTATACCTAGGTGAGTGATTTATTTCAGAAACCACAAAATTTTAACACAAACTAGTAGAGCTTGCATAAATAGGAGCATAGATACTACATACACAAATATAAAAATGGCAAGCATTCCTGCACTATAAGAAGACTGGCCAGGGAGCAGTGAACTGCGCTGTGTGGGGTTTACCTCCATGCTTGGCCACTTCCTGCACTGACTAGAGCAGGAGTGATTGGGGCAGACAAGGCTGAGAGTTATTCGCTGAAAGGTAAGTGCAGCCTTTGCCTGGAGAGAGTAGGCAAAAAGCCTTTCTCTGGGCCATGTTGGGTTACAAATGATTATTCCTCACTTTCTTTGGTCATAGTATTTTATAAGACCACAGTGGGTTGCTTAAAGGCCCCCTGATTAAATACCTTGCATGATGGTTGAAATTGAGCAACACCGAGTTCTGGAACCACCTCATACATCATACTCATGGAAAACATAAACATGTCCTGTTTTTCTTACTGTGCAATGTTAATACTTATTAATATTATTCTTCCTACTAGCCAACTCAATAAAACTCTGAGTCTCAACATATTACCTTTTATTAACACTGTTATTCAAAATCATTCCAGCAGGTTATAGCATAAGAATTGTTTTTGCTAAAAATGGCCTCAAATATAATATCGAGAAGACCATTGTTGACATAAAGAATGTCACTGTACATTTGGAGTCCTCCGTAAACTAGCTATAAGGGGCTATTTTCCTACACTTTATTTCCATAATTGTTGTTCTTACAGTGCATCTCAGAAGGGAAAGAACTGTTCAAATTATTTATCTACGATCATTAATACATGTTTCAAAGATTGACCGAGTACATACTTTTCCTTTAAAGAGAAAATTTAGGAAGGTGTCATTTTAATCAAAATCTAACAAGGTTACACACATCCAGCCAGGATAGAAGTGATGGAGTAGAAACATTGACACACCTGGAAGCCACAGCTTGTCAAGAGCCCGAGGGCACCTGGACCCAACATCCCACCTGATCTGTGTTCTTCATGCCAAGGCTTCTTGAGTCTTTGATTAATACAAAACATATACAGTGATGCATCTTTGCCCAACAGACAGTATTCAAAACTTTAGTTGGACACATCATCAGGCTCTTAATTCTTTCCTATGGACTTCTCCAAAATGCCTTCACAAAAGCTATACATTTTAGATCAAAAGTGCAAATATGTGTTGTCAGTAATTTTCATTTCAGGGTCTTATACATGAGATTGCATATTAACATTGCAAAGAGTACAGGCTTTGTGTTTGATGGACTAGTTGGGTAGTTGGGTGTCTAAGAACTTTTTTGTACTTCCTTGAACTTTAATGTATATCAGTAAAACAACAGTATGATTTTCTTTCTAATAAGGACAGTAAAAGATCATAAAGAGATATTATGCAATGTCTTAGAAAAAACAAGTGCTCAATCAATATTTATTCTAATATACTCATCCCAATTAGAGGAACTATATCTACAGCAAATGAGGACAAAGCTTGCTACTAAATGCCTTGGTAACCTAGATGGCATTTCTCAAAGAGTATTTCAGAAACATTTTTTTCTGGAATACCATTAGAAGGTGCACAGAGTCACTTAGGGGGGCAGGGAGGACAGTGTTTGTGGTCAAATAAGTTTGGGGGATACTGAATTAGGCAGCCTTCTCTAGGAATGCTTAGGGTTTTTTTAACTGCTAACATATATTGTGATTTTTTTAAAGGGAGAGGCAACATGTGCTACATTTCCTGACATTCTAGGCAATTGAAACCTTTTTTGCCAATAATACCTATTAACACCTCAAGGAGCTAATATTCTATGAACCACACTGGCAAATATTGGTTTTGGAAACTAGACTGACAAGGGAAGTGGATTATCATTTCTACCTGGAGGGACAGCAATGCTTGGCTTGTATCTTTTCCATGCACCAGGGGAATGAAACATCTTCAGCATTCACTCCAGAGTTATTGGGCTTTTGTTTTGTTTTTTGTTGCATCTGGATGACTAAAAATAACTTGTTCACATTTGTGAACAATACAGTGAATAATTACAGTACTTCCTATTTGACAAATGAGCATGATTTCTAAAGGTACAGGGGTCACTTTAGTCAGAAACATAATTAGCTTGACAAAAAGGAATTTGCTGTTTTTATGCCTTTAATGGACTGTTTAAAAGCAGGTTTGGGGTAACTGAGGATCAAGGGAATTTAAATTGTATATGTGCTGGCTCAGATACATATAAATAACCATTTTCAAAGGGAATTTAGTTTATCTAACATATACCTGCTGCAGAACTGCTATACATGTGGTACAGGCTAGCAAAATCAATGAATATATATTGTAGGTTTATATAAGGTACAAAAGCTTGTACTGCATCTTAAGGTAATCACTCTGGGCTTTTGCCACACCTGAGTTTCTAACGTGTTGGAACATTGTAGTTTCAGCTCTGCTTAGCAATGCCATTGCAAAAGCAGTTTTAACTAGTGTTCAAATGGCACAGAGGATGCACCAGTTGCCAAAGCAACTGCTCAGCATGTGGTCTTGCAGCTCAGTTCCTGAGCAGTGTGCACTACTCAGGGGATGTGGAAAAGATCCTTTAAAAAAAAAAGGGGGGGGGTCACTTGGATTGAAGTCGTTTCCAATCTACCTAGTCAAATGACAGCCATGCAAATTATGCCTAGATAATCCTAGGAATGGTTAGGTTTTAAAAATTGTATGTCATTCCTGCTTGGTAAATGACTCTGGCCTCTCCAGCAGATAGAATTCTAATATAATGCTCGAGATTCCCATCCCCTGGTATACATCGTTTGTATAATCTCCTGTTTGAAATATAGCTGGGTCTGTGAATTCAAGAAATTTTATTCCAATGTTTGGGTTACATTGTCTAACAAATGTGAATAGAGTCTTTACAGATGTAATTAAGGTTCCAAATAAGTTAATACTAAATTAGTCAAATGGGAGATTAATCTAAGTTAACCTGACCTAAACAGATGACCTTATACAAAGTTCTGGACCTTTCTGGAAAGAAGTAAATGGAAGCCAGAAAGAATCTCTTGGCAGCTTTAGAAAAGCAAACTGTCATGTTGTGAAGAGGTCTAAGGAACAGAGAAATTCCACCTACACTCATTCCTGACAGTCCTTCCCATTCCATGGATTCAATGCATTGTCACAAATACACATGATATGAAACCACATCAGTTGTTTGAACAGGAGGAATTTAACATAAAAACATGCTAACTAGAAACATCATTGGTAACTAGATCAATAAAAAGATAAGAAAATATCTCTAAGATTTAATAGACACAATAAAGAAATGTTGGCAAAATGGTATCTCTGAGCATGGAAGAAGTTCTCATAGAACAATAAGAAAAATGGTGACTGTGAGACACAGCACATCTCAGTAGCTGTAACAAACAAAAGTCAGGTACTGAGAAGGCAGCTCCTTAACAAGAAAAACAAAGCAGCAAATATACATGAAAATAAAAAAAAGGAAACCACGGCAGAATAATATCCAATAGTCGGAATGGAAGACCAATAGCAAGAGCCAGAGCACACTACTGACCTGGTGTGGTGGCTGACACCATCTTGGGCTGCTGGCCCAAGTAACATCTATGGGCTCCATAGCCCCAAGAAATTCTAGCAAGAAAAACAAGGATTTGAGGTGAAGTAAGCAGCAGACAACAGAAAACAATTCCATTCACAATAACCTCGAAATTAATAAAATACAATAAAATACCTATGAATACACCTAATCAAAGACATAAAAGACCTCTACAATAAAAACTATAAAACATTAAAGAAAGAAATTGAAGAAGACCTTGGAAGATGGAAAGATAACCCTTGCTCATGGATAGGCAGAATAAATATCATCAAAATGGCCATTCTACCAAAAATGATCTACAGATTCAATGCAATTCCTATCAAAATACCAATGACATTAATCACAGACCTAGAAAAATCAGTCATTAATTTCATGTGGATAAACAAAAGACCCAGAATAGCAAAAGCAATTCTCAACAATAAGAACCATGCAGGAGGCATCACAATTCCTGACTTCAAATTGTACTACAGAGCAATAGTAGTTAAAACAGCATGGTATTGGTACAAAAACAGGCAGAGTCCAATAAAACAGAATAGAAAATACAGAAACAAACCCACATACTGATATGCAATTGATCTTTGACAAAAGGGCTAAATTCATATGCTAGGGAAAAAACAGCCTTTTCAACAAATGATGCTTGGAGAACTGGCTATCCATTTGCAGAAAAATGGAACTAAATTCTTACCTCTCACCATCCACAGGAATCAACTTGAGATGGATCAAAGACCTTGAAATCAGACAAGAGACTGTGAAGCTATTAGAGGAGGACATAGGTTCAACACCCCAACACACAGGCACAGGGTTAGGCACTTGCTCAACAAGATCTCCAAATTGTAGGAAATTAAAACAATGATTAACAAGTGGGATGGCATCAAACTAAAAAGTTTCTGTTCATCCAAGGAAATCATCAAGAATCTAAAGAGAAAACCTGCAGAATGAGAGAAGATCTTCACCTGCTACCCCTCTGATAGAGGGCTAATATCCAGAATATACAAAGACCTCAAAATACTTTACACTAGCAAAACAAATAACCCAATCAAGAAACGGGCAACTGAATTGAATAGGCACTTCACAAAAGAAGAGATACAAATGGCAAATAGAGACATAAAAAAATGTTCAACATCATTAGCAATCAGGGAGATGCAAATCAAAACTATACTGAGATTCAGCTATACCACTACTGGGTATCTTTCAAAAGGGGTGTGGAATTAGAGAACTACAGCAATATATGCATACCCATGTTCATAGCAGCACAATTTGCAATAGCCAAAATATGGAACCAACCTAGGTGTTCATCAACTGATGAATGGATTACAAAATTATGGGAAATACACACAGTGGAATTCTACTCAGCAATAAAGAACAAAATTATGTCATTCATAAGAAAATGGAAAGACCTGGAGAACATTATGTTAAATGAGATTAACCAAGCACAGAAAGAGAAATGACATATGTTTTCTCTAATATGCTCAAGCTAGTGAGTATTAGGGATAACAGAGGGACTCCAGATAATGGAAGGGAAACCTCAGCAAGGCCAGGAAGGAAGAGTAGGGAAGGAAGAAGTGTGAAGTTCATTCATAAAAAAGCTACAAGCTACTGTTTATACTGTGAATATAACATTGTTAACCAGGATACTCAGTATCAGGAGGGAGGGAAATGGAGAAGTGGGGGTGGGAGAGAGGGCACCATGTATTGTGTGAATATATGTCACTGTTAACATGACTCATTATGATGTGATACGATAGTGCACCAATAAAAAATAAATAAAAAATAAAAATCCACAATATAAATGCTTTAAAAATATAAATAAATTTTAGAGTAGATATAAAGTATAATTAGTAAAAAATTATTTTCAATTACACTTAGTTTATATAAATATAAATAAATATGCACAATTAATAAAACTTTGTCCAAATTGAATAAAAAATGTCCTCATAGAACTGGAACCCAGCTTTGTAAGTAGGGGGCAAGGAATCTTATTTGTCTTGTGCTGGAAAATTTCAAAATGGATTTAGCTGTACTATAGGAAGGTGCTGCTGTTACTAGTGTCAAAAAGTGAGAGTGTTCCGGGCGTGGTTACACACGCTTGTAATCCCCGCGCTTG
Organism: Muscardinus avellanarius; assembly: GCF_963383645.1. Taxonomy (NCBI): domain Eukaryota; kingdom Metazoa; phylum Chordata; class Mammalia; order Rodentia; family Gliridae; genus Muscardinus; species Muscardinus avellanarius. Next base: position 28,026,114 of record NC_137801.1, on the reverse strand, counting down.
GGAGACAGGAGGATCATGCAAGTTCGAAGCCAGCCACGCTGGCTTAAGAGACCCTGTTTCCAAATAAAAATATAAAATAGGTCTGGGAGTGTATCCCGGAGGTAAAAGGGATGCCAGGAACACCAGTAACACACACACACACACACACACACACACACACACACACACAGAGTGAGAGTGTGCTGAGGCCCCAAGAACAGCAAGACACAGGAGGTTCATAGCAAGCAGTCATGGAAGAACTGGCCTCTTCTGTCCTGAAATTCTGCAGTCTTCCCCTAGTGGCTGGAAAAGGCAGAGCCTCACAAGGAGCTCCATGGAAGCTCACAGGTGGTTTCAGAGTCGCTGTCCAGCATCACAAGGTAAAATCAAGGAGCGAATTCAGAGCCTGGAAAAAAATAACTGAATAATTGACACACACATAGCTTGTAGTATTTTCCTTCCATCTCATTCCATATCCCAGAACATCTGCCAAGCCTTCTCATGCCTGGAAATTCACAATGATGTTTCCCCCAAATGGCAGGATGTTCACAAGAGTCTATGAAGCTCCTACAAGACACATGTTGTCTCTTTGCTCTGCCACCACTGAACTCAAAGAGCATCCAAAAAGCTGAAGGTCTACTCCTTTGCTCCAGACGCTGCCTGAGCACTCCATGACTGATGACCACACTGAGGACTCAGCTGGACTGAGGCGACAAATGCCCTCTCCTATATTTCTGTATTACTGTTTGTTGTGTGGGTTGTCTTACACACTGTATCAGAGAATGCACAGTGGCTGGCACATTTCTTCTTGCAACACCTCTCTCTCTTTCTCTACACACACACACACACACACACACACACACACACACGACCATTACTCATGGGAGTGGTTTTATAATTATCAAAGAATAGAATACTTTCTATCCTTTGACTTCATGCTTGGACCATTCTCACGCATTCCATCTCTCCCTTACTGTGAATTATAACTCATTATTTAATACAAACAGTGCCAAGAGAAATTTATGGGTAGGACATGAGTGCCCTTGGATTTAGCCTAAAACAATAACTTCTACCACTCAGGATCATATACTAGATGGCATGTAAAGAGCATTTTTTGTGTGTGGTACTGGGGATAGAACCCAGGGGCATTCTACCTCCGAGCTACACCTCAGCCCTAATTTTTATTCTTTACTTTGAAACAGGGTCTCACTGAGTTGCAAAGGAACTCATTAAGTAGGTGATGCTGCCAGTGAACCATGATCCTCCTGTCCCAGCCTCCCAAATGCTGGTATTACAAGCATGCTCCACCACATCTGGCTTGTAAAGAGCATTTTGAGAAGCAAAATAGTCTCATAATTATCAGCCCACTCTAGGTCCTGGCTGTTTGGGTTTGAAGTTTGGCTCCATGCATGGTCTTGGGCAAGTTCATTATGGTTTTAGTCGGTTCAGGCTGTTGTGACAGAGTACCATAAATGGAGGGCATATAAACAACAGAATTTTTTTTCTCATTGTTGGGAAAGATAGAAAGTCCAAGGTCAAGGGGAAAGATACCCTGAGTCAGGAAAGGAACCTCCTTCTGGTTCAAATATGACGCCTTCTCATTCTGTCCTAACATGACAGGTGGGAAGGTTCTCTTAGGTTTCTTTCATAAGGACACTAATCCCATTCCTGAGAACTCCCCCGCATGACCTAAGCACCTCCCAAAGACCCCACCTCCTACCACCATTACTTTGGGGGTTAGGATTTCAACATTTTAGTTTGGGGAACATTCAGACTATAGCAGTTATTATCTCTGGAATGGACATGACAAAAGATTCTTGTTGATGTAGGCAAAGTAGGAAGACTGGCAGCCTGAGGAAGTGCTTTATATATTGAAACCATTCTTATTTTGTGTCCCTAAGTATCACTGTGAAAATGTAACCAGCTATTATGCCATCACACCCGGGGAACTCCCTCTTCAGAACTTCAGATAGAAGTTTTCTGTCTTCTCCATCTGACATCTAAATGTTGGAGCTCCCAAGGACTCTATAATTTGTTCCCATTTCCATTTTTTTCTGGTCATTTTCTTCCCTGAATGATCTCATCCATTACAATGATTATGTATAATTTCTGTCATCAACTCCAAAGTTTATTTCGTATACAAACAGGCCATTGATCTTATCTTGAAACATATGCATATCCCATTATCTACCTGAAATACCTATACTGATGCTTCGTAGATGTATAAAACATAGCATGCCAACAACTGAATCCTTAGTATCCCAGACCTCCTCCAATCCCTTTGTCACAGGTCTTTTTATTCTCAGCAAAAAGTGTCACAGTCCATCTAAAAGTTGGGTACTGAGGGCTCATCCATGATTCATTTTTCTCCAACCAGGTCCCTTACACAACTTATATCTGTAAACTATAATACAATCCATGCACTTATTTTTCCAACCATATCATTTTCATTTCTAATGTAAACTATTATTTCCACTCTTTCCCCTCCACCACAGTTCTTTTACACAAGACAGTAAGAAACATAATTTTAGAATGTGGTTCAGGTTGTAAGTTTCCTCTTTATAAACCCTGTGATGGTTTACCACTGCACAGAAAATGAAATCCACACTGGTGATATGTATCTGCCCGTAGCTTGTTCTGTTGTGACTCCTTTCCTCCACAATCTTTCCAGTCTTTCTGGACATCTTTCAGTGCTTGAGCACCCCGAGCCATAGCATCCGTAGCACACTGTTCCCTCTGCCTGGAAAATGCTTTTCTACTTTGTTCTATTAGGTAGATTAGAGATGAGCAGGTGAGATAAATTGAGACAAGACCTAAAGCACCCGAGGGAAGAAATTAAATAGGCCCTTTAAATGGAAATAGCTGAGTTAGAAACAACAGGGCTATCACAACACTCACCCCCTTGCAGAGCCTCACTTAGACCCCTGCTCCCTAGGAAAGTCTTCACCAGGACGCATCACTTAACCCTGACATTAAAAGAGAGAGAGACCTCCCCATATGCATTTGCATTAGGGGGAAAGGCTTCCAGGCCAAATAGAACTCCCATGTGAAGACTCCACACTATTTCCCACTCCCAGAAACAGATCACTTCAGACCCAATCCTCTCCCTCCCTCTCTCCCCTCTCCTCCCCTCTCCTCCCCTCACCTTGTCTATCTGTCTGCCTCTCTCTCTCTCTCTCTCTCTCTCTCTCTCTCTCTCTCTCTCTCTCTTTCTCTCTCTCCCTCTCTTGTAATTCCTTTGTTCCATGCCTTTTTCCACTCCAGAAAGCATCTCATTTCAGACATTTTTCCTCTGGAATGCAACACACACACACACACACACACACACACACACACACACACTTCTTTCTATCATTGTCTTCTTTACACTGTCTTCCCTTCCCTAAATAAACCTCATATTTCCCCATTCATTATTTCAAGTGAATTTTTCCCCTCAGGGAAGCAAGATCCGAGCAGAAATGATGACCTACTAACAGTTCCATCTAGTTCACTTTACTGCTGAGGTCTTAACACACTGTCAACGGCCTGAAAAGATATTCTCTGATCACTCCATCCAGAGTGGGTTCCTTCAGCGACCATCTCACTATTATTCTCTAGCATGGCTCTTCATTCCTCTCTGTGCACATGTAACAGTAACCATTTAACTATCTTTCGATGTCATTTTTTTCTCACACAAGATTGTTCTATATCCATTTTCCCTACCACTGACAACTCTGCTACTATCACAGTAGATATTGCAAAAATTTATTGAATTAATGAATTAAGATATTATGTGTCATCCAATGAGTGTGAAACAGAGTAATGAAAACAGAATTAGTTTCCTAGGTAGAAGGTGGACATATCAAAATTACTTATAATAAAATGGTGCAGAAACATATTTAGAATGTTATTGTCATAAAAAGTTTAAAATTAATGTTTTCCCATCATTTAATTCCAGGGATAGCCATATCATTGATAAGTGAAAACCTTCATATCACAATTAGTTCCCTCTTCCCATTACCAGGAGTTCTCCTGTCTTGAGCCTTTTTTGTCTGCAAATAGCCATACATGGGGGTTCAAATGACACAAAATAAATTTCCAGTATTTAGACCAAAAGAATGAAGTTCTGTCTTTGGATCAATCAATAAGCATATCTTTTGATGATTTTGTAAGGAATGATTTTTGTACTAAATATGATTCCCATCCCAATAACCTATGCCAAGTTCACTTCTCCCTTTTATTTTATGCCCAATGAGTCCGACTTTTATGATTAATCTTGATCTTCTCACTTTGCTCAGATCTCCTACTACATATCTTTTATAAAAAAGCTGGAAGTACCATTTTTAGGTATGAAGTTTAAAGTTTTCAGTATATGTGTATTACACCTACTTATACCCACATCAAGGAACAAGGAGAGGATTCTATGAATATTGTTTGGGGGGATGTGATGTTGGTGCCCTCGATAAAAGCTTATACACAGAAGCATCTCCTCACAAACTATCCCATGAAACATCTTCTTCTCAGCAGGACCCCATGCCTCCGCTTCCTCAACGGGAGCAAAATGCACACTATACCCTTCATTATCCTTTGACTGTCACCCTATATTCCTCTTTTCTATATATGCCACATTTTTAGGAAAAAGTTTGTATCCATTTCCATGAATTGTACTCTTTTGTCAAAATATTTCTGAAGCAACATAAATCAAATGATTAACTGATGGAGACTATTAAGACCCGACCCCTCATCCACATTTGAGGCAACTCTGAAGGAACCACCCAGGAGTTCAGTGTCTCTGCCAGGAGAGCCAAATCCCCCCCAACCCAATCCTGTTCCCTTATTTTCTTTGCACTACCATTGCTTTCAATAATATTTACTGATAGCCGGGTGTGGTGGTGCATGTTTATAATCCCAGTATTTGGGAGGCCGAGACAGGATGATCACAGGTTCACGGCCTGCTTTAGCCTTCCACAACTTAGTGAGACCCTGTTTCAAAATAAAGAATAAAAAGTAGGGCTTTAGGGATAGGGGTGTAGCTCGGTAGAATGCACCTGGTTTCAATCCCCATCAGCACAAAAAAAGGATATTCACTGATAAACATCCTATACATTAATTTATATCTTAGAAGCCTGCCTCTTTGGGCCCCGAACTGTGATCTATGCCTTCCATAATGTAGATATCCTTTAGTTTCCCTTCATATTGCTCTCCTTAATTGGAATTTCACACAAGTTTATATGACTAATTCATTGTTTTATGTGTTACACTTTAAGCTCTCTGCTCCATAAAACAATCTGTCATTTTCTGTTCACTATTGTTTTCCTACAATTAACACAGTATAGTGGACACATACTATATGGTTGGTGAACAGCTAGGTGTTTCATACATTTGTAAATGAATTAATGCCTGATAACTCATCATTAGGAATTCATTTCATTGTATTAAGGTATTACATTTCTAACTAAAATTGAATTCATTCTCATATCCACTGAGTATGATGTATCAGTATCCTGGGTCAAAACTACAAGATTTTCATGGGTAGACATAAAATAAAAATAAAGAGACTTCATGTAAATGAGGAGAAAGATCCGTAGAAGAGTGGAAAGGATACTGCAGGAGGGAGGGAGAGAAAGGAAAAGGGAAATTCAGGAAGAAAATAGTTCAAAAAATGTTATGTTCATATACAAAGATATCACTACCAATCTCACCAATACGTACAGGGAGGGAGAAGGGGGAACTAGTTGAGATGCAGAGAGAAATGCAGCCAAGTGCTGTGTGTGTGCATCATGCTGAGCCTTGCTATGATGTATAATTACAAGGCCACAATAAAAGTATTAAAATTATTTTTAAGTGGGAAAAAAAGAATGGGATTAGCCAAGAGGTCTAGATGAAGAAAACATCTAAGTGTGAATGGAAGATCAACCATCACATAATGTATTTGCAAGGTAAATAGCATGGCTTTTGGATTCAGCTGACTATGATTTAAGTTCAGACTTTGTCATTTACTATCCACATCATCTTTAATAAGAATTTTTAAAATTCCAGTTGAGAAACACTAACCATGGAGTAAACTCATGATACATACTTATTTCTTCACTGTATACTTCTTGATTCTCCTCCACCTTCTTTATAGCTCTCTTTCAGATAAGTGTCACCCTTGAAATCAAATCATCTGAATATCCACAGAGAAATAAAGCCAATGTGGAAGTATAGTTTGGCCCCTTCAATCCATTTGCTCTTTCTTTTTAGGCCTTTCCAGATTCATTTTTATTCCAGCAAGCTAGACATCACACCATCCCTGGGATAGTCGTATTCAGTCGGTCACAAGTAATGAACTGAAACAAAGTATCATGGCGAAACTATGCAAATCGACCCATTCCTAAATCAAACTAATAGGCAGACTTCTCACCCAACTGCCAGCTAATTTGCTTCCTGCTACTGGATATCGATTCCATTGGAGTGGCGGGAAATCTGTCATGCTTAAGATGCCATCTGTCCCAACTGCCAGTGGAAGTTACTCCTTCCTTCCAAATCTGTGGGCGAATTGCTTATCCCTAATTTCCTGCAGGTTTTCCAAAGCTTCGTTAGTTTCCTTGTCAGTGTCGCACAAGGAATCCAATTTATTTATTTTCATTACTTCTAACAATTGACTAATTTTATGCTCCTAGTCGGGAGCCACAGACACAAAAATCAATGGAAGAAAGGAGACTTGTGGCATAAGGGGATGGAGGTTTTGTGGACACAGTATCTTCACTTCTAGACAACTCTGCAATAATAGTTACAGGTATTAGATTCCATGAAAGTACTGCTGGATTACACAGCAGAGAAAAGTTTGTTAGAACAAATGGCCGGAAAATGTTCAAAGAATATCTGGAAAAAACTGGACCATGGAAGAGTTTTTTAAGAAAAAATCTGAAAATTCTACTTTCAAGAACACTTAAGTCAGGTCAAATTTTGCGACTGGTACTGAAGTAAATAAATATCCACTTGTCCTGATTCAAACAGGAGTTGGTGATATTTTTCATGCCACATTTTATGAAACCAAAGGAGCGAGGGTTTTAAGTGACTCTGCAAACAATAAAAGAATTTTGAAACAATGAAGTCTAATTTAGTGATTAGGAAATTTTTTAAATTGTACAAATCCATTTATTTTCTCTTACAGGTGCATTTCTTTGAAATAAACTCACTTTTCCTAAAACATTGTCATTCTATCCGGGACATACATTTTGTTCCAATTCCAAATGTCTCTAAAGACAATGTTCCCTGATTCTTCAAAAAAGAAAACACATTTCTCAGCTATGGGTTGTTAGACTTTCTCACCTTTTCCCAGTGTTTGTTAATCTAAAGTTGACAGCATAATTAGATGGTAACACCTAGCTAAATTTCAGTTGGTGAATTTCTTACCTGGATATATTTGGAGGTGAAAGCAATTCACCTGATATTAAGACTTTGGTTTATTTGGAGCCCTAATGTAAATAGGAAGAATTGGAATTGAGACATGAATAATAAACCCAAAATTCATATTTATGGTAATAAAATTCATATATATATAGTAACCTTATCAAAATTATTCATCAAGTAAATGTAGAGTAGTAATTGCTAGATTTGAATGGTTTTAAATTTTAATAGTACATGTTTTTATAAGACAGTTTGATCAATTAGATATTCAGTAATAGGTTAAAAAGAGGAGATGATTTCACATAACATAGGCCCAACCTTCATTCCAGCCTCTTGGAATAAGGACATGCCCAGAAGCCTATGTTCTGCAATATCTTTCCTATACACATGCCTGCTGTTAGAAGTCTTTGAATTCAGGGTCCTGTAATGTCCCCGGGTTTTAAGCATATCAGAGAAGGATTAAACCCGGGTTTTAAGCATATCAGAGAAGGATTAAAATAGTCTTCCCAACCACATTTTTATTTAATTCATTCGTATTTCACTGATAGTTTTATTAATAAAATAATATTAATTAAAGCTATTCAAGGAAAAAATCAAAATCATACAAGCTCTACTGATGATGGTGGCTCATGGCTGTAATCCCAGCACTTGAGAGCTTAAGACAAGAGGGTCACAGGCTTGAGGCCAGCCTCAGCAACTTAGAGAGACTCTCAACAAGTTAGCAAGACTGTGTTTCAAAATAAAACATAAAATAGGACTGTAGCAGCCGGGCGTGGTGGCGCACGCTTGTAATCCCCGCGCTTGGGAGGCAGAGACAGGAGGATCGCGCAGGTTCGAAGCTAGCCCCGCGTGCTGGCTTAGGAGACCCTGTTTCCAAATAAAAATGCAAAAATAGGTCTGGGAGTGTAGCCCGGAGGTAGAAGGGCTTCCAGGAACCCCAGTACCACCAAAAAAAAAAAAAAAAAAAAAATAGGACTGTAGCTCAGAGGTAGAAAGCCCCTGAGTTCAATCCTCAGTGCTACACGTGTGTGCCTGCATAAGCACACACACACACACACACACACACACACACACACAGCAAAAATCCATCACACACATAGTCTTCACTGATATTGGTAAGGATAAATCATTCCCACACACAAAAACACATATGTTTATTTATAAAATTGAGACTATGCAAGGGAATAATGTATTTTCTTGTTATACCACGTGAAATTTTTTCAGATATTTTGCTTGAACAAGATTTTGTATACTATCATATTTGGGGCAAAAATACTTGTCAGATAGTAATGAGTAATGAACGCAAAGCAAGATCAGACTCGGCGACCTGGAGAAAGAGTCTCTGTTATTAAGGGTGCTCAAGGAAGACACTGCTGAGAGTAGAAATTGAAAGCACAATGCTGAGACCCTGACCAGGAAAATGTCTCATGTCCAGGGAACCCCTGAGATGCTACTGGGGCTCAGGTGGGGTCGGCCAAAGAGTGTTGGAAATGAGTTACAATAGGAAATAGACATGTCTGATGCTAGATGGAGAGGTGCTAAGTAGACAGACTGATGCCATCAGGGGTTTTATTATTAGTTCATTAGTTATTTCAAGCCATCACAAAGATTTTAGTTTTCACTCCAAATGATATAGGAAAACACAAGAGAATTGTGAACCAAAGAATAATATGATCAAATTTTAAAACAAATGACTTTTTCTTTCCTGTGCTTAGTAAAGAGTGTAGAGGGCAGTAGTCAAATCACCTAAACCCACATAAAGAATGAACTTTATAGCAGTAATGTAGAAGAGATCAAATGATGGCCTGGGCCGGAGGGTTAGCCGTGGGGATGTGGAGGAACAGTTCTATTCTGGATATACTCAGAGGATACAAATAATGCATTTGCTGATAAAGTGGATGCAGAGTGTGACAGACAGGCAAGACTCAAGGACAAATCACAAATGTTTGGCCTAAAATATGAACATGAAAAAAGTCAAAGTGAACTAACTTTTCCAGTAAGTCAATATTGTATGCTTGTGGGCGATAAATCTCTATTATAACTATTCAATTCTGACGTTACAACATTAAAGCAACTATAGGCAATAAGTAAAACAATAACAGTGGCCATGTTCTAATAAAACTTTAATTACAAAAACAGACAATGGGATGAATGGACCCAGAGGCCATTTTGCTGAACCTTTATTAAATTTATGAATATAAAATTGTTTATTGTATTTATTTTTCCAGAAAAACAGAAATATCTGCATTTTAATCCTATACTTTTAACAGGCATTCATTAATTTTGCTCCCTCCCGACCCTGTATTGTATCACTTATTTCCCAGTTAGTTGTGTGTGTGCATATGTTCCTGCATTTTTAGTTAGAATCGGTAGAAAAGAGAGATAGATCATAGTAGGCTTCCTCAACTAGAACCTCAATCGATTTTTAAAAAATATTATCTTTTCCAGGCATGGTAGTGCACGCTTGTAATCCTCGCGCTTGGGAGGCAGAGACAGGAGGATCGCTCAGGTTCGAAGCCAGGCTCGCTGGCCTAAGAGACCCTATTTCCAAATAAAAATATAAAACATAGGTGTCTGGGAGTGTAGCCTGGAGGTAGAAGGGTTTCCAGAAACCACAGTACCACCAAAAAATATATACATATAAAAATATATATATAAAATATATATAAATATATACAAAAATATATATATAAAATATATATTATATATATATAAAATCTTTTCTCACATTCTGTGTCTAAACTCCACTTGACGTGGGCATATGATTCTCTTTATATATTGGTGAACTTATTTCTAATGGTTTAAAAAAAATTGAAGAGAAAAATTCATGAATGTACATAATGGATATAGTTTTAACGTAAGCTTTCTCTTTTTTCTTGATATTATAGTTTATGTTTTTTTCTTTTGCCTCAGGCCTACCAGACATTTATCAATCTTATTTTCATTGTAAGAAACCAAGTGTTGGTTCAGTTAATTTCCAACATTGCTTTTGAATAATTTTTTTGTTCATCTCATTATTTCTTGTACTTACTGTAGGCCTAATATGTTCTTATTTTTCTAGACTCTTAAATTGGAAATAGACTGTGATTATTTTATAATTTTTGCATCTTAAATTATGCATTTCCATCTCAACATTGATTTAGGCATATTCCATAAATTTTGATATGCTGCATTTCTTCTTTTATTAACTTAAAATTTAAAAAATTTCCATTTTCAGTTTTTTTAGAATTTTTTCTTAGTTGTTTAAAACTGTGGTTTGATTTTTAACTATATTGGGATTTTTTAGGTATTTTTCTGATATCAATATAATTTAAATTCTACTACAGATAATATGCTCTGTATTATGTCAATACTTTTAACTTTACAGAGATTTGTTTTATGGATCAACATATGGTCTATTTTAATGAGAATTCTATGCACATTTAAAAAAACAGCATTCTGTTAATTGGGTAGAATATTTAATAAATGCCAATTAATTCAAGTCAGATATTCACGTTTTTAAAAATGTATTATACTTTGGCTGATATTTATTTGCCAGCTCTATCAATTACTGAGAAAGTAATTATCAATTACTGAGAAAGGAGTTTTGAAATCTCTAACTGCAATTCCAAAACTGCCTAATTCTCTTTTCACTTCTATCAGTTTTTATTCATGTATTTTAATTTTCAGTTATTGCATATAAATACCTAATTATTATGCATATTTTATTAACAGAAAACTTTGTCATTATGAAATGGCTCCCTCTCTTCTTCTATTCCTGATAAAATTCTTTATATTTTCCTGACATTAACATACCCACTCCAACCTCATTATAATTCATATTTATATGAAGTATCTTTTGCCATCATTTTTCTGGATAAAAGAAAGATCTAGTTGCATACAACCTGATTTGGTGTTTTTCCCCAGTATTATAACTCCCACTTCTCTTGGAAATATTTAGTCTAAAACATTTATATTAGCTATGTAATATAAAAGAAAAGAGCTAAAATTTGCTTTCTGTCTTTTTTTTCCCCAGATCATCAATCGGAAGGTACAAATTCATCCAGAATTATTATTTGTACTCATATTTTCAAAGTTGCAGCTTTTCCAAGAAGCATGATATTGGGGAAAATTGCTGAAAACATATACAAGAAATGTATAGGGAAGAAAAATAGGAGAAAATGTGACCTAAACACTATGAAAAGGATGTATGGGCAACAGGTTATGGGACCTGATGATGTGAAAATATTATACTGGAGACCAACTCTTTGAAGGGGTAAAGTACAAAGTTGAAAGTACTGGCACAACATTTTGGAAAGGATGTCATTACTGGTAAAAAAAAATAGTTTTAGGTTGACATGATTTCTCATTCAAAGCTCACGTTGATACAAAGAACATTATTTTCAGCATGCTGTAAATATTGAAATTTTAACATAAACTGTTATGTTATTTACTAGTGTAATATGTGAAATATATTTACTATGGCAAGTTAATATGTGCCATCCATTTTTAAAATATGTAAATAAGGCCTTCTTTGACAAATTAATATTTTATATATTTTTCATCTTTAATTTATATTTCCATTTCACTTCTTCCATTGAATTTTATCACTGTGATATATGTTTTTATGTTTGAAAGTTTTTTATCATCCTATTTACATTTCTGCAACAAACATGTAATTTTGTATTTACATGTATCTGAATAAATTTCTAAATATATGCTAATTTTTATAGATGTAGTTATTATGCAATATTTGGTAATAGCCAATTGATCAAAACTTTTGCCAAGTCAGTTTTCTGCTTTCAAAAACAAGGCTAATGGCCGGGCGTGGTGGCACACGTTTGTAATCCCCGTGCTTAGAAGGTGGAGACAGGAGGATCGCGCAGGTTCGAAGCCAGCCGCACTGGCTTAAGAGACCCTGTTTCCAAAAATAAAAAAGTATAAAATAGATCTGGGAGTGTATCCCTGAGGTAGAAGGGCTTCCAGGAACCCCAGTACCACCAAAAACAAAACAAAACAAAAGGCTAATCAATCAAATAAAATTATTTATTTTTACAGCCGGGCATGGTGGTGCACGCTTGTAATCCCCGCGTTTGGGAGGCAGAGACAGGAGGATCGTGCAGGTTCGAAGCCAGCTGCGCGCGCTGGCTTAGGAGACCCTGTTTCCAAATAAAAATGTAAAAATAGGTCTGGGAGTGTAGCCCGGAGGTAGAAGGGCTTCCAGGAACCCCAGTACCACCAAAAAAATAAATAAATAAATAATGATAATAATAATAATAATAATAATAATAATAATAAATAAAATAAAATATTTATTTAAATTATTTATTTTAAATTATAAATACCTATGTGAGTTTAGATATATAATTCTGAATGAGTTAATATAATTCAGTAAAATTAATAAAATCTTCCTCTTTCTATTGCCATTCAGGTATTTATATAAAAATTCCTACATGCTTAAGCTGTGAGAGACAAGTAAATAAAAATGCAGGTATGGATTATTTACTAAACCTTCTGTCATTCCAATAATAATGCCCTAAACCAGGTGTGGCGACACACACCTATAGTCCCAGGATTTGAGAGGCTGACAAGAGATTGAAAGTTGTAGGCCAGCCTCAGCAACCTAGTGAGAGTCTCAGCAACTTTGCAATAACATGTTTTCAAATAAAAAATAAAATAAGGCTGGGGGTATATCTCAGAGGTAGAATGCCCCCGGTTCTAATTGCCCAGTACCAACAGAAAAAGAGGAAAAAGAAAAGAAATATGCTTAATGCTTGCTCATGGAACTGCTTTTTACAAAGGCTTATCCATCTTATTAGGAGATGCACTGTTAACAAAAGTTTACATTTTTTATTTAGTAATTATGAGTATTTGTGATATCCTTATGATGTTTTGATCCATAGCTCCTATCAAGATTTGTGTTTATTAAACCCAGAAAAAAGTTAACATCAATTTATAAAATTTAATTTGTTTACATGCAAATATTTTTAAATTAATTTTGTTCCTAAACTATAAATACGGTGATAAGTAAAATGCTTTCAAACATAAAAACAAATATCACAAATTTTGAGATGTACTTTATGGTTAGTAGGCAAAATAATCCTTCTCTCCCAAAATGCCCACATCCTGATCTCTGCAACCTGGAAATATGTTACCTCACATGGCAAAAGGGACTTTGTAGAAATTATTACAAAAGGGACTTTGCAGATATGATTAAATTAAGGATCTGGAAATAGAAGAGTATACTGGATTAGCTGGGTGGGCCCCGTATAAATCACAAGTTGTCTTAGGAGAAGGAGGCAAGGGTGTCAAACTTAGAGAAAGCAAGGAAAGACTATTACGCTGTTGACACTGAAGCTGGGGGGGAGGAGCCATGTGCCAAGCAGTGGGCCAGAGGGGGAAAAAATGGAAAATCCAGAAAAAGGATTTTGTTTGAAGTCTCCAGAAGGGACATAGGTATGCCCACATTTTGACTTTAGCCTTCTGGGACTCAGTGTGGACTTCTGAGCTCCACGGCTACAAGATGATGAGTATGTGTGGCTTTAATCCACTGTGCTTTTGGTAATTTATTAAAGTAGCAATAGATTACCACAAAAAGAGCGCCTTTCATAGCCAGAAAACACCATCACCAGAAAAACAAAAAAAACCACCAGGCTCCAGAGAGAAAGCGGACTGAGAACAGAGCTCAGGGCCACAGAGGAGACACACGCGCCCGAGGACGCGGCAGCAGCGCCATACTGCCGGCGGCAGCGGCGAACTCAACGGACGGCTACAGCAAGCCAGGTGAGCCGCTGCGGAACAGCCAGGCGGGATCTTTCGGCGCAGACAGCATTTAAAGCTCCCAGTGGCTGAGCTCAGCACACGCTGCAGGGATTCAGAGTGGAAATCAAAACCAGAGAAGAAAAAATACGCCAGCCTCATGGCCGAGGGCGTGGAAGAGGCGCCATATTGCCACCGGCGGCGGCAGCAGCAGTGAATTCACCAAGTCCAGTACAGCTACATCTGTGTACTCAAGAACAGTGAGTCAAATTGCGGGCCACAGAGGAGAAATCGCAGTATTGGGCCTCCTGGGACTTGACCCAGTGAGGGAGTGGTGGTGGCAGAGATATCACACCATAGGAGAACGTGCAATCTGGCACCCCCCATAGTTTAAAGCAGCCTCTATCGACTCCCTGGGTCGAAGACTCTGTGATACAACCCAGTAAAGGAGTAGTGGGGTCTGAGATAATACAGACTCGAGATCCAGAGCACCTTAAGTGAAGCCATAGTGACCCAAGGGAAGAACCCAGAGAAGGCACAAACCTCCGAAATCATGGGAAAGAGGAATAACACTGGAGTAATGAATGTGCACAACCCCACAACATCAGAACCTGATAAAACAGAAAATCAGAGATTTCTAGGAGATCAAATCAGGAAAATAACTGTAGAAATAATAGAGGTGCTTCAAAAAGAACTCAGAGAGAGCCAAAAAGAGATAAAGGATGCAATTAATGAAGTAAAGGCCTCAATTCAAAGCACAAACAACCGATTAGACCACATGGAGACCAGAATCTCGCTCTTAGAAGATGAGCAATCCAAAAATGAATGCATAGTTTCTAATCTAGAAAAAAATATCCAACAGCAGGAATCTGACATTGAAGAAATATGGGCCCATTTTAAGAGAGCTAACCTAAGAATAATTGGAATAGAGGAGGGAAAAGAAAGTGAAACCAAAGGGATCAACAATCTCTTCAAGGAAGTAATAGCAGAAAATTTTCCAAATATAGAGCAAGAGGTTGATACACATGTCCAGGAAACTTATAGAACTCCCTTTAGACAGGATCCGAGAAGAGGATCCCCACGCCATATAATTGTCAAAATGACCAATGTGGAAGCCAAGCAGAGAATCTTAAAGGCAACAAAAACAAAGGGCCAAGTGACATTCAGAGGCAAACCAATTAGAATCACTCCAGACTTCCCAAACCAAGTCATGAGAGCCAGAAGGGCTTGGAATAACATATTCCAAACTCTGAAAGAAAACAACTTCCAGCCAAAAATTTCCTATCCAGCAAAACTTTCTATCAAATTAGATGGAGAAATAAGAAGCTTCCATGACAAACAGAAACTGAAGGAATTTATGTCTTCAAAACCAGGGCTAGAGAAAATACTCAAAGAGATTAACTACAAAGAAGAAATAGGTAACACTCACCAGAACCAGAGAAACAAGAGTTTCCATCCAACAGACAACTAAGATTGGTTATCTGTGGAGATTCATTATTTATGTTAGTCTTTTACCTATCTCTAAGTTGTATTGTTTGCCTTTATTGTTGTTAATTTTTAGGATTTCTAGTTGGAATATTAATATACCTTCAGATATAGCATTTGGAAATATTTTATCCAATTCTATTAGTAACTTTTAACTCTGTTTACATTGTCTTTGGATATACAATATTTTCTTTTATTTTTTAGGGAGTTTGTACACTCTTCTGTTTTCTGTGCTATTGAAATCATATCCAAGAAATCACTGCCAATTTCAATGTTGTGAGGTTTTATGACCCAGATTTTCTTCTAAAAGTTT